>NC_136901.1:69006667-69423211 GCF_949606895.1 Notothenia rossii | reverse complement strand
ACTCAGAGCTAACCATGGAGCTAAGGCTGTAGGCTACTGGAGAGAATATGTGTAACGTAATGTCCTTGTGGTAAACCCTGCGAAAGAGAAAGGTTTGAGCTCCACATTGTTTCAGAAATAAAGCTTGAAGTGGTTAGGAGAAGCATAACATGGAATTTAGTCACCGCAGCGTTTAGCTTAGCTTCTCCCGGTAGAGATCTCTCTCTAGTGCAGGGGTCTCAAACTCAAGGCCTGGGGGCCAAATCCAGCCCGCGACTTCATTTTATGTGGCCCCGCAAAAGCTTGCAAAGCATATAGTACGTTTATTTTACGGTTACATGCCACTTTACAGAAGTTGGTTGCCCATAAACTACATGTCCCACAATGCATCTCGTTTTGTGACATGTGCACTGAAGAGACTTGCAATTATTTGCCCTGGACTTCTGCTTTCAGATGTAGTTAATTACTAAGTTATTATCCTATTCGATAATAATCCAATTCAGAGGCAATAATGTAATATATAATACATTATTTTATATATATATTATATATTTATAACCGGCCCTTTGAGTGCAACCTTTATGCTAATGTGGCCTGCGATGAAATTGAGTTTGAAACCCCTGCTCTAGCAGTAGCAGGGGAAAGCTGCGTGACGCTACAAAGGGGCGTGGGTAGCAGCAGACGTTCAATTTAAAGCAGAATCAGCCTGTTTGCAATAGGACTGCAAAAGCAACACAGTCTCACTCCCTGACAGTGGAGGTGCCAGAGTATTTTTGTTGGGTAACCTATGGTAGGGCTAACCCATACAGTGGTGGGGCTCAAATCATATTTGCAATGTAATTACATACATGCAATATCGCCCCCCTTGACAGTGAAACGCCATGCGTGAGGTTTAGATTATGCGTGAGGTTTAGATTATTTATAACTGTATGAAATAAAACGGCACATTTGTCTTGAAGTAAATAAAAAGGGATCACTGTGAACATGACGTATGATAGTACACTTTGAAGATTCAATGGGGATACTGAATAGCGGTTCCGACTGATCTCAATCAGTAAGGCATGACACAGACCCAACGTTTCGTTGCTCTGATTGGCTGTAGGTCTATTCAAATTGCATTCGGAGTTATTTTGATCCGACCGTGGCCGCGCTGATATTATAACACGAGAGAATTTCCACACCTTTAGTGAATAAAACTCCCCCACTACTTAAAAGTATTCCTTGCACCCCTCTTCTAGCATAAACCCGAATTGTCTAATCCATATTGCATCAGTAACGTGCACTTGTTGTTAGTTACAGCAGGATCAGTTTGTGTGTTGTGGACGTATATTTTCACAATCAGTGTTCTTAACATGCTTACTTTAACATAATTTGTCATGGTGGGGCTAAGGTGGGGCTAAGCCATTTCATGGTATGGCTGTAGCCTACCCCAGCCATACTCTGGCGCCGCCACTGCTCCCTGAAAGTCCAATAGCGACGCTTGGTCAGGGTCCTTTGGCCTGCAGTTGTGACGCGCCGAGTCTCCTTCAGCTTCATAAACGGACGCAAAAAGCTTTCAACCGATTGCAATGTATTCTCATCGGCGGCAGTATTTTACGCTCAGGGATGCACCGCATCGGTCCATGTCGGCGGCAGTTAAAGGCAATGTGAGCGTCCATTCCCATTGGATAACGGAGGATTTTACACCCGGAAGTAAGTATTCTCCTTACTGTCGATTGATTTCACAGTGATATCTGCACTACTCGTCAACTCAAAAACACCAGATTATACCAGTTAACTACACAACATTGATTGGTTTAAATTGTGTGCAATGCTTTTGTATTTTTCCCCTTCGATTCGGAGAAACAAATATTTTTTCTGAGTTTAGGATGGCAGAACCTTAGAAAAAAGAAATGTGTCTCTCAGAATCGAAAGGGAAAAACCTATGGGAAAAACAAAAAAAAACAGTGTACACAATTTAAACCAATTAATGTCATGTAATTAACAAGAATAAACTGATGTTTTTTAGTGGATGAGTACGGCAGATATCCATGTAAAATCATTTGACAGTGAGGGGAATACGGTTTTATTATGAAAACTTCGAGACCGGAAATATTGTTTTCACCCCGTGAGGGTTGACGCTAACTTTACATAGGGGGAAAGACATACACTAACCCAGCATGGTAAATCGTCACATGTTCACGTCTTGCCGTTATACCGGGCAGTGTTTCCCCTAGGTTTACTGCCTTGGCAGGGTGCTGCCCGGGGGGGGACCTTTTTTTTCGGGACACCCAAATGTTCTTTATCCTCTGGAGCAGAGAGAGGAGCTGTGGATTATTAGGGCCCAAGCACGGAGCGCTAGGAGTGCGAGGAACCTATTGTTATTGGAGGAATTCTTCTTATTTTTCTGCTGGCGTTTCCTGTTTTTGAGGTCTTTAGGATGCTTGAAAAGTTGTATAATTTTGCACGGATTCCAGAATCGGTGAAAACTACAATATTCTGGACTCAATTTGTTCAAATTGTCCAGCATGCTCTCTAGCGCCACCTATGGCCATTTCCATTTTTGGAAAGATGTACAAAGTCGCACTGTAACTCCGAATGACCTGACATTTTGCACACTTATTCGGGTGGATCTGCTCTACATATAATCTCCTTGAACCCCTAAGCTCCGCCTACTTTTTTTTGTTTTAATTAGCATAATTTTAAAAACAGTTAAATATTCACTAACATTTCTAATTTTGGTTTTTCAACACCAAACTCAGTATACAGCATTGCTGGAGGGTCAGACACATCATCATGGTCAACCTGGCAGACCAAGGCGTAAAAGGTCGGGGGGATGCAAGTCCACGCCAGGACGGGTATCCATCCCGACGGTCGACCACCAAGGTCTGGCAGTGTTCCAGCTAAACGTCGAGGGCCTCACCAACGCCAAACTCGAGATCATACGCCACCGCGCCGACTCCCACAAGGTTGCAGCCGTCCTCCTACAGGAAACCCACTGTATGGCTGAAGACACCCTAAAGCTGCCCGGGTTCCACCTCGCTGGTTCCATCCTCAGCAGACATCACGGTATTGCGACTTTTGTGAGGTCTGATCTTGGGTGGATAGCCACTGGCCAATCTCCACCAAATGCCAGCGTTGAATGGCTGTCCACCAGGATACAGGCAACATCTGTCGTAAATGTGTACAAGCCTCCACCATCTACACTGACCGTGTCGGCCCTCCCGCTTGTCCAGGCACCTGCCATCTATGCAGGGGACTTTAACTGCCAGCACACTGACTGGGGATACTTCCACACGACACCAGACGGAGAGACGCTGTGTGAGTGGGCCTCCAACGCCAATGCCCAGCTCTTGTTCGACCCTAAAGAGCCACCAAGTTTCCACTCTTCAAGATGGAACACCTTCACCAACCCAGACCTCGCATTTGCTGTATGCCACAACAGTGACCCAATTCCAGAGAGACAGGTTATCGATAGGTTCCCCCGGTCACACCACCGACCGTCTGTCATCAAAGCCCCCTCACTGGTGCAGCCGGTAGAAGGTAAACCTGCCCGTAGGTGGAACTTCCGGAAGGCCAACTGGCAGGCATTCACCGCGGAGACAGAGAGAACATCAGCCAGCCTCCCGGACCCAGACATCACTGATGTGGACTCAGCATATGCAGCCTTCTGCGAAGTGCTTCTAAGTGCAGCAAAGAAAACAATCCCTCGCGGCTACAATGCGAGCTACATCCCGGGCTGGGACGAAGAGTGCAACCACCTCCTGCGCGAACATCAGCAGGCTGGCTCAAGGGAGAATGTGGACACGACTGCAACGGCACTACTCCACAAGCTGGACGCCACCCGAAGGGCCAGATGGACTGAAATTGTTGAGTCAATCGATTTCACCCATTCCAGCCGTAAGGCGTGGCAGATTATTAACCAGCTCACTGGCAGGAAAACAACACCCCCCAAGTGCCCTGTGACAGCAGATGCCATTGCAGCCCAGCTCCTGAAGAACAGCCAATTCCAAGGTGCAGACAAGAACTTCGCCCGCTTTACGCTGCGCGAGGTATCTTCCATCTCTAGGGCACCCAGTGTCGATGCTGACATCTCCGGGGAATTTACAACAGCTGAACTTAGGGCGGCCATTAGCAACCTTAGGCAAGGCAAGTCCCCGGGGCATGATAATATCCATCCGGAGTTCATGACCCACCAGAGTGAGACAACATCTGCCTGGCTCTGCTCCTTTTTTACATCCTGCTTCCAGAGGTCCAAACTGCCGAAGACCTGGCGCCGTGCTGCTGTTATCGCTCTGCTGAAACCAGGCAAAACTGCGGAAGACCCCAAGGCCTACAGACCCATCTCGCTGCTCTGCGTCCCATTAAAGATTCTGGAGAGGATGATCCTCAGCCGCATAGAGCCAGTAGTAGACCCACAGCTTCCAAGGGAACAGGCTGGTTTCCGGCGGGGCAGATCAACAGTAGATCAAGTAACCCTGCTCACCCAGGACATCGAGGACAGCTTTCAGGCCAAAGACAAAGCTGGGGTAGTGTTGCTCGACCTAACGGCCGCATATGACACCGTCTGGCACCGTGGACTTCACCTGAAGCTGCTGAGGACAATCCCAGACCGGCATATGGTGAAGTTCCTAATGGAGATGCTGTCCAACCGCAGCTTCATCCTTCGGACCAGCGATGGCCAGCGAAGCAGACTGAGAAGATTGAGGAACGGGGTGCCACAGGGGTCTGTCCTCTCACCACTGCTGTTTAACATCTATATCCACGACCTCCCGGAGATAACATCCAGTAAATATGGTTACGCGGATGATCTGGCCATCATGCTGCGTCAACCAACATGGTCAGCGGTGGAACAGGGTCTCAACCAGGACATGGGCATCTTGGCTGCCTACATGCGCATGTGGCGTCTGCAGCTCAGTACTGGGAAGACTGTGTCGGCCGCATACCACCTGTGCAACAGAGAGGCAAAAAGGGAACTATCGGTGTCCATTGACAACAAACGTTTGGAGCACCAACTAGCCCCCAAGTACCTCGGTGTTCGGCTGGACAGGACATTGTCCTATAAACAACACCTGGAAGAAGTGAGAGCCAAAGTGACAGCAAGGGTCTCGCTTATCCGCCGCCTCGCTGGTACAACCTGGGGTGCCTCCGCCAGGACGCTACGAATATCCACACAAGCCCTGGTGTTCTCTGCTGCCGAATATTGTGCCCCAGTCTGGTGTAGAAGCCCACATGTGAAGAAGATTGATCCTGTCATTAACAACGCCCTTCGGATCATAACTGGTTGCCTGAAGCCCACCCCCGTGTCCTACCTGCCAGTCCTAGCGGGAATTGCCCCGGCCGGCCTCCGACGAGAGGCCGCTACCCTTGCACTTGCAAGGAAAGCCCAAGAACATGACTGGCATATCCTGCATGAAACCACAACTAAGGCAGCGACCCCAAGCAGACTCAAGTCCCGTCACCCCTACAACAGGAGAGCACAAGAGATGCTTGGTTCCATCCCTGAGGACCTGTCTACAAGGGCATGGTTAGCAACTTCCTGGAAGCAGGAATGGGAGTCGGCTGAGCTCACACGTCTGCACCATCACATCCAAGACCCGGGAGATGGAGTCGAAGGAGAACATCTACCACGCCGGCACTGGACCCTACTGAACCGCCTCCGTACTAGGGTTGGTCGTTTCAAATCATCAATGAAGGAGTGGGGCCTGGCAGACAGCGCAGTATGCGAGTGTGGCGAGCCTGAGCAGACTGCCGACCACATAATCACCACCTGTCCTCTGTACAGACCTCCTTCAGAGGCTGGCCTCTTCCAAGTGGGACCAGAGACGAGAGCGTGGCTTTGTGACACTGAGCTGGGCATATGACGACGATACACGAAAGAAGAAGAAGAAGGAAATAAGCATGTTCAGCCGATAAATGTGGCCGTCATTACTCTAAACGTATTCGCAAAAAAGCGGGGCTTAGATAGAAATGCTCATAACTCATCAACAATGTACCAAAAAAACACACATTTTGGTGGTAAGGTTCAGTTTGTATTGGGGAATAGGCAAAAAACTGCTCACTAGTGCCCTCTATTGTGTGGTATTCACATATAGTTTCTCAGAACTTCACGAATTTTGGCACAGACATTCCTCATGGAATTGCGGACATATTTGTTAATAGATTCCATTAGCCTCGCCCCCCAGGTAATCGGCCATTTTGAAAAATGTGCGGTTTTCAGCCATTTTAAGCACATTCTTGCGAACTCCTCCTAGTGGAATGATCGGAAAAATTCCAGTCCAGGACACCTTCAGCCACTATCCAATATGATGCTAAATTGAGAAGAACATTTTTGATAGCTCAATCGTGGAGGTCGTAAGCTAACAGCGAATACACCATTTTTGACGATTTACATGTCGCAAATTACTCTAAACTACTCGCATATAGTTTTACTGATATTCACGAAACGCTGTATACACATTGCTCTTATGATTGCGGACATATTTCAAATTGCCTTCCATTAGCCCCGCCCCCGAGAAAGTTGGCCATTTTGAAACATTTGCGTTTTTCATGCATTTTAAGGACACTTCGGCGGACTCCTCCTAGGGGAATGATCGGAAAAATTCCAATCCAGGACAAGTTCAGCCCATTTCCAATGTGATGCTAAATTGCGAAGGAATAATTGATCGCTCAAACGATGAGTTCGTAAGCGAACGGAGAATGTTCAATTTTTGATGATTTACATGTCACAAATTACTACAAACTACTCGCATATATTTTTTCCGATATTCACAAAACGCTGTACACATTGCTATTATAATTGCACACATATTTCAAATTCCTTTTCATTAGCCACGCCCCCCAGAAAGTCGCCCATTTTTTTAAATGTGCGTTTTTCTGCAATTTTAAGGACATTTTTGCAAACTCCTCCTAGGGGTATGATCGGAACAATTCCAATCCAGGACAAATTCAACCCCTATCCAATATGATGCTAAATTGCGAAGAAAATAGTTGCTAACTCAAACGGGGAGCTCGTAAGCTAACGGAGAATGTACCATTTTTGACGATTTACATTTCACAAATTAATCCAAACTACTACATTTCCATTTTTGGAAACCTTTACAAAGTGGCACCGTAACTCCGAATGACCTGACATTTTGCCCACTTATTCGGGTGGACCTACTCTACATATTATGTCCTTGAACCCCAAAGCTCTACCTATTTCATTTTTTTGTAATTAGCATAATGTTAAAAACAGTGAAATATTACCTTAAATTTCCATGTTTTCTTTTTCAACGCCAAACTTAGTATACAGCATCGATGGAGGGTCAGACACATTACTGTAGAAAATGAGCATGTTCAGTCAATAAATATGCCCGTCATTAATCTAAACCTGTTTGCAAAAAGGCAGAGCTTAGAAATAAATGCTCATAACTGGTTAGGGTTAGGGTTTAGGGTTACCCCTAACCCACACACACACACCGGCTCTGCTTGCGGCAAATTCAATTACAACAGACACCTATACACTCCACAACAGACACCTAGTGACTGTACAACACGCACATACAGCTCCTAAAGCATATCATGTATTTCAGGCTACAGCCCTTGTATATTTTATTATGTGAAGCACTATATGGTTTCATGAAAAATATCTACTGTTTACTTGTAGATATCTACTAAAGCATACAAATAAAGTGTGTAATGTAGGCCTGTTGTTACATAGTATTGCTGTTCTCACTGTAAACATCGCTTCACAATGAAAGCAGTTGTCTTAAAATAAATAGCCTAACATCCAGGGGGATGTGATTAGTGAGTAAACAAACGGTAAAGGGCGGAAAGTCTGATGCACATTTGATCATCTTGAATAACTTATAATCACAACGGGAACAGTTTGCAGAGCTGTGCTTCGTTGACATAAGTACAGCCATGCGTCACGCCTCTTTTAAATATCACTGTTGGCTGAAATCGATTCCGGAGAATACATCAGTGTACCCTGGGTTATAGCTCCTCCAGAGAGACTCCTCTCTCCTCTACATCTTTGTACCCTCGGTTATAGCTCCTCTACATCTTTGTACCTTCGGTTATAGCTCTTCCAGAGAGACTCCTCTCTCCTTTCTCCTCTAAATCAGTGTATCCTCGGTTACGGCTCCTCCAGACAGCCTCTTCGATAATCAATCCTCGACGACCCTTTAGAGAAATTTGTTTTCCTTCGAGACGGCGCGCCGACATCCGTTTCCGGGTCGCTGCCGGAGGACCTGGGAGTCTGTGACGCGAAAATTATAGAAATGACAAATGGCTAATTTCCCAGGACTCGCGCGCGTCTGCTTGACGCCGGGACGACCGGCTGGCTCCCCGACAGGCGCACGGACTCGAGGGCCCGCTCATGACTGCGCGCACATGTGCGACCGCAGTTTTAACTGTTATTGATATCGTACAGTAACAAAGTATTTGTACATTAAAAAGTAATACAGTACAGTGTTACACTGTACTGTATTACTTCTATTCAAACTGTATTGCCTTCTTATCATGTAGCCTACACTTCTTCCTTTCATTGATACATTTAAATCACCTGACTAGAGCATATAACATACCTGCTGCAACCCTGTGCTGCTGCTGCTGCCGCTGCTGCTTCTCTCTGCCTCATCCTCTATTGCTGGAGGCAGCTCCACCTCATCTGATCTCTGATATGAAAGCAATCGTGTTATGATCATATTGAGCTATTGGTGTGAGTCTAACATTAAACAAGCAGTTTTTTTTTTTCACCCAACTCATTAGACTATTCTTGTGCTGGCGTTTCATTGTGGTTTTCTGTCAAATTCAATACTGTAGTTCAAAACCACGGTACCTGCTCACCATCTGTGAGCTATTTTTAGAATGTGCACGTTCGTTGTCGCGTTCGCGCGCGTCCACCTGGGCAGGCTGTGCGTGTCCTTCTCCCGTGACGATAACGGCTTGCGGTTAAAAAATAATAATAAACGAATTTGAAACTGGGGGCGGGGGCAGACAGCAGAGCTCGGGGCAATAATGCAGATTTGTTTGACTTTTTTACACTTTGTTGTTCTCCTCCTTTCCTCCGCTCTTGAAGGGCCCGCCTTTCAGAAACAGAGTGGAGGGAGAATGTGGCTACGCAAAGCAGTGGACACTGAAACATGCACATACATTGGATAAATATAGGCGTTTAGTTTACTTTATTTAATAAAAGAGCACATGTTCAATGTGAAAAGTGACCGTAGATAGATTACTTCAGTTGCAATTTGGTGCTAAATATATATTTTTTTAATTAAAAAAAACAACAACAAGGGCGCAGCGCCCCGCCAAGACAATGGTAGGGGAAACACCGGTTGATCCTACTACACATCCACTGGACGTGGAATCTAAAAGTACAATACACACTTCTCGCTAGAAATCTAATCAAAACGCATTTTAATGGCCAAACTATCCTACAACTTTGGATTTTCCAGAGAGGGTTATTTGTGAATATACGACCCACCGAAGCGTTTGCAGTCAACAGGAGCACTATAGGTCGAAAACTTTAAAACTTGATGTAATAATCGCTTGAACAATCTACCTATTTGTTCGTATGAGTTGGAGAACTTGTTGCTAAGAACACATAACATGAATAAAAAAACCTTGGATTTACCAAAAGTCACATATCTCTATTTGTGTTAGAGGCTATCTGTCGGATATATCTAACATGGCTTGATTATTTCTTCAAATGCACAAAGAAAGACCAGACGGACATCAACCATCCGTCAAAAATCTATTTAGCGAGCGAAGACACTGACTGTTATTGTCAAAACATGGCCTCGGTTATATTCTCAAGCAGACGAGTAGGCTATGGACAGATTCTGACACAAAGTAGTATTTCTGTTTTTTACTTTCTGGAGTTCGCTTGGTTTGACGCATTCCACTCATAAGCAGTAGACCGCTACGCTAGTTTAGTTACAACATGTGTGCCCATAACCTACGTATAGAGTCTAAGTGTACACCCTCTGATGATGTAATTTACGTGCTCGCTGGCGGTGTGTTTTCCGGGTCGGCGATACAGCGAGACACAGCGAAACTCATCCTGAGCATACACAAACATTCACAGCCGAAGTAAAAACAATAAGTATGGCTTGATATTGAGTAAGAAAAAGGTTGATAAATGCTGTGAGAATGAGTATGCGGAGAGCATTTCTCCATTTGGACCAATCCGGTAATTTGTTGTTCATTTGGGTAAGGGCACGTCACGATACCCAGGAAAAAAAACATTGGAAAATTAGAAATCTCCAACGAAACGTTTTGGGGAGGTCCTTTCTGTGTTAGAGTTTTACTCCCTACTACAGGGTGTACTTTGAGGGTTTTTGACTCCGCAGACCGTTTACATGCATAAAAACCTTCATAACACACAAGGGGACGGGTAATAACCGGAAAAGCATGACATGGGTGCTATACAGCGGCGGTTCTACGGGGTGCCAGCTGCCACCTCAGAAAAATGCCTTGCCACCCCAGCTGCCACCCCAGTTGGCAGCTTTGTTTTGAAAGAAAAGTTGTGGCTCATCGGACATTTATGAGAGAAAATCTCTAATGTCCGAGTGCAAGTGAATGCAGAACAAGACGCAAGACTTGTAACCCCTCCCCCGGCCCTGGCACGGCGCAAAACGAGAAGCATTTCGGATCCAAGTAGACGGAAGGAATGAGGTATTTGCGGTCAGGGTCAGGGCATACTTGCCAACCCTCCCGATTTTCGCGGGAGACTCCCGATTTCATTGCCCTCTCCCGGTTTCCTCCCGGGGTCATATTTCTCCCGATTTCTGACAAAATCAGATTTACCCAGGACTGTTTCCACTCGGACTTTAATACAGCTACACCATTGTTTGGTTTCCATGATAAAGTCTGAGAGGTTGAGGAAGATAGTTACAGAAAACTGAAAAAGAATCGACAACTCGACCCACTGTTCACTCCTTTCCTGTAATATATATTCCGTAAATACAGGTCCAGCCCACACATATGCTCCATCAAGGATGGTGCTACAGGCCGCAAGGCAGTGCACTTACAACTACAATAAGCATGTTAATGTTAATCTAATACAGCTCCGTCGATCCACTAGCACCAGCCGCCACTGTTTGCGGTCTACAATGACAGAAAAGAGACTGTCAAGTTTGGCTGTACTCAGCATTGAATCAAAACGCACCATAGCTTTAAATCTTAATAAGTTTGTGAGGCGCTTTGCTGATCAAGATGGTAATCGCCACATTCAGCTGTTATAGGCATGCCAACTTGATGCTCTGCTCACGGATGAGTCGATGAGAATAATAAACTGTTATGATGATGACCTTACGTGTGTAAATATATTTGTTTTCTTTGTGGGGGTCTGCCCTCAAAAAACAGTTTCAAGTCCTGAGAAAGTCAAATAAGACGGTGTGTAAAACTTCACTGCCCAGCCAAAAAAAAGTAACCACTTTGATTTAACTAGGCCAGTAGGTAAGGGCTTTACACTGGATAATAACTGCAGCGATATATGTTTTAGCTGAATACACGTTTTTTAACCCTAATTGATGCAGTTAGTCATTTCTTTAATGTTTGTTCTTTCTGATGTAAAGTAAAGGTTGTAACTGTTTGCAATGAAGTTGAGGGACGCAGAACTGTTCTTTTTTTAATTTTTTAATTTATGATAGTAATTACTTGTCTATCAAATTTGAAGGAGGGTGAGCAAGCATCTTGAGGAACATTCATCATTAACTCCTCCAAAAAATATAGTTTATTTAATAATAACACTGAATATGTGAATCATAACAGTGATTCACAACTGACAGGAATGATATGATTGTTAATATTATCATATTCATACAGACAAACATCGATGAGACAGTTATTATGTCTGCCACCATATATATCTATATTTATGGATTTACTGATGTGCCACAATAATGTCACCTAATGTTATTGAGTTAAAATATCAATATTGTGGCTTTCCAAGTTAACATTGATTCATATGACTGCGATTAAATCAGCATATACTTCTGCCAGGGGATGCCACCCCTGAAATTCTCCTGCCACCCTCTTGCCACCACATGAATATTTTTCTAGATCTGCCCCTGGCGCTATAACTGGAATAAGTCATCGTAAAGCAATCACTGTATTTCAAACATTACCGCTTAGGAATATTGCTACGCCTAAGCCGATGTTTGCGTTTCCTGTATTCTCAACAATTCTAATATAGATAACATGCAGAAACCACAAGTCTTTGATGCTGGTTGAGATTGCTGACCGTGAAGGAAAGAAATAAAAGGCTAAGCATTGTCCATTCCCTCAAAACACATTTTGCTAAATCACGTCTACACCAAACCCTTTGTTCACCAGGACCAGCGTCTCTATTGAAATGAATGAAAGAACATAACCACAGACATCACGCTGCAGTTATTTCCTATTGAGTGAGGGCGACGACACAATGAAATAAAAATTGACCTGGATGTAATTGCCATATAAGTACACAATTAAAGCACAATAGGGCCTCATCAAGTTTGAAACATCAGTCCGGAGTTTCTGAGATACAATCACTGTGTGTAATCTGACGCTCGACTATAAATCTTAACCAAGCCAGGACCCCATGTGTCACGCACAAATCAGCCTTGACATAACTCATCAAATAAAAAATCCCCTTACTGTACGCGTAATTCGGATTGCTTCTTTGTTTTTCTAATTTGTTCATGTACTTACATATCTGCTAGATTGTGAATTTGTCTCTCTATCTCTCTGTCCTTGCCTTTCACTGCCCTTCCTTCCTGGTATTCTTTGTTCTGCCATATCTATCTCATGGTGTTTGCTATTTTTCTCCTGTAATCAGATACAGAGATTCATCTCTGTCACCCTCAGACACCACCTAAATCAATTTCCCAGCACTCTCCCATCTTGGAGGGCCGCTGTCAGGGTTTGGCACCTTGCAGCTTGGGACACACCTACACGCAGACACGCACTCCCATTGTCTTTCATTCACTCACACAGTCACTAAAGCACACAGACAGGCACATATAAAACACACAGAGGTGCACACACACACACACACACACACACACACACACACACACACACACACACACACACACACACACACACACACACACACACACACACACACGTTACGCACACACGCACACACACACACACACACACACACACACACACACACACACACACACGCACACGCACACGCACACGCACACGCACACGCACACACACACACTCATAGCGGTGATTCACCACATCACTGTTCTCTAATGTCTTACTTGCTTCATCTTTGCAACATCCATTTGTCACCGCTGACAGGTCCTGGCAGCAGCATCCATCCATCCTACCTTTATCCTCACTCCGTCAGCCCACACTCTGTTTCTCTCAACCTCGACCTCCTCCCCCCCAAGCTCCGTCTCTTTCTGAACTCCGGAGGAAGAAGTGAGGATGGTACACATAGCTACTATATTGATGCAAGGCCATGTCTTTGTTTGGCACCAGGCTTTGATACCAGCCTGTGTGTTCAAAACCGACATGGGGGCTTTGGGTTGAGCAATGTGATGCATTAGCAAAGAGTGCTCAGCTCAGGCTGGCATCTCGTGGAGAATTACTTAGACATGGTGTCTTAGCTTTTGTGTGTGATAGTTCAACTGATGTTGTATTTCCACTTCATGGTGTACTGCTCTGCTTGACTCGACCCCCTTTTGGGACCAAGTGCTCTTTTTTTTCTCTTATTCCACTACAGATTTCAACCCCTGAGTGTGGGTGGGATGATTAGCTGTTGGCCATTGGGATGTAACTTGAAACTGCATCAGCAACCAAAAAAACCCAATATCTGCACTCAGTCAAATGTAAGGTGTGGTGTATTACGTCGTTTTACCAGCCGGCATTTTAAAAATAATTGGATTGTGTGAATACAAATAATATGATAAGATTGGATGGTAGTTGACATTTAAAAATGCTATGTTTTTGTAGGATGTTGGCACTCTTGTTTGATCTAGCTTGAACTTATATTTGGAAAAATGTAATTTTAAATCGTTATCGATGGTCATAAGACATTCTTATTGTCTGGTGATCACCTGGCATTTCTTTAAGTGCCATTATGATGTTGGCATTTGTTGTTTGACTAAATATGACGGCCATTGGATAGATCACCGTGAAGTTTGGTTCATATTTTACATTCATACCCCCCTCTAACAAATTGGATCAACATTTTTGTTTTAGCCTCACAAAATCCCTAGTGTGGCTGCAAACTGTGTTATGTGTACTTTGGGTATGATTTTATGATGTTATGTGCCTACTAGCAACTTTTTTGTGAATGTAATAGCTCAAGCATACTTTATACTTCAGATTAGAGAAACCCCCACTAACCACATTATCTCTTTTTCACCTCTGAGACAAAATATGCAACTTAATGAGTATAACAGAATTTTTATTAAAATCACTGAATGGTTTACAACATAGAGTTCAAATGAATACATTTTACAGGTTGTGTGAGGGCTTGGTTGATTAATTTATTTAAGTGTATTTCTTCATGAATTACCTTATTAGCATAACTGGTTGGTGTATTACATAACGGTGATTACAACCCTATATTAGTTGGGTCAATGCCCCTTGTTAAATGTGTGAACAAGAGGTGCTGGATCCTGGAGAAAATACTCAATGCACAGAGGCAATCTTTAAAAGGGTCACTTAGAAGGAGAGAAATACTGAAAAGGGCGGATAATGAAAGATTTGGACTTATCTAAAGTCATGACCTTAAGAGTAGTCCTGCTCTGCCAGCTCATCCGTCTTTTCCTGGATTCTCCATTGTTCGCCCGACACTGCCACAGTCTGTCTCTATGTGTGTGTGTGTGTGTGTGTGTGTGTGTGTGTGTGTGTGTGTGTGTGTGTGTGTGTGTGTGTGTGTGTGTGTGTGTGTGTGTGTGTGTGTGTGTGTGTGTGTGTGTGTGTGTGTGTGTGTGTGTGTGTGTGTGTGTGTGTGTGTGTGTGTGTGTGGGTGTGTGTGGGTGTGTCCATCGATCCAGCTAGATTCTACTAATCAAATATTGATCTGCAGATTAAAGACAAGAGTAGGTGGAGTTACAACTCCCTCTCCATAAATCCACATCAACAACATCATCATCAACATTTCTTTACAGGTCTTTCTATTCTTATTTCTATTCTCCAATTGTATCGAAGACAATAAATATCACAGAAAACCTCCCAGCATTTCAGGCTCAGGTTTCATGTATTGGCTTGCGGGTCTTCTCTTTATTGATGTATCTCTGAGTACTTACACTTATCTAAAGCCTTCTGCAGGGCTGACGACAGCTGTTTTGTCTGGTACCATGCCACGGTCCCTTAAAGATATAAAAGACGTGGAGGCAGCGCTGTTGTTGTATTTTTCATCAGCTTTGAAAGGTTTCAGGGTGTGTGGCATCAGAAGTCACTTCACTGAGCGGTGAGTCATCAGAGCGTGATGAATGAAATATGTCTCTGCTTTTCAATTCTGCTCACCGTCATAATACTTGTCAACACTCGGGCATTTAACAAAGGAGCCTGGCCTCTGCCTGACAGCAACAACAAAAGTACCTAGATTGTACTCCGTCCGGACACATTCCTGCTCTCCAAGCAAATTCAATCTATCACTCTTTTTGGTATGTGCTGCCTCTTTTGAAATACATTGTCCAAGCTGTTTTGCATTGAATTCTATATTGTAAAGAGAAACAAAATGACTTGACCTCAAGGGGGAAAACGACATGCGATGCAAAGTGGTGGCCAGTTATTGTGCTGACACTGATAAATAGTGATGTGTGAAGGCTAAAAAGATCATAAATCACATGTGACAGCAGTTTGGTGCGTGGCTAGGAATCACACAAGCTTATCGGCATGATACAACCTGGACATATGCTGTTTATTCTTTTTTTTTGTTGCAACATTGATATTGTGACTAACTGAAGCTTTTAGCACTGTCGTGGAGTCTTACAGATTTTTGTTTTGGATGGAAGGTGATCCTGACATTCTTCGGCTCTATGAGTTGGTTTATGAATCAATTAATGGACCCGATTTGTGGGTTTTCTGAGTTTATTCAAAATAATAACATTGTTAAATCTAAACTGTTATGAGGCTTCAGCCGTCTCAGTGGGTATCTTCAGCAGTAGGCTACTGGTCTAATTATTGCGAAATTGCATTGGCTTCATGTTGGTTGGCTACTTGTTTTTAAAGTCTGTTCCTTTCCTAAAAGTGTTAGGAGCGTGATTTTTCAAAGTTCTGCTATTCGTGGTTGGCATATGGTTCTAGGTTCCATCCTGGTTACGTGTTGTGGACATAACTCATTGGGTTTAGGATCATTTGGGGATAAACCTTCTGGAAGGGAAAAAATTGGGAGAAACAAGGTCACAGTCACATTACAAAATTACAACAATTATTAAGTCTTCACATGACTAAAAAATCCATTAGAAAGCTGCAGCTGATTCAGAACGCTGCTGCTCGAGTCCTCACTAACACTAAAAGAGTGGATAAAATCAGTCCAATTCTGAAGTCTTTACACTGGCCTCAAGTCCGTCAAATAATTGATTATAAAGTACTGCTGCTGGTTTTTAAAGCAGTGAATGGTTTAGGACAAAATTATATTAATGATCTCCTGCAAAACTATGAACCATCCAGGAGCCTCAGGTCCTCTGGGACGGGTCTGCTCTCTGTTCCAAGAGTAAGAACTAAACATGGAGAAGCAGTGTTTAGCTATTATGCCCCGACTATCTGGAACAAACTCCCTGAATCCTGCAGGTCCGCTGCAACTCTTAATACTTTTAAATCCAGACAAAAAATGTATCTTTTTGTCGCTGAATTTGAGTGAGCTGTTCATATCCACACTGCAGTATGGCTTTTATTCATGTATTTCTATACCTGTTGTGTTTATTTGCAATGCCTGTTTTTAAATGCCATTTTATAATGTGTTTCTGCTTTATTTATTCTTGTATTGTCTTTTATTTTAATTTGTAAAGCTCTTTAATTGCCGCGTGCTGAAAGGTGAAATATAAATATACTTGCCTCGCCTACACTACTACAATGACATAGTATAACTTCTGAAGCTTTCAAGTTGATGTTAAACTTGTTGATCCCTTTCACAAACAAGAAATCCCAGGACCCAATTTAAATTGTGAAAATATTGCTCTAACCAGCATGTAAGAATACTGGTTAGATGTTAGCACCAAGGTTGGTCTTAGGCAAAGGTTTGAAGGAAAGAAACATCATCAGCAGCTTTAAATATACCTGACTACTTAAATGAAAATACCAATGGTATACGCTTCAGCTGAATATTTAACCCTGGGTTTTTTGTGCACTTATGAGCGAGAGGCTGCTTCATGGACGGTATAAAAGTAGGATTACTAACGTCTAAGTAAAACGTACATTTTCTATGGTGACTTAGATTAGAGAAGAATAAACGTCGAACTGGATGTGCATGTCGGACTCAAATGTATTTGTCAGGCGCGCTCTGTGAACCAAGGTTATTCTAGTATATCCACGCTTGGCTCGCCTCTGGTAAAGTGGTTGTCATTTTAAGTCAGCATATATTTGTCCATGTTGTTTATGTTTACAAACCTCAGATGCTTGGCAGGTTTCTATGTGCGTAGGGTCTCTTGTGTGGGAGAAGGATCGTCTTTTATCCTTGTTCTTAATGTAGCAACACGATTATCAAAGAGCATTGCGGTGTTCTCACTGTGGCGCTCAGGTTGCTAAAGCAGTCTATCCCCCCACATGTGCTTTAAGATAAAAAGCCCCCACAAAAACCTCATTCTGGCTCGTGATCCCCTCATCCCCTGTAAAGCTGTGCTCTGGAACAGTGATCAAGATAAGTCTGGCAATTTTACACAGCGTCACTCCAGTAGAGCCAAATATAATATATTTGTATATGGTGCCCAGCCAATGCTCTCCAGGATTGAGGGGCCATCGAATTGAAGAGATCAATGAAAGAGGAGTTATATGAAAACTTCATTCATTATCAGGAGTGCTGAACTAAGCACTTTGTTGGATTTTGTACTTCTACACCGAAGGGAGTTGAGTTAGACTGGATTTATTGATAAAGACATAAAGAATACGATCACATTTTGTGGTGAGACTAGCAACTTTTGGACCCCCTATAAATTCCTAGGGGTGACCTTGGTGTAAAACGGATGCCTTCAGTATTGTGATCGGTGCCTTTTATAGGGCTACTAAATGTTTTACCGCTCTAACCTGCAACTCCCCTTAAAACTGTGTAGTGTGGAAAAACTGCTTCTTCATTCTCAGCTTCTCTGCTTCATGGAATGGGTCTTTGAGCCTCATTGTATTGCGGGGCAATAGACTTCAATGGGTAATTTCACACGCTCGTAAAAATGTTAATCTGCAATGATAATACTGCAAATGGAGTTCAATAATTTGATCTGGCATGGTAAAACATATTTGTCTGCTCAGCCTTGCCTTCTCTCAGTCTGTGTCTGCTCCTGTCTGCCTTTTTCTCTTCTCTTTTTCACATGTGGCACCTAGTATAAATTCAGTTGCAGAGACGACTGTCATGCATGAAATTACATTAGTCATAGCTTTGCCTTCCTGGCCGCAGCCACGCTGCACAGTCTTCTAATGGAGGCTTTTAAGCAGGGTACATTTCAGATGGCCAGTTCAGGTGACAAGGGCTTGGGGGTTGACTGCTAGGCGATTCCCCTCCCTCCGGGGAGAGCCAGAAGAATCCACTGCTCAGGTGTCATCCAGCTTCCATCATCATTAAGTCGACTCAGGCTGGCAGGTTAGCCAAGGTCCAGACAGGTGGAAAAATAAGGTCACGGTTACAATCATATGGTGCTAAAAAGAAAACTGACAATTTTAGGCTAGTGGGTGTCTACCTTAGTATGGCATCGACTGAGTGAAAGCATTTAGATTGGGATAAATGGAAACTATACTTTGGTATTTTGGTGTGATGTCCTTTTTCTTTGATTATAGTAGTTTGTTTCTGCGACATAGTGACATCACTACGTAATACTGACCAATCACAACAGAGCCAGCCAGCCAACATATCATAGCACACCGGGCTCTGGTTTTCAGACGGAGGCTGGAAATAGGTGCTGCAGCACAGACTTGTGTCCCTAGTGAACAAACTCCTCTTATATACATTAGCATTGATGCCTATTCGTCTAAACTAATAGTCATTAAAGTAACCATGTCTTGGTTGATAGATATGGGAAAATTACACACCATGTGGTGAGTTAATAAATTGCGACTATCGGGCCGAGAAATCAAGTGATGAGGTGAGTAGCTCTTGTATTGATTTACCGCCACAGGACAGCTTGAAAAAACTGAGTTACTTGAGAGAATCAGCCTCCCAGCGATAGGTATTGGAGAGCACAGCGGTTTATGTTTAATACAGAGAGGCACGAGGAAGCAACACATTATGCTTCCTAATGGTCATCGAATTGGATCACAAGACAAAGCCATTATCAACCCTGTGTGCGTGCGAAGGGGTCAGCGAGACATACAAACTGCTGGAGGGAGGGAGCAGAGGAAGATGTCCACACAGAGCACCCAATTAATATCACATTGTTTCCAGTCGCCAAACAGAACAACCATATTTGTTTGGGTTACATAAAAAGGAATAAGCTCAGCCATCTTCCAGATTTGTAAATATACAGTAACATGTTTTTTACTTCTGCATCTTCAGTGATAATCAGAGATTTATTCTAATGACATCTCTACCACAGTCAGCTAATTATGTAAATCAGGCAGATATGGTCCATACATGATAAATGAGCATATAAACATACTGTACATTCAGAGCAACCCCTCGAGATGAAAAATGAAAGGATGCACCATGGGTGAATTTGATGGGTACATTAGATCATTGATTCATACTCAGCTGAGGGATGGTTGTAAGTCAGTAAATTGTCTCACTGATGTGTAACCAGTCTTATGTATTTCATTTAGCCTAAGGCGCTAGGAACAATAATCTCATAGAAGGTTAAAAATCATGTTGCTACTATGGTTTGTTAGGGGTAACATTTGTTATTAGTTCTGCAGATCTTTTGTTAAAATGGCAATTTGTTTTAAATCAGAAACAGAAGTAGGATACACCATTTTGAAAGCCTTGCTTACATTATTTTGATACATGACAAAAGGCTCCATTATCAGGCATTAGAGACTGCTGGTATACTTTTACACCATAGGAATGCTATTCTTAGCTTATTTTCCTTCTTAGATGAAAGGAAATGGACATAGACAAACACATGGATGAAAGTGGACATTTCTGTTAGACAAAAGGTCAGGGGGTCAGCAAAATAATCAAAAGCCATCTGGCTGGAACCATTTCTCTCTTTCTACTCCATTTCATTGTAGCCATGCCAGTATTTGTTGACAGAACCTGTCGTTCTGAGGCACTGCCACAGAATAACTTTTGAGAAGCTTGGCCACAAAGAGTTTGCAGACTTCTCATGTAGCTTTACAAAAAGTCTGAACTGCGGGTGAGACTTCAAGTTTAAGAGTGACTGATTAGAATTTCATAGGACTGGCCACATATTGTATGACCGAGTAAGGTTGCTTATGACTCACTAAGCTGTCTTTCTTCTTGAGAGGTTTCATTGTGGTTGCTTAATAAAAGCTACTCAGAAATCCAGAAAGTTGGGTTTGAGCAACAGCATGACTTTGAGTCGTGGGAATGTGACATGGCTGCGAGACAAATTACTGCGGGCTTCAAATGGTAATAATTCAGCCCTGTTGCCTCAAGGCAAACCCGGAGAATAGAGAGGAAAGCATTGGAAATTTTATGTCTGATTTGATTAATGAGGAGAAGGACAAAGGACAGACATTATGAGTTTTACCTCCTCCAGCTAAACGCCAGCAGCTTGCAGAAGTGAAGCGGAGCAGCAGGGTTAAAGAGGTGAGAAGTCTCCCATCGTGACAGGAGTGAGGCCATTATCACGCAGCAGCAATGGGTATTAAATTGAGTTATTTCTGCAATGTCCAGCTGCCAGCTGGAGATAAGCGATGTTTGGCAGAACCTGCGGACTTACCAACACCTCTTGGAACCTGTCCTTGCCACGTTAATTGATGTATGCCGCTTCAGCACTGCCTCATACTAACGCAATAAAAATACTGTAGCTGTGTAAAGTGGATTGGCAGAATTTTATTTCACGTCAAACTGAATTATTGTACTGTGGGGACAATGCACATGATGAGGCAGTGAGCACTCACCTAGAGAATACTGATACAGGAAAAGCATCCAAGCCACCTGCGCACATCTTTTTTTGTTGTTCTCAAGATGTAAGTTAATCATGGATTTTTGCTTACATTGACAAAAGGCATTACATGTATATTTACTCAGGCATGAGTGTAACAGGTCCCAGGTGGGAGGACTGTGTACATGCTGAAATAGAATAACTACAGAAAATGAAGAAGGCAATCTGAGTTTTTAGGTGCATCTGTTAAGGGATCTCCCTTCCTCTCCAGCAAATAAAATATACACTTCATGATGTAAAAAAAAGAACTAAAGTACAAATTAAACACTCCCATTAAATTCACATTCCATCCTCAGTTAAAACCAGCATTTAAACCACAACATTGATGCATTGCAACATGCAACAGAAACCCATAGGCTGATATTGCATGGCAGATTCGTTTTTCAAAAATTAAACAGACAAAGGGAAGGTATTGTATTGTCATTAAGCATTTTAGTTTTACAAACAGGAATGTTATTATAGGATTCTTCTAATTAATGGTATTAATGAAATCTGTAATGTTCCTGCAATGAGTTGCAAAAAGATCCTGACATTTTGAATTGTCATAGCGGAAAATCACATGTGTAACTTAAAATGAACAATGGCTCTGTTCTAACAACTATTACAATACATTGCAGCAAACATAATATCTTTAGTTATACCTATGTTTGACAAGCATATGCTGATTTTAAAATGGTCTTTTCACTATATACACTGAACAGGCATTGGTTAAACAGTCCATGTGGTAGCAAAATAGGCGGAACGTTTTTGTAAAAATGTAATCTCGGGACACATTGGATGTCGTCTCTCAACCTCAACTCCATTCACGCGTTTCTGTTTGCTACTCTTACTGTTAACAATTAGCACAGAATTGGTTGAATTGGTTGAACTGGCTCTGAATCCGAAAAATACTGGCCAATGTTTCAGAGGCTTGTCACTGCAGGTATGTAAACACCCTTTCAACCCTTACCCCGTCAGCAGGATACAGTGCAAGTTGTTTTGCAGTGTTGCCTTCCTATAATTCCCATCAAGATGTGATGTAACTGTCATTATGCCCCCAATTCCCAGTACCAGTGACCCGTAGCAAGCAATTTAGACTGACTCAACCCTTACAATTTACAGACATGGATCATCTGTAGAGTCACCACATTGAGGTCATGTTAGTGCTCTAGGTCACAGCTGATGCACAGTATGGGCTACTAAGATAGGGAGATATAGAATCATTGATCTATATATTCAGCGTATGAGAATGATAATTCCAAATATATCATGATCCTAATGATGATTAAATGTATGCCTATAACATACACATTACATCATCTATATCATAGTAACACAATAAATGTTTTAATTTTAATTTTACATTAATCACCCCAGCCTCGGACTCTGAGCTCCAAGTGAACAAATACCGCAAAGCTTATATTTCTTTAAGTGCTCTGCTTGTCCTAATAGGTGTAATATGTCTTTGAGTAATCTTGCACTTGATTTTTAAACAGCATCTTTTTTTAAAGACTACGCTCATTGGATTTTAAAGTTCACTCTTTGTTGTCAGGCTTAGAAGATAGACATAAAATAAACTGTTTTTTATTTCCATTTCATTAACCACCTTGATGAGTGGGCGCTGTGAAACCAGCAACACACAGAATGGAAAGAAGTAAATAAAGTGAATATTTAAAATGATTTGAATGTCAAACATTGACTTTTTGTGTTCATTTATATTGATGTTTCACAACAGTGAGGACCAATTGATGTTTTGGTCAAGAGTGACGCTAAGCCTTGATAGGCTTATGTTAAAGCAGATAAAGCCAAGTTAAGGTGGAGGATTTGCTTTGGAGCGCGCATAGCTACAAGGTCAACGAGTGAGGCTAGCCCCCTTTGGAACAGGGGGATTAGGAGATGAGACTCTTATGATGCTCAGGTCTATGTGCTAAGAGCTTCAGCACTCATGACCCGTGATCAAAAACAGTATATAGCTTAATAAGCTTCTCCAATGAGTTCTACCCCACAGGCCTGTTTCACAATCTTCCTGTGTGTCCGTATAATACACTGACAAAATGCTGTAAGTGTTGTGAAGCACTCTCTTGACCTTGATAAAACAACCAGCTATGATGAGGGCCTCGGGGAATTCATACATCAGCTTATCCAAACAGCTGAGTGTAGAAGTTTGACGAAGTGAGGAAGGTTGGCAAAGAAGAAGTCACAGAGAAAGGAAAGAAAAAAACATACACAAAAAAGACGAATGTAAGGGAGAAAACACGTGTTGGAAGAAATGCTTACGCCTGTAGTATACTATATTTCTGTACGCTGGATGATGGTAAATAAATAATAACTGCCCCTGAGGAATGAACACATTTTAATTTGCTCAAATGGAACACATTTAGAGGGCAGTATCAGTCTTGTGAAAACACCACAGGCATTGATAATGAAGAATGAACAGGGTGTACCTGTCCTTACGCTCAACAACAAGACAACAGAACAAACAGAAAAGCCTACTGGAAAAAATGTTCTCTCTTTAAAAACGTATTTTCTTTGCACATGACAATCCCAGAAAAAACAGTGTCCTTGTCATGATATACATCTTTATAGGCTTCCCTGGAAGATGATATGCTTTATGGCAGCTGAATCTTTTACGAGATTACGCCCAAGAACCTTTTTTAAGTGGGCCACAATGATGCACCTCTATCAGGGAGGTGTGAATGGATGTCAGGAGGCCAGGACTTGGGGATCACTCCTTTAGTCAGCTGTGACTAATGTGTAAAAATACCCAGCAGCAAAACTGGATGAGCTGCCAACATCAGATCGTGAGGGTGCATGACAGGCAGAGAAGTTAATTAGTTGCACTCACATCCTCAGTCTGTTAGTCTACAGAACTTGGCTCATTCTTTTAACCTGGCCATGATATAGAGGGCATCCAGGTGGAAGTAGACAGGTATTACCAAGAAGATGCTACAGTGTCTTGAGCAATGTGTTCATACAGTTTGAGTGCAAGGCACAAGGGAGTAGCCAAACAGTAAATTGCTTTTCTCCCCGAAAGCTAAAGGGTAGGAAACAAGGAAGTGCCTGGGAACAACTGACTCACGATACAAGTGGTTACAAAGTGTATCTTTGTAAACCAGTCAGCCTGTGTGGAAATCTCTGTGAAAGGCGAGCATTGATGGGTCGAATCCAGGTATGCCTCCTGTGTCCTATTTTCTTTGGTACCAGGAAATGAGCAGAATAGTGACAGTTGTTTCTGTCCTCCCGATCCAGTTTGGTGATAATCAACTTGTTTACTAGCGGAAAAAGGCAACACCTTTCCCTTGAAAGGACACAAGGCACTCCAGAAAGCAAGCTGTGGAAGTCGATAGAAACAGAATGCGAGAATGCAGGCAAGCAATCAATGAATCTTAGGCTACAAAGCCCTCATTTTTTCAAGAGGGGCTGGATTCAAATGAAGCACTCTTCTACAGCGACCAATGACCCTCTCAGGCAAGAGTGCTCAACCGAAGGGAGGGCTCCAAGAATGAGGGATTACCTTCAGCTTCTTTGGTGTTGCCCAGTAAGATATGCAAGAAAGGCTTTCGACAGGTGAAATGATCCCTATGGTGGATAGAGGAAGCCAGTATGCACACTAGGGGTTTCACCAACTAATCGACTAGTCGACTAGTCGACTACCTTTACCACTAGTCGGCGCTGTAGGCCCTAGTCGACTAGTCGTGAAAAAAATGGAGGTAAACGAGGTGCTGCAAAATGCTCCAAAACACGTCCGACATTCTTATGTGTGGCAGTACTTCAACGAAGATGTAACCAACTCCACAGTGAAGTGTCAGTTGTGTACAGCTGTACTGAAGTACAATACAAATGCATCTGCTATGCGCAACCATCTGAAGATGAGACACCCGCTGCCGACAGCTAGCACTAGCAGTAATGCTAGCACCAGTGAGCAACGGACCGGCTTCAGCACTGAACAGAGGCAAACGAGCAGCAAGAAAACACGGGTCAACAGTGATGCGGATGATGAGATACGGGATTACTGCCAGCGGACACCGCATATCCCCACAATGGATAATCCACTGGAGTGGTGGGCAGAAACGTGCACCGCTTCCCCCGCTTTCGAGGAGCTACCTGGCTATTCCAGCCACAAGCACCCCGAGTGAGAGGGTTTTTTCCCTGGCAGGCAACACTGTCACCCGAAAGCGGTCAAGCCTCCTTCCCTCACATGTCGATGCGTTGGTGTTCAAACCAAAAATATGGAAAGGTGGACGTTATCGTGGAGGACAGCGAATAAAGTGTTGCGCACTGGATTTACGTGGCATTTATGTAAACAAGAGTTTTTTGCTGTCGATTTTGGTGAGTCCAGTTACTGTTTGTTATTTACTCAGCCATGTAACACAAATTAAAATGCAGTGTTTAATGTTACTGTATGAGTTCCAATAGAAAATACAGTTGTACACCTCTCTTTGTGTGTCTTTATTATGACGTAACGACTAGTCGACTAGTCGACTACTATTTTGAAAAACTAGTCGACTAGTAAATATTGGTAGTTGTGAAACCCCTAATGCACACTTCAAGAACTTTTGTCTGTAAAGCCCCTGACACACCAAACCGATTTTGGGAGTCAGAGGCCGTCAGAGGCAGTCTGACGGCCTCTCATTCGCGGCGCCCTACTCAGGTTGGTGTGTCCCGCACCGTCGTCTCTTTACGGCACATTTTCACACCTCCAGTCGGCCGAAGAAAATCGGCCAAAGAAATCACTCTGATTGGCTGTTCAGCTTAGCGAATCAGTGCATGAGAAGCAAAGCGGAAGTGAGGGACCCAAACAAACGATTAAGAAGGCACACACAGATGGCTAATCTTTTCATTTTCATCTCGCCTGGACGCAAGAGTTTCTTTTTTATGTTTACATGTTTTCGATCGACGAGAGAGAGTGAAAATGGAACCCAGACGCTATTTGTTGTTTGTTTATATCACGCAGTCTGTTCTTCTTCTCTCGGTGTATAGTCTGTCTTCCAGTTGTTGCCTCTTTTGAATGATGAATACACACTATCGCTGCCTGCTGTTAAGAACAGTTATTGCCACTCGTCGACTGAAGTCTTTGCGGTGTGTTCGTAGGCGGGCGGCGTAGGCGGGCGGCATAGCCGACGCAGGCGACGTAGTGGAAGTAAAAGTCGGGACGCCTTCGGTACGCGTTCCTTGGTCTCAGGTTGGTGTGTAGCGGCTTCACAAGAAAGGAGCAATTGAAAGGAGCACTTGAAAGGAGTGCTTGAATGAATTATCTTCAGGCAGTGATTTCGGTGAACATTCCTGCATTTGTTTCCTAGCTGGCAAAATTAACCAATAAGTACTAAGGCAGAAAAACTATCTGACATGATTCCCATTAAAGAATTCATAATCCGGCTAAGTATCAGCCTCATTACTTTTTGTTTACCAACAAACAATTAAGAGAGCCATGCATATTTTATAGGGTGAGAATCTTAAGCCAGGAGCGCTGCAAAGGCAGGATACAAATGCAATCACTATTTACCCAAAAAAATAAGAAGTGTCCTCTGCGGATAGCACAACCTAGACCGAAAACATCTCACATAGTAAGACACTACATTATCATTACCAAGACAGTTGGTAATAAGTCGCCAATACTGAACAATTTACCTCCCGCTCTGAGGGTGTGCACCCCACTAGGCATTTTAATTTAAAAAAAAAATTGCTTCAGAGCTTTAGGGGGAATATTATAATCAAACTGACATTACTCACAATGAATTTGTCACTTCTGAAGATGAACAACACTGTGAGTGTGATATATACGGCATACACAGGAGATATTTGACATTCATGCAGCAAAGCAAGCAACCCAACTCTGAGGCACTGTGAAATAAAAAGTCAGTGGAGAATAAAAGCTTTGTGTTTTCCTCCTATTTTTTATCAATCGTGCCCAAATTACCGCCAAACTTTCATCCATCACTTTAGGGGGCAGCTGCATAACAACAAATGCTTGTGGCAGAGAAATGAAAGAAACACATAAAAGAATAAACTTCAGAGAGGCAATAACACAAGAATCCATAACATCTGCTCTTACAAACCCACTATAATAACACCTCCGGACTATTATCACGAAACACAGAGTGAAGCAAACAGTTTTACTGCAGTGTTTTTGGTAGCTTCAAGATATAACCAATAATAGATTCTTAGATAATTATACAACTGTTTGCCCGTTGCTTTGCTGTATACAAGAAGCTGAATCAAGAAGGTAAAGATACAATATTTTAATTGGCCTGTCACCAAAATGAGAATAGCTGGTCCACCTTAAAAGTAAGCCGTTATTGTTAATAGTTTTGGGTGTAACTCCTTAATTTAAACAGCAAAAAGCAAGGATGCATGATGTCTTTTGCAATGAAGCTCATCTTTACATCAGAAGCGCCCTATTTTATATGTACAGCCATCATGTCTTAAGTGGAGATCGATGATACAGTTTTGTTTTCTGAAAAGAAGCATGGCATGATTACGATGGGCCGAACAGGCAAACACAAAGATGAGTTTAGGGGAGATTAGGAGCTAAGGGAAGGCATTAAGGAGTAGAGTGGGAGACAAATGAAAGTTCATAAGGTAAAGAGAAAGACGGTGGGCAGGTGGGGAGACAAAGAAGTACATCTTTAGCTGGTACACCTTTTAAGGTGAGCATCTTAAGTAAGTCCGAGTGAAATTGTCGCTAGCTATGGGCTTACTATTTCACTTCAAGCTACAAAAAGCAAGGATAACACCGGAGGCTTGGGTCTTGAGGCGTATATTTAACCACCGACAACTAAACTGTAGGCACACGCTACAATGCCACGTTCACAGCCATCTGATGAGCCATCTTTTGTATTTGGAAGAACACTAAAGACAAAATACCCCTAAACAAGGGCAGAGGACTACATTTTTTTTGCTAACCTGGAAATGCCCATCAACCATAGTCACCATCTTTCTGCGCTCTGATACATATTCCACCAGTAGAGACCAAAAGATCCCATCACTACAGCATCTGTATTTTTGAATGGACTGAAAATCATACCGTCTGTCTGGGTATCTAAATAATTCAGTGTTAATCCAAACCAGGGGTGCCCAATACGTCGATCGCAAAGGTAGCGTGGGTAGATCGCATGGCATTGGAAAAAAATATGTTTTTTAAAAAAGTTAGCCATCCTTACTATGGCATTTGCCACTTGATTGACGTACAGGTAAGCCAGTCTGAGATCTCAACTTTTCTAACACGCAGTTCACCACGCATGGCCTGCAAATCACCGACGAGATTACCTAGTTTACCTAGTACTGAGTTGTATTGTGCCATACGGGTTCATGCAGTTATGGGGGGGCCTCACCTCCTCATCTGAAGCGCAAATGCAGCGCACTATTAAGCGCTTATGCAGCGCAATTAGTGTAGTTTATCCGCCGTTTAGTCCACTAGCACCCCCCCCCAGCTCGCAACACAGATTGGGCAGGCCCTGTTGGCAGATCACATGGGCTTGGTCATTTTACCATTTTAAAATAGCTCCCAAGCTGAAAAACTGTGGGCACCCCTGACAAACCATACATGTAGCGGTGGCACCAACCCCCAAGAGAAAAGGTGATGAAACATCCCCCCAGAGCAGCTTAAAAGATAACTGCAGTTTCCATAGGAACAGATCTAAAATAAATTAAATATAACGCGCCGAATGATGCTTGATGAGCCATCATTCAGGAATGGCCCTCGATAATCCTCCCGAAGGCTCCCTCTTTCTCATTTCCTTCTCTTGAATTGCTTGTGTTTCCTCCTGCATCTCTCTATTCTCCTCTTCCCCAGATGCTGGTTTAAAGTAGACTTTTTGCAATGAAACTCATCTTTACAACATAAGGGCCCTATTTATCTTCTGATCAGCCAGCATGTCTGAAGTGAAGATCGATGATACAGTCTCGCCTTCTGAGGAGTAGAATGGAATAATTAGGACGTGCTGAAGAAGCAGACACAAAGACGAGTTTAGGGGAGCTTAGGAAATAAGGGAAGGCGTAGGTGAGAACATTAAAGAGATGATGGGAAGGTGAGGACAAATTGAACATTCAGGAGGAAAAGAGAAAGACGGTGGGCAGACCGGGAGATGAAGAGATAGAAGAGGGAAATGTTTTGATCGGTGATCCCGCCAGGAGGCGCTAGTCCAAGCACCATTAAGGCTCATTTGCATAATGTTCCTCCTGGCCTCATTAAAGATGAGCAGAGGTGCTAGCAACATTCTGCCAGGTAATACATGTGATGGCATCTCCTCCTCTTTCCCTCACCCCCTCCCTCCCCTTATTCCATCATCACGCTTCATCTTCGCTCCTCAGCCCTCCCACCCTCCGCTCCGACCTTCGCTCACTCTGCGTATCAAAAACGCATAAGAGAGATAAAGGAAACATCTGACAGTCTGCAACCCGGTCCACCTCTCATCCATCATACATAAATGCTCCTCACCCCCTCCATCTCCAAGCCTCCATCCCCCCCCCCACTCATTTGTTGGTATATGTTCTGCCTCTCTTCCTCTCCCCTCTAGCGTATATCTGCTTGCTCTGAGCTAAGGCATGACTGCACGTCAGCAGCAGTTCAGCAAAGTACACATCTTTCAAGCAGGAAATGAATGGATTTACCTTGCTCTCCACCTCTTCTTAGAATCAACGGAGAATGACAGCAGCTTATTGCCAGTGTAAAATGCAACCGAATGAATAGCATGCGGATAAATTAAGGTTTTATCCTGTAAAAATGAATTTTAGACACCAGATGTGAGCACCAAGCCATACAAATCAATGGTCCCCAGGAGGAGGAATTCAAAGTCACATCAAATACCATCAATCACACCCCCTTCCTTTATTTGCTTTAGTCTCTTGACTTAGAGAATAATACCTGCTGTGGCAATCAATATATTTCTTCACAACTAATTCCACTCCCTGTTCTGCTCTTACCCACACTCCTCCTCACTTGTTGAAAGGATAGCACAGCAGCGTTTCTTTCTTATTTTCTGTTCACACACTCCATTTGTTTTTACATTTTTGTACCATTCTTCATCTCTGGTCCCTTGTTGCTTCCGCCTCTCTTCTTGTTCTTTCTGCCTCCCTCTATGTCTCTGACAGCTGTTGTTGCTTTGCTGTGTATGTAGCCTACGCCTTGTCTCGGCATGAATTCATTTAGCTGCCATTAGATGCCTCTCCACAGCCCTTGCCCAGAGCTCATCTAAAGGAGGGAACCCATTAAACCGCATAATTCATAACACAGAAAGCATCTGTACAGATGGAGGAGTAATGTGCTTTAATGCTGTCAACTGTGAGTAGGCAAATAGCTGGTCATTAACATCCATATCAATGCAAGGGGAAAAAGTAGATGCTCCAGTCTTTTAATTTACATAGGATATGTTACAGTAAGCGCCGCGTTTTTGACATCAAAAAATTCCCTGTAAAAAACGACACATTCTGTGGGATTTATGCTGCAATGTAGGGTCTTATTTTACTCCCACTGCCAACGTATGCAAATTCTACTCAACTTTTAAACCTTTTATCCAACTTCCCTGGATTCTCTGGCTCTCATGCTTTTCCATCAGCATATTTCAGGAGTCACCTATCCAGCTTTGTGTGCCATATGTTCTGAAATCTGCATGGCTGTTTTTAGAATCAATCCCGCTTTCTCCTCCACCATTTTCTCTCCATTTCCCATGCTTTTTTTCCTTCCTTACAACATAATACTGGACAGACTAGAAAACTGGTCAGTCCTTTTTATGGCATAGTGATAAACCAGTTTGAAGCCAAATTAGATAACAAAAACTAGTTTTATTTTATTTAACATTACATTTAAAAACATAAAATATGAACTCTGTAATTTTGTAATGGAGGGTATACGTTTTACATATAGTGGGGTTCCTCAAGGCTCTGTCCTCATGCCTCTTCTGTTTAACATCTACATGCTCCATTATAACCGGTTCCAATATTTCGATTCCAACGGCATCATTTAGAAATGTGAATTTCGGTGCCGCTTTTCGATGCCTGAGGAAATGTTTCTCACCGCTCTCCGTAGCCTACTGTATGACTGCGGCGGGGCGGGAAATGTAGTGTTGTACCTACACTTCCTACAGCGTAACCTGAGACCAGGGGCCTCATGTATAACGCTGTGCGTAGGATTGACGTGGGAAGGTTGCTTACAGTGTAGAAATCCGAAAAATAGGTCCATAAATGCTCCGCCACTTTCCGATTAACCAAACATTGCGTACCGGCGAGGAAAGCGCGTATGGCACTTCCTACGCTGGTTTCCCTTTATAAATCACAACTGACTCGAAATGCGGTGCAGCTTTTGCGGGCTTCACGTAACGCCCATATTTGCCTATAAATAGTCAAAGAAACGCCCTTTCATTCATTCATTTTGACTGACTGCATGGAGAAGATCGCAGGAAATGACGACAGAACAGCTAAAAAAAATATCTCACACCGTGTCAGATTTTGGTTATTTTGGGGAGGTCGAGATAAATCATATTGTTTGGTGGATGCAGTTTGAACCAGAGTAGCAGCATGGAGATCGGATCGTCACCAAAATAAATAAATGAGTGGTCCGAAAAAGGTTAATGACAAAAAAAAACACATAGCCTTCCTCAGGCAGTGTGTTTGTACCGGGGACAGGAGAAACCCCCTTGATGAGAAACTGTAAGAAATGATCAGGGAATCCCTCCGGAGTGGAGTCATGATGACTGGATCTGAATTATGTTTTTTGTATTTGGTGGTTTGTGTCCCAGCTGTCGATCAGCTGTGCGCAGCGTCTCCACTGCAGCCTGTGCATCTCATATTAAGCCCGACAAAGTAATTAACGTCTAATATATTGCTTTCCTGCAATGTTAACTATGTTCAAGCACTTATTTTAACTGATATTATACATATGTATTATACTCTTATAAGATGTATGTAGATAGTATAAGAAATGTGCAGAATATGACAGTTTAATGGTGGAGGTATACACACATATTGATAGATGTCTTGTAATGCACTGTTGAGGAACCTGCTGCGACCCAAGTTTTTCATTCATAGCATAACTAAACCGTAGTTGTGTATAATATGATATGTCAATAAACTTTGAAATCTTGAAAGGGATGTGCAAAATAGTCATTATATACAGTCTTTAATTAACTATTAGTAAATATAACTACGGTTGCAGTTGAAGAGTTTGTAAATGAACATGAACCGAAGCTGTTGCCTGGCAACGCAATCACACAACGTCACGTCCGTTAATTCCACAGCCACACGCATGGATTAACATCGATTTAATACATTAATGTAGCATTTGTTTCTGCTAAAAGAGGTGTCGGCCAGCTGGGGCAACAAGAAAATCGGCGTAATCGAGTGTGACTATTAAAAAATAAATCATTATTATATTAATATTGACAATAACAACCGATCGTCGGGGTAGCATTTGCTTGGCATTTCCGGTTATCTCTCCACTGGTTAACATGGGTTAACAATACCGTGTAACTGTCCCGTTTGAAGGGACGAAATCGTGACATCTTCACGTCTCCCAGCATGGTAAATCGTCACATGTTCAAGTCTTGCCGTGATACTGGGTTGGTTATATTAGCTGTACAATTTACAAATTACCACATATGGTGCTCTTAGTTTCCATACCTCCTGTGTTTTACGAGCGACTTATCAAGTCTTGGCAAACAGCATAAAACATGATTAAACATGTATTAAACATATATAAAACCATGCTCATATCTACAACCTATAGAAATGCAAAACGGCATCAGTTTAGACGTAATTCTGTCCTCCTGCTTACGCATAATTTATGAGAAAACATTTCATAACATTAACACAACATATTCGAGGTGGTTTTAAATAACATATACATATTTATTTATTTCTCCCAGTTATGTTTTTGTGTGCACTGAGGAGCCTCAAACAGGCGTTTGTTAAATCATTTTAAGATTGGCTTTAATCAATGTTTGAAAATGAATTCTTCGTATATGATAAATGAGAGGTAACATTTTATTTATGGTATTATTTCCACATATTTCTCTCCATTCTTCCTTCTGCCAACGGTGTCGCAGTTTCTCGTCTCTTCCGTTTTTGTGCTTAGTGCGTAAGCATGGGTTAGAATTTGCGTGGAGGACCGCACGTTTTCCCGTCAAGTTAGTATTTTATAAATCGCAAACATTGCGTAGAAACTGCCGTACGCCATTTTTTGAGCGTATATCCTTTTATAAATGAGGCCCCAGGGCCGGCCCGTCGTGCTGGCCTTATAGATGTTCGCCTAGGGCGCCAGATCTGTGGAGGCCCTGCGCTGACAGCTCTGGGAAGAAAAAAAAAAGTTTTGACCGTTTGTGCTCATCATAATTTCCGGCCTTGATGTAACAACATTCATAATTAAGTAAATGTAACACCCTTTTTATCCCGGTTACACTTTTCATTTGCCCTGTACGATGGGCGCTGTAAGTGATGAAAATGGGGGATGTTGGCTTATCTGGCACCCGCAGCTCACAGCCAACGTGCGAGTGAGCGTGGGAGCGAGCGAGGGAGAAAGGGAGGGTGCACCGGTACCAGCGCTGTTGTTATTAGCATCTGGTGCTAGCTGCTCTAACTGATATTAGAAGAAGATGTTTCTACAATAATGTGGAGGGAGAGTCCTCTCAAGTCAGACTGAGAGGCTGATAACTACAGCTCAGTGAGGTAAAGGACTCTGAGTGTTTAGATAGTTCACTTTAGTCTAAGTTATCTCAGTGGGTCTCAAACGTTTTGATCACAATTTATGTTAACACATATTTCCAAGGCATTCCTTTATAATTATTGGGATAAAACAGGTTTGAAATCATTCCAATGTATACTATAGGACAGTAAACCAGACATGTCGTTTTAAACTGGAGAGATAAAACAATATAAATAAATAAAATAGTAAAATAAGGTATGAATGAACAACAAAAATAAAATACGTTACATGTATTTGTTATTGGCTATAGGTTATTGGTTATGTTCACATACTTATTTAATTATTAAAATGTGAACCGATCTTTTTCATATGGGTGTTTACAGTTGTACCCCCTAGATCTAGTCTCTAGTAATTCTGTGTAAGTGCACCAGATTGAAGCATTTTACTTTATAATGTTCAAACATTTCTTCCCGGTATGCCTGAGAAGGCAGATATGCTTGTTTTTCTCAACAAGAACTGTTTTTAAATGGGGGGGTGGGGTGGTTTCCTTTAAAATTTGGCCTGTTACACTGTTGTAGCTTCAGTGGTTCTCCGGTTACAGTTACATAGCAGTGAATATAAACAGACTGATTAATGTGAATATTACTGCAAACTAACCTGTGTAAAAGTTTCTTGAATAAATGTAATTTTTTTGGTGGAAGAAGCATGCATAATTTTTTTACCCTGCCCCTCAAAGAATCGGAATTGAGAACCGTTAAGAACCGGAATCGAAAAGTTAAATCGGAATCGGAATCAGAATCGTGGAAATGTAAACGATACCCAACCCTAAACGTGGGTACCACACACTGGACATACACATCACCTACTGTAGTGACTGTGAAAAATGTGTCATGTGTAAACATGTTAGTGTCCACTCTTAGCACTCTCTATGTGTCTATCTTCATTGGGCTATACTGTGACATTGTCTTCACAGATCTTTTACAAAAATGTTGATCAGATGGCTGCAGCTGATTCAGAATGCTATTTCAAATAGTCCTCAAGACCTGAAATGTAATCACAGGTCTTGAAGACTATTTGAAATAACATTCTTTTCAGATAAATTGGATCAAAATACTACTCTTTACACTTACAAAGCACCGCATGTTACAGCATAGAGTCAAAATGTAACTTTTGCGGATTTCACACCAGCGCTTTTCCCTTTCTAGCTCTGAGCCAGAGCTTTTCTGGTTCAGCTCCAGTTTCCCTTTCCTGCTCCCGCTCTGTTCACACCGCCCGGAGCCCGACTGGTGCAGCCGCTGCTGCGTCATGATGTCACCGTTTACATCGCTGATTTGCTCCCTAACGGCGATCACAACAACAACAACAACGGGGGACTGCGTCGGGTCGATGATCGTGTTGCTTTTAATCACACAAAGTCAGATTTAAATAAAAATAACGACTTCTCCAAGCTTATACTTTTCTCCAGAGTGCCGTGGTTTATTGTTTATTAATGTGTTTCAGCGGCATTTACCGACCGCTGCAGTGCTGGCTGCTCTTCCAGGGGAATTTATTCTCCCGTTAGCTCCGGGTTAGCTAATACTTTAGAGCGGTCTCTCTAAAGTATTCACTGTCTTACTGTCACACAAGCAGCTGATACATATGCCCAATTCCCCTTAAGTATGTGTGTCAGTCTGAATTGACGCTGTTTGGCATCACAACGCTGTTATTAAAGTGTCTGGTATAAAATGGGTGATGTTAGCATAGCAACCGAAGGTAAACTGACTACTTTCTAATGCTATCCTATTGTGGCATAAGCCGTTTTCTAAAGGCACATTTTACCGGCGTATTTTTCATTATGATTCTACTTGTGATAGTCGGACACGACAACCTGTGCAGCCCATGTATTGATTCCATCCGATAGCTGCTATAATACAAAACAAAACGTCTGCCTGCTCTCCACAATGATCAATAACAGTGAACGGATGGTCAAAGTAAGGTGCAAATAAACAGAATCACATGAAGCCTGGTTAGTGTTGCCTGACTTTATAAAGTGTGTTTCTTTTTATAAATGTGTGGTTGCCTTCTAGTCACTTTGCTCAGCACTACTGCTTGTAGGCAGGCATGACGAGACGCTTTAGTCGACCCATGTTCAGGGGAGGTGGGTTTAGTTTCCTGCACGCCTCGACGTAAGTGACGCCACCTCTTAGCTCCGAAGCTCTTGCCTCTAGACCGACAATCTTTTGGAGCTGGAAGTGAACCGGATTCCGGAGCTAAGAGGCGGCGCCGCTGAGGTGTGAACAGGAAAAAAACGGTACTTTTCAGGCTCCAGCTCCGAGCCGGAGCTGAAAACGCGTTGGTGTGAAAGGGGCATTTGAGAAGCCTTCAGTTTTTAAGCAACAGAAGTCCGTAACTAACACAAAACTCAAGGGTTCGCTCTAACCCATAGTCCTTTAAAATGAAGACTTTTCTGTTGGCCACTACAGTTTATTAAAATACATTTGGGACGATTTAAGTCTTGCACTATACCTTTATAGCTTTTCCTAATGCATTTTTATGTCTCAAGTAAAGCACTTGGAATAGCCTTGTTGCTGAAAGGCTCTGAACAAATAAACTTGCCTCGCATTGCCTTTGTCCTTGCTCCGCCGTATTGGTGGTGCGAGTATTAATAGTATGGTCACTTCTTCTCTAAGCCAAGTCATCAGATAGCTTTGTCACCTCGGCTCAGCTCTGATAATATGTCTTCATATCCTCTCTCTCATACAGGTCCACTCATACATATTAATTGGAAATCAAATTGGAGAAGCTCCTCCATCCCCCCGTCACTGTTGCGGTGGTATTAATGGAAAGCCGTTAACCTGTTAACGACCATACTTTAATGTTCAATTAAGTTACATTATATATGCATTTATTCAATTTGAGTCGCAGAGTTCAAACATCACAGCAAAGCACAAAAAGAGAGGGCTCAAACGTGCAGAAAATGCAGATAATGTTACTGGTACGTTTTTTCTCTTGGGTGTGTGTACGCAGCAGTGTATGATACATTAGTGTAGTGCTTCCCAAAGCCAAACACTACATTTTTCCATCCTGCAGGCTGAAAGTAAATGCAGCCATTCTCAGATGAGATTTGTCCCTAGCTGCTGTTGTGATCGCTTCAAACTGCTGGGTCATTACTGCACCACAAGCAGCTTGGCTTAATGTCTTTTGACCTAACACTAATGACTGACTGCATCTGCCCCTGCGGGGTCGAGAGTGGCCGAGAGCACTATGAAAAGTCTCTCTAACTCTTATTTGCAACAATTAAGGCGGAAATTCTCTTCTTATCTGTTTTGTTAAAGTATTTCCAGAAGGATGTTGGGGTTTCATATGAGCGTTACGGCCCGTCTATACAGGCATCGAAAAATGCTTTCAACGCTTCGCCCATTCACTTGAATGGGGTGACGTAGAAGATTTTTAATCTTCGCCGGACTGCATTGTGGGGAGCATGGCATGGCTTTGCAAGCATCACGAGCATCTATCGGCATCAAAAGTTGAACAATGTTCAACTTTTGAGGCTCGATGCTTGGCATCAGCCAATCAAATCCCATTTATGCAAATCCCGCCAGCCGATCAAACCGCGTGCAAGCTGGGAGAGCCAGATCGCAGTTAATTTCCTCATATTCCAAACGAGATATTACGGTAGCAAATCACCCGGTTCTTTACGACCAGAACTATTTACCGGGATACAAACCGGAGGAACCAGGCATGGAGGGAGGTGGCAGAGACAGTGGCTGAAACTGGTAGGTTTTTCGCCTGTTTGGAGAGTCTATATCCAGTTTACTTCGTTTTAACATTGCTATTGCTTTGTATGTCGGGGGTGGGAGATTCATGTGATTGGTTGTTGGTCGCGTTGCTCGCAAAAAATCGCCAAGCTTCAGACACGCCCAGCTTCAAGATTTTTTGATGCCTGTAGTGTAGACGGGCCGTTATAAAGAAAAGAGAGACACGGAGAAAGGAGTCTCCTCGCTTTTCTTCCTTTCTTACCTGCACCTCCCTTCCTCTTTCACCCCACTTTTTGCCCACTATATGCACTGTGTTGGATAACCCATGCATATTTAACATAGCAGCATCTTCAAAGCTATGAACTTATTCATTAGCATTTAGAGTGCTAATGAAAGCATGCAGAGTGCTAGCACCCTTGCTGTTTCCTTACACCTCCTCTTTACTCCTCTCATCCAACAACACTTTTTTTACAGCATCGCTACCCCCAACCAGTCTGAGCCCCACCTGCCTCCCCTTTTTAGTGTATTCGGCCCAGGATTTATTTACTAAAGGAGACCTAAAACAGATGAATGTATTGGAGACGTATCAGAAGTTTTTTTTTTCTTCTCTTCATTGACAACCACTTCCAACCAAAGGGTGCTCTATCAATATGTCACCCTTCTCTTTCTTTATTAAATGATTTTTTCTCTCATCTTATGATAGCCTGACTAGAGGGAGGGGGTTGCATAGAGTTCCCAAGGGGCTTGAAGGTGTGTTGTTCAATCCTTCACATGACCTCATTCTCTGTTTCTCGCTGAAATCACTCCCTCTTAACTTCAAGCTACACACTCACAGAATAGACAGGAAGCAGATAGATGTCCGGCTAATTGGAAGGAAAACAATGTCCCCCTCTCCTATTCAGTTAATGAATGAAGCGAAAAGAGGGCTCTTTTTCTCACATTGGCCTTTTCCTAGCCTGTGGCCTCCGTTTTGGTCCATCTCCTTGTAAGGTCTCTCCTGTGATGCCCGTTTCTGAAGAGGAAAGATTTTGATGCCGAGGCTATATGCACTCAACCAGGTTCGGATCCACCTTGGTCACAGATGTATTGCTCTCCCACACAAATATACAAGAGCCCATGCAGGTACCCTGATTGACAGAGAGAAAGAGAGAGAAAGAGAGAGAAAGAGAAGCAATAAGGGAGAAACTGGAGGAAGTGATGAGGGAGGAGGAGGAGGAGGAGGAGGAGGAGGAGGAGGAGGAGGAGGAGGGAGAAAAGACAGACGTTGGAGATAGTGGGTGTTTTGGGGAAAAGAGTGGTCTGGAATGAGAGAGTTAATCTGCAGGGGAACAGATTGGCTTCCTATCCTTCCTTCCCTGTCCTTCAAAGCAAAGCACAAATTCAGCACTCTGAGACGCACATGCTGTCTCGCTACACACACATGCACACACACAATAGTAAAAAAGCCCACACTCAAGCAGGCAGTGCATACTGTGCACATGCAAAACTTACATGGAGACTAATAGCAAATGAAGGTAATCCAATTCCATCACACGCATGAACAGGTATGGTTGTATAGGCTACAAGCTGCTCCACTTCATTCAATGGCCCATTGCTTCTCTCAATATTTGCCACTAAGACACTTGGGGTGACCAGGGAATGGGGTTGGCGACTTGAAAGATACGGGTCAATAAAACACAGGGACATTTTAGTTCAATAGGAAATTGATTTCCCGGCAGCCAGAATGTGCTTTGACCTTCACAAACCTTCACAGACCCTTTTCCCGTGACTTTATGGGGAATGGACAACATTTCGTCCCTTGTTGGTTCCACACAAATCCCACTGCTGCAGCCATGACCTCTCAGCATTTCACAGTACATTAGTCAATAATCTGGACTCATCACCACAAGGAAGAGCTCAACTGGTTTCGCTGAAGTGAAAACTATGGGAATGTGTGTGAGTCCCATGGACACATTTTGTTAAGCAACTTGCTTTTAATGTACAGTATCTGCATTCAATACTAACTTCATTGTAAGTGGTCAGCCATTCCTTCACTAGATTGAACTTCACAGGAAACAATGTTGCATTTGCAGGTTTCTGAAAATGAAAAGTAAATATTTCCGCTGCTTCACATTAAAATTGCTCCCTCGGGATCGATTTATAGTGATGCAGCAAGGGGAAAGTATTTTTTAATTATGTGATTATATCTCATTATATGAAGGCAATCTTCAAAATGCTTACATAAAAAAAGTTATTTCCTGCATTTTCACATCAACGGATTTTTGTTTGCAACAGAATGTAAAAAGGAGGAGAAGACATTATTTTTGAGAAAGTACTTTATCAAATCGACATTGAATGTTTGGCTTCAATGTAAACTGTTTTTGTTGTGTTTCTGATAAAGTTATTGTTCAAGGAGTGTTTTCTATAGTATGACAATTACCACCAGTTACCAGAGGTGTTAACCTGTTAAGCCCTGAGCCTGTTTTTCAGGTCTCAGGCTCGAAAATGACATTCCCAGAACAAATGACCATATCTTCACTTCTAAAAGGGAAAAATTAATAATATTTTTTCTCGAAGCAAGGTTACATCTGTGAGTTGAATTTAGAAGTGTCAGAATCAATATAGATGTTTTTATTTTAAAGTAAATTTAGATTGAACATAGTAAAAAAAATTAAATTATAGTGTCCGTCCAAAAAAAAAAATTACTTGTTGTGAAAACCACCTTTGAATGATGGGATGGTAGACTAAAAGATTTAGGAATCCAAACTATAACATATAATAAGTACCCTGTATCAAGATCGATGCAAAACAAGTGAAGTTTGACCTTTTTAGAGAGATTTAGAAAAATAAACCCACTTCCGGGGTCATTTGGGTGCATTTTCCATATCTCTGGCCCCCCTCGTTCGATTCTTATGATTGTCATCTCTTTTTAACCGTTAGAGCCAATAGAATTGAGGGGAAGTTCCTCAAATCCATCTAAACATTACCCATTGGTGAATGAGTGATGCGCAGCCAGAATGCCCCGGAACCGGAAGCTGTGATACACTCTGGTGACTATCATTAGCAGCTAATAGGAAATCTCCGTTTTTGACATAAAAATGGAATGATGGATTATCAATATTTTTTTCAAAATCACAGACACATTGGATTAACCTATGGATTAACCTTCAGCAGATTAACCTTTTATCGTTTTAATGCCAATGAACACAACTTTTGATCAGAATACAGCTAAAGTGAGACGATCTCCCGTGAATGCTCCGTAAAGCTACGCGTTGTGATGTCTGTGTTTGCTTCCCCTGTCGCGAGTTTTGATCGCTCAGTGATGATACTAATACCTATATACCTATATCTTGTATGTGAAGTTACGATAAGTAATAAGGGTATTTTTACCTTGAGTTCTGTGCTAAGTGCGTTAGCATTATTTCGCTCAGGGGTCATTTAGACGCTTATTATATGAGACTTGTGTTTTGTTTTGGTAAAAATGGTTCGTATTGTCAGTTAGCTGAGTTTCTTCCCGTTAATCATGTATGACACATTAATAGTTTTTAAAATATTAAGAAGCCCTGAGACACAGTTTCATGAAAAAAAACCCGCAGCCCCCTCTACCGGGGGCTCTCACGCTTAAAGCTGGAGCCGGTGTTACCGTTTAACTGGTGTCACTGGGAACTGGTGATATTCTATAACGGTAGGAAGATGTGTCAGGGGCGTGTAATTTGAGGAGCCATTGTCGAATAACCAGGAAATACACATTTCGATTACTTCTTCTGTCGTTTACATTCATCTTTTGGTATTTGTCTCCATAGGAACACTTTGATGATGCACATTCAGTACCAGTGAGTGTGTGAGGTTGTGGTTGCGATGCCGATATCCGGACGCGTAGCGAGGACTACAAAATGACAATGAGGTGACTGGGGATGTCTGTTCAAAACATTGCAAGCTTGAATAAATCATTTAAACCAGTTATTTTTGCCAGACTTATTAATGAATATTGTTCTTAATGTGATACCAAGTCCATCTGAGACCTGTGTACACCAAGTGAAGCACACGTTGTTTACTCACAGTTTGAAAGCAGTCTGGAGAAGTCTTCAGCTGTGAAGCTGTGATCCGCCCAGTTTAAACTGTGATACAACTTCTGTGGCTATCTACCAGCGATAGTGTTTAATATTAAAGACTACACACATGTATCCCTTATCAAAACGGTATTCTGCACTTTGCAGCACTTATCCAGCAACACGTTCTCACTCCCAACCCGTTACATATTGACGGACGGTCAGGGCCCCTCCCTGTCACTCTATTACGTACAGGGTACATCTTGGAAGTCAGTTTTCAACGGGCGTCCCATAGACCTTCATAGACCTCCTATAGCGTTGATAATAGACGCCATGAGAACGCTCCCCGGCAAATGCTACCCCGACGGTCGGTTGTTATTGTCAATAGGCCTACTAATATAATTATTATGATTTTTTTAATAGTCACACTCGATTTTGCCGATTTTCTTGTTTTAGCAGAAACAAAGGCTACATTAATGTATTAAATCGATGTTAATCCATGTGTGTTGTCGTGGAATTAATGGACGTGCCGTTGTGCGATTGCGCAATACAATCATTTACAAACTCTTAAATTAACAACCCTAATTATATTTAAAACATTTTTAGAAGGCCTCACGAAATACTTTAATGTAAATTTAAATTTAAATGTGAAGGGATGTGTGTAATCTGGTGATTATTATTCACCCACGGATCTATGGGTTGGGGTATTGTTGCGCACGGACATTATAGTTGACCGGACTCCCTTCCCTTGATTTGAAGTCCGAAAACATTTAAAAAAAAAAAAAAAAACTTTATTCCGAGTTTGCTTCCTTTTCTCTTTGAAGGTCATCACATAACGACATTGTAATACACGGTTCGGTTGCATTAAATATTACATATCTGCCGTAGTTCACTATTTATAGAGCCCTGATGAGAGGACTTAGACAAACAGGAATAACTGCCGCTGAAACTGAATATGTGATGTGGATCATAAATATATCAGCAATCAAACAAAATCTTCAATTTCTCTTCACACAATACGTCTCCTTGGAGTATCAATACCAATTTGGCTGACTTTTATATTTGATCCAATCGGTATATTGGTATATTTACACCATAACGGTGCACAGCTGATAGAAAGGGACACCTGGTGGTTAAAGCACGTTATTGAAATGTATTATTTTTATTATTAGATATTAATAGGAGACACAGACAGACAAACAACCTATTAATGTGTTATACCAGATTAACGGAAATAATCTCAGCTAACTGACGATACAAACCATTTTTACCAAAACAAAACACAAGTCTCATAAGAAGCATCTAAATGACCCCTTAGCGAAAAATGCTAACGGACATTGGCACAGAATTCAAGATAAAAATACCCTTATTACTTATCGTAGCTGCACATACAAGATATCCGATTAAAGCTGAGGTTCCACAGATTATTTAGGTAGGGCTATTCAATTACACATTCAGTTGGGCCAGATTTTATAACTACAAAATTCAGCTGGGCCAGACATTCAGCGGCCTGTAAAAAGCGGGTAGTGACACATTTTAAACCAACACATATTACTGCGATGAAAAACATGCAATTTTTATTCATTGTTCATCTAACAAAGGTACGTCAAAAAGTGCCTAAAAACACAACAACATTTTTTGTTTTGAACAAGAGCAGTGATTTTTGGCTCATAGGATGTCAATGCAATCCTAAAACATTGGTGAAGAGTGCTGTCAGTCAGGGAGCAGCGAGTGCTACTTTTGATTGAGTTCATGTGTGAAAAGCTTGATTCACATGTGTATGTTGATCCAAACATACTGAGCACACAGATCGCTACTTTCTGAACGTTAGGGAACTGCTGTTTTTTGACATCACTACAAAACTTCGCTGGCCCATTAGTGCGCTGCATGTCAATAAGTTCCAGTGTATATTTCCCCTTGTCGATGCATGGGACTAGTTCCTTTTTTCTGGTTGATACGTCCCCCTCTATTGCAACAGTGAAGGGGTCTCTGGCAAAGCCCATCACCTCTGTGGGCAGAGCAAGTCCATCCAATCGACCGGCAAAGTTCTCTTTCAACCTTGCAATGAAATCTGACATCACATCCGTGATTTGTGCCGGAGATGTGATGTGTTTGGGGAGCGTCGGAAAATGCAGCATTCGACCCGTGCTCAAGTCGGTCGCGAAAAGGTCCAGCTTGACTTGGATCTGCTCCAGAAGATCAATGACCGTTTTGTCTCTGTTTACGCTTCAGAGTTGAGAGAGACATGTTTTAGAGTTGCTATATTGGAACCACCGTTACTAGCACCACTAGATACACTTTCAAAAAACGTGCTGCGTTGTGGTTTCTATGCAACGTGGAGTGTTGCGTTCATGGTCTGTACTAATGTAGGAATTTGGCTACGGGAGGCTGGGCCACTCGGGAGTTGGTTCTGGGCCGCATCTGGCCCGCGGGCCGCCAGTTGAATAGGCCTGGTATATAGTATCATCACTGAGTGATCCGAACTCGCGAAAGGGGAAGCAAACACAGACATCACAACACGTACCTTTACGGAGCTTCGAGGGAGATCGTCTCACCGTAGCTGTCAATCTGATCAAAAGACGTGTTCGATGGCATTAAAACGAGAAAAAACGTGGCTGAATCAGTTAATCCATAGGTTTTTAAAGTCTCTGTATAAAAAAATTATTTAATTTATAATCCATTTCCATTTTAATGTAAAAATCGCAGAGCAAAAGTTAGCTGCTAATGGTAGCCACCAGAGTGGCTGCTGCTTCCGGTCTTGGCTATGCGGCAGTCTAACACACACATATGACCAAATAAGGACTATGTGGGAGTTCCCCTCGATTCCATTGGCTTTGACAGTTAGAAATATATGTCACATGTCACAAATCCAGCAAGGGGGGCCAGAGATATGGAAAATCCACCCAAATGGCCCCAGAAGAGGTTTCTTTTTGCTAAATCTGTCTAAAAAGGTCAAATATCACTTGTTTTGCATCAATCTTAATACAGGGTACTTATTATATGTTGTACTTTGGATTCCTAAAGCTTTTAGTCTACTAACCCTTCATCCAAGGTTAGTTTTCACTATAAGTACAACATATCTTTTGGACGGACACTATAATTTACAGTTTTTTACCATGTTCAATCTGAATTTTCTTTAAAATAAAAAACATCTATATTTATTCTGACTTTTCTACATCCAACTCACAGGTTTATCATTACTTTGAGAAACAAGATTATTGATGTAACCCTTTTAGAAGGGAAGATATGGTCATTTGTTCTGGGAATGTCATTTTCGAGCCTGAAACCTGGAAAACAGGCTCAGGGTTTAACAGGTTAAAGAATACTTTAGGTTAAGGTCTTATTTTGAATAAGAAAAAAGCTTTGGGGGTATACATATTAAGCCTGACAAAGTACTAATATATTGCTTTCCTGCAATCTTCACTATTGTATGTTTAAGCACTTATTTTAACTGATATTATATGTATTATACTCTCATAAGATGTATGTAGATAGTATAAGAAATGTGCAGAATATGACAGTTTAATGGTGGAGGTATAGACATATATTGATAGATGTCTTGTAATGCACTGTTGAGGAACCTGCGACCCAGGTTTTTCATCTCGACCTTGTCAGGTATTGAAGAATCAATAAATAAAGAACACAGAATTATTAAATATAAAAAACATAATTTGTGTGATTATACTAAATGATTTACAAATAAACACCACTGCATATTTACAACTGTTACACATGCTGATGTAACGCACATTTTTCCAACTTAGGATCAATGAAGTATATCTTATCTTAAGATGATCGATGGCTAATGCCATATTTGCCTCTGAACCTTGACAAGTGCATGTTTCAGGCTTATCAATTAACAACAGGAGGGGTCACAGACATAAGACCAGCTGTTAAATAAAGCTCTTCTGACCTTAGCTGTCATGTGGGTATATATATTAATGCTGGCCATTATGGGCACAAGCAATTTTCACCCATTTATTAATTATATGTTTTAAATTTGAGTGTTTCCTCGCCTAAGCCTCCAGGGATGTACACAGTTTAATACTGGCAACTTCTTATTATGGGAAATACGAAAACGTCTTTTAAAACTACAATTCCCGGTAGAGACGTGCCATAGAGCATGTTGCAAAACACACAATAGCCAGCATGTGTAGTTCTGGGGACGGGATGGGGTGGACCCGTTCAAATCCAGTTTTTCGATTTGATTTATTAATCAAACAAATAAATAAACACAAGGATAATTATGTGTTATTGTTGAGGAAATAAAAGTGTGTGGTTAAGAAAAGAATACAAAATTTGAAGGAAAAAACGATGAAACAATACAGATTTCAGTATTCTGACCCCCTACTCTCCCCATAACTGACGGCAACAAAAGTCCTACATTATTCAATTAAAATAAAGAAGTAAAAACAATAAGTGTGGCTTGATATTGAGTAAGAAAAAGGTTGATAAACGCTGTGAGAATGGATCTGCGGAGAGCATTTCGCCGCGATCCCAACTCCTCTATTACCAACGTTCAGGGAGCTCTATGCAAGTCAATGGGGCGCCCTGCCCGTTGAAAACTGACTTCCAAGTCCGTAAAGGCCCAGATACACCGGCCCGAAATCGGCAGTAAATGGGAGTCGGGCCGAACATGAGCCTGGGCACGCCCTATTCGGAGTGGTGTGCGCCACACCATCGGGTCTTTCTGCCGACCTGACGCCATTTCTTGCCGGCGTCGGGAACAACACCGGAAGTCGGACAAAGGGATAACACTGATTGGCTGTTCAGCTAGTGAATCAGTGCATGCAAGCGTTAACGGAAGTGAGGGGGGTAAACAAATGATTTCAAATGGAAGATGGAACACACACGGACGGCTATTTCACCTCATCGGTTTATAGAGCTCCTGTTCGTTCATGTATTCAATGGACGAGAGTGAAAATGGAAAGAAAAACGCTATTTGTTGTTTGTTTATATCACGGAGTCTGTTCTTCTTCTCTGTCTTCCGGTTGTTCCGGTTGTTGCCTCTTTTGAATGATGAATACACACTACCGCCGCCTGCTGGTAAGGAGAGTTATTGCCACTCATGCATGCGCAGTTCATACGTGCTCGGCTCGGATTTGCGGTGTGTTCCAGTTCGCGAAGTCGGCAAATACGCAAGAGAGTCCGGCGACGCAACAGTCGGTGTCGGCGTCGGCGACTTCTCAGGTGACTGGCCGGTGTATCTGGGCCTTAATAGAGTTACGGGGAGGGGTCCTGAACGTCCGTCAATATGTGACGGGTTGGGGGTTGGGAGTGAGAACGTGTTGTATCCAGATAAGATGTTACTGTTTACTCGTTTTGTAGCAGCAGAAATGTCATTGCTGCATGCAGGGATATTTAGACTTTAAAATGCTGCTTGGTCATTAACTTGGTCTCCGCAAACAATATTATGAATCCTCTATTAAAAAATATAATTCAGTGTCCATCGACATGAAAATAACAAATAAGTTCATGCTGGACTCAAACCCAAGCCCCAACAGCAAAAATCACTTGAGTCCTGCGCGTTGTGAGTGAGCCACGAATCAATACAACATAGTAGACCACCAGCTATATTTGTTTCATTAACATTGTTAAAGGATTCAGAAAAATACAACCCTGTAATTTATAATGTGAGCGAATTAATGTATAATATATATATATGTATATATATATATATATATATATATATATATATATAATATAATATAAATATGATAGTAGGCATTTGCTTTTAAATAGTACTGACTGAGGTCTGTATCAAGCCTCATTAAGACCCACCGAGGTCAGATATCCTAGTTTATCAGCTTGCGAGCCTACATTATGTTGTGATAAGTGGTCATTTTACATATAAATGTATTCCAGTGCACACATTAAGTTATATAATATAAATATAAAATATGCAAATCAGGCCATGTGTTTCGTTATGTAGTATGATCATCACCGACAGATGGAAAGACAACAATAACAAGGAATTGATATTAATATTACCAAGTTACACAGAAATAGATACAAAAGTGTTGAACTGTTGTGAACAATTCATCTCTTGAATGCTCTTATGCTGACGTCATATCTGTCAATCTGTCAATCACACAGCTGGTTCTAATAAAGGGATCATTGCTGGCTCACTCGTCAGAGGGGATTCAGTCAGTGTCATGTGAACTACAATGCAAGTGTGTGGCGTCTTTTATTCCTCCGTAGTATTAGTCCAAGGCTAAACAAAAAAAAAAGACGACAAAGATGAAAGCATAAACGTTAAGATAGAAACGAAAACATCACAGCAGAGTAACAATTATGAATATGTGTTTGTAGTTCTCAACGTATTTGAGTATCCTCGTCATTCGGTTTGTGTCGCTTCCAAGCGGCAAACTGTGGGGTAGAACCAGAACGCCAATACGGAAGTGCCACACACTGCAGTTCATATATTGGCCGATAGGGACTGACTGCAGAAAGGAACAATTTCCATAGACCCCCATGTTAAAATGCCCAACTTTACAGCAGAAAAAAACATGTTTCTACCCATGGATGCAATAAATATTATTATGAATATACTTAGATTCTACCTTCATGATTATGGATCTGTGAGTGTTTTCTAACATGACCCTTTTATTTATATTAGGTCTTAAAGTTTTTGCATAAATTAGGGCGTGGTCACATTGAGTGACGGCTCTGTGAAGTGACTGCTGCTGTTAGCTTCTTGTCTCTCTGCTAGCTGCTCCGTGAAGCCAGCTACAGGGACTCTGCCTGGTCAGTTCATCCAGGAAACACAACTTGAAGCCGGCTGTGGTTGTTTGTTCTTCATGCTTATATATCGGACTATTGTGACTCGCTCTACGGTTAAAACAGACGGTGCATGAATGCGGTTTTGCGAAAAGTGAAATTCGAGTGCTTTATTTATGTGTTAATGATTTGAATCAGCTACGTAATGAATATTAAGGCTTGGGTTACCGTGTAAGCGAGTGGTATCTACATCGGTGCTAACGATGCTAATCGTAGCCTCCAAGTTAAAATCATAGACTGTATATATAAAGGTTAAAACGAAATAGAGAAGCGTTAAGTGGGATAATACTGTTGAACAAACGGCTTCTGTTTGAGGTTGATAAAATAAGGTCATCCTTGTAACTTAGAGATATTTTATTATGTAGGTAGGAACTGTATGCATTGCTACGGTTAATTTAAATTGGCTATGCTCAAGTATGTAGACAAGCTACTGTAATGTCGAAGTAGTGTATGTGAAATCAACCTCACAATAAGATGTGTGTATATATTACAATTATTAATGTCATATTTGAAGATGATTACTTAGATATTACAATATGGTTGGTTGAGCTGGAGTTCATTATTGAGCTTACACGTTAACGTCACAGTCATCTGAAGAACGAACCCAAACCTTGTTGTTTTTATGAATTGCATTACCAAATGGGTATCAAATAAACAGTAAGCATTGGTAACACAACTTCCAAAGTTACAGTAGAATAAAAAGGACCCTGACTCGGACAATACACAATCCAACATGTTCAACAGAAGAAAATCAGTTATATTGTTTGTATATGGTACTTTACATATATATCTGTTTGTTTAAGGTGTCCAGGTGATGCAGACAGGCTGGACCAGAGAGTGAGACAGAACTGGACTCCTCACAGCAGTGAACTTCAGCACAGGTACAAAGACTCTTTTTTTCATACTGTACAAAGAATCCAAGAAAGATATTGGTTTAAATGAATGAAGTATTGACTTTAATACACTGATATACATTCCATTAAACAATACTAGATCACTTACACATCAGTGAAGTTTAGGGGGTTTTCCATGCAAAAAGTTACATTTTATATGTTAATAAGCAATATGACTTTGTCAGCTTTCTAATTGAATGTATTAAAGGCAAAGATATTTAACACATAGTGAGAACTGCCACTATTTATCTCTCAATATTGTCTGTAAAAAACATGGTAAAAGTTATTCTTTCAGTGAGACAACAGAGCAAGCTTCTACAGTTGCACTACGTTTTGATAACAGTTAAATATTATTTTGATAATAACATATATTTCAATGTTGATGAACTTCCTACTGTTCATTCATAATCTGATTGTCTTTGTAGCTCACTGTTGAAATAAAAAAAAAAACATTACAATTACAAAATAATTATATCTACAGCCCCTAAACACACAAACACACCGCTTTCATAAATAACACACTTTTTCTGCAATAATATGTTTTATGTTTACTGTAATTTTTGTTAGGAAAGGACATGCCTGTAAGACACAACATGTTCTCCTTCTCTGAGGGTCAAGAAGAACATCCAAGAGGAAAATTAAAAACTAATGCTATGAGATTTTAAGACCAGTACACTAAGAAACTACTTTTATTGTAAAAACAGTCAGCTGATCGAATGCACCTATTTCCACATCTACACTCCATCAGCTGATTATTTCTATTTGCCTCGCTTTATGAGCTTCACATCACTTGTGCCTTGTTCCGCAGAGTTTGCAACATCACAAATAAATGGGGCCAATCTTCAGTCAGATGTGAATGTGTAATCTAACATTTTCAGTAAGAATAACGGACAAAAGGAGTGCAAATACAAATACAATTTATTGAAATGTGAACCAAAAGTTAATCCAATGTTTTAAATAAAAAGCACATGGACAGAAGGTGTAAACCTATTAAATGTATAAGTAAACACATTTAGTCAAATAAAGTGACAGACTAGGCCTGTTCAGTTGGTATCAGCTTTGCCGAGCATGGGCTCCTCCATCAGGCCTGGTCCTCCTCGCAGAGGAAAGACCCTCAGTCCTCTCCGGGCCAAACAAACAGACAGGACGTCCATCACACGGAGGTTTCTCCCTGAAGTCTCTGCAGCTTTCTGGATACCACGCTGTCTCAATCCGTCTACACTGAATATGAGAGGGGGAAAATGAAAATAACAAAGGCTTTAGACAATAAGAAATATAAAGTTGACTGTTGAGTTGCTCCGTTTTTTTAGATTGTCAATACAATTACTGCATAACTAATATATCAGGTTAAGAAGCACATTCAAATAAAGATTGGTCTTTAAATACATGTTGTCTTTTGAATTGTTTGTCTAAAGTCAAGGATCTAGAACTGGTACTTAGTTTTAATGATACAGTCTGGTTATTATGCTGTTTGGAGGAGGCCTCACAGGTAAGAGCACAAACTAGCTACCATCACATGTACCTTAGCTTGACTTAAATGTATTAAACGTATAATTAAGTGATATCAAAATATAAATAATTAATGTCATGCAAACATATTAATATTTGCTTGATTCCAGTGTTGAATTTAGTACAATTGCATACAAACGTGAAGGGATTTTAAGATTATGCTAAAAACTCAATAATTTAGATTATTATTTATAGTTTTGCTGAATAGTTTCGTGTCCGCTTAACTTAGAAACGTAAAGATAGCTGTTCACACTATGTATATTTTTCTACTTTTTGTAATGCTATTTTATTTCTATTTAAGATGTTTACATTTTCGATTGTTTAATTCTAGTCTTTTAACTGTCTAATGTACAATGCCTTGTCTTTTGCTTCTGCAGCGTAAACATTTCCCCAATTGGTATCAATAAAGTACTTCTTATTTTATCTTAATCCTCAAATATTAGCAAATGTTACTTTAAAAAAAAAACAACAACATTGATGTAACTACATACACATATCGATATGTTGTACAAATATTGCAAATCAAAACCTTTATTGACCACTAATTACCAAAAATTGCATTTCTATCCTGGTATTTATGCATTCAAATCGTGATTCAAATGGCCCGCCACGAACGTCCAGGGAACTATTGAGTCTCCCTGAACCACGTGACGATCAAGCATTTTTGACTTCCGTTGTAGCAACTCTTCTATCTATATGGCGCTGAACTGGACCTTCTGTAGACACACTCACCCGCCGCCGCCGCACCCCAAATACTAATCTGGCTCTCTCCAAAGTTTTCAAAACTACAATCACTGCACAAGCTCAATATCTTAACACGTTGGGTAAAATGTTATCTCATGGCTCGTCTATTTGCATGTATTTTTTTCGGGGCTGTTCATACATTCCGGACCACTTTCTCCTTAGTTTGTATTCAGAAAGATAAAGGAAATGTCCAGCAGCAGTACGCTACACCATTCGTCAGTTGGAGCAGGTATATGAAATGGACTTCCCATTGTGTGTGTATTTGTAAATGCAGTATGTGCACTTCAGGGACGTGCACAGACATTTGGAGGGGCTATTGCTCTAAACTGAAAAAGGGCCTCCCCTCCAGAAAGAAAACATAAGACCTTTTGAAAATTCCAACTTGTTTGTTAATGTAAAAGGTTAATGAAATAAAAACACAACACTTTCATTGCAAGTGACACTCAGTTGACTTTTATGTCCAACTGCTAAATTTGTTATTCAGTCTGTGTTCAGTTCAGCCTCTCAAATGTGCTCTGAACTGGAGGCTTGGGGTTAGGACCTCAGTGCCGTGCTGGCTATCCAAAGGTTTCTCCAACCTTAAAATTGGTACGTATGCATATAAGTGGTGGTGGTTCTTAGCACATCAGCAAGTATATTCGCCCCGTGGCTCATGTTTATCCTTGCCATGTCTAACCCCGTATGTCCAGGTCGTAACCTTCGGCTCTGTATAAAATGTGTCCCTGCTAAGTCAGGTTGCCCCGTACGTCCGGGAAGCCCCGTATGTCCAGGATGCCCTGTACGTCCAGGAAGCCCTGTATGTCCAGGAAGGATGCCTAGGCTAGGAGGCATCAGTATGTCTAAATCCCCACATGTATTAACCTCTCATTTCATCCATAGATTTCCACTGCATCCCACAAGGTAAGAATTCATCATGTTCAGTACTTCATACTTTCACTTCTTTTGGGGGTTCATCGGAAACGGTTCTTTCCCTTCCCGAATGATATCCTACAAAACCTGGTCCTAATCGCCAAACACCATTTCATTCACTTGTCATAAACTGTCATCATTATGTTTCATTTATATAATGTGACCCGATAATAAACATGTATTTCATACATCACGTCTCTCCTGATTGAAATGTAGTTTGACCATTGAAACTGCTGTGCAGACATACTGATAAAATAGGGCTTCTAACTAATTACCTTAAATAAACTCACTTCTCACTTGATTTCATTAATGAAACCAGTTCAATACGCATTATTCTTATTCTTATCATTCTTTATGAGCGCGGTAACGGTAAGGTATCTAATTACTTATTTATCTAGTATTCAATCACTTAATAACAGAGATGGTCAAACTTTGGTAGAAGTAGAGGCATGGCAGAAATCCTACGATGAAGCGGGACAGTGAAGTGTTCTCCGTGAGAGAGAAATCAAGAAAAGAGAGCGAGCGGTGAGGGAGTTTACAGATGAAAAGACACAGACAGAAGCGCAATAACAAGTATATTTAGGTGTTCTTTTGTAAATAACCGACGGTGTCAAGAGGAAGTAAAGTCCCCTAGTTTGTCCCCTAGTCTAACTGCCATGAGAAAACTCAAAATCAATTTTCCAAAATCCGACACTAGAGGTGGCATTAAAAGCATAGGCCTATTTAAAAACGGGGACAGATTGACCCGGGGATTGGCCACCAAAGCCAGGCGGGCATTTGGTATGATCACCATAGCCATATGAGGCCGGACTCGGAGGGCTTTCCTTTGCTTCCAGACGTCAGATTGTAAACAAAGTCACATTACCGGGGGCAGATGACAGCGCTGACTTCCGGTGTGTTTTCCGCAGCGAGACGCTACAATACTAATTGTGGGCTTATCATGTTTATTCGGCTACAACAGAAATGTCCCTTATAGGCCTACGTCTGTTTCCTGTTAATTTATTTTGAAATTCAGTTCCTGAAGGATGCCAAAAAAGCCCGAGTTTATAGAATTAAACAAATAAATCAAAACAAGGATAATTTTGTGTTATTGTTGATTATAAAACGGACAAGTCAAATCAAGCAATCTGATTGGTTCTTAGCCGTGATATACTGAGTGTATACCACGGGTAGAATTGTAAGTTACTTTCAAAAAAATGTCAGTATCCCTCCGCGCCTGAGAAAAACAGTATACACAAACTGGAACAAGAAAGCAGCGGAGAAGTAACGGGTCAGAAACCCTCCTTTTTACGCAGCGGTCCAGACATAGACATCAAACGGAAAAACATATTCAGTGTGCAGTTCCTTTGGCATTAGGGCAGGGATATCTAGATACTTTCCAAGGTTTGACATAATGTATTGTGCTACTTTTAAAGCAAGCAACGATGTTTTCAAATCTGTAATCAAAGAGGTCCGGAAAAACGCTATCGACCAATCAGATTGCTTGATTTGACTTGCCAGTTTTATAAATATATTTAAATTTCTTCCGTTACGATTTTTTTTTACAAAGCATAAAATGGAAACTTTTAAGATTAATTTCGATCTCCTGGGGGGTCTTACTATGGAGGAGTGGATTGAGCAGTGCCTATCTCCAGAAAAAAAAAAGCACCTAAACGACGACATGCAGAGCTACGTGAAGAGCAGGTAGACAAACTGGAAAAGTACCACCATTCAAAAGCTTAGGGGGTTGCTTAGGGGGTTGTCGACCCTCCGCTTCGCTTCGGGCCGAACCACGGCCCTTAGCTGTGATATAATGAGCATATACCACAGCCTGTCGTGAGCTATTGCTTAAGTAAATAACAGTGTATTATTTAGAAAAAAATAACAAATTAAAAGGAAAAAAAGATTTTAAAAAATACAGTTTTCAGTATTCTGAGGCCCATTTAATTTCCTCGCAGACGGCAAAAAAAGTCCGACATTATACGATGAAAACAATAATCTTGGCTTGATATTGAGTAAGAAAATGTTTTTATGAACCACACAGCTTCTGGTCTTCCAAGACCCGACCGGACAAAAACACGTTCTATGTGACACGAAAAAAAGGGGAAACTCGTGTTGGTGAACTCAAATCAATAGATTAAATGTCTTGACTATAACACGAAATGCCGTGAGACTGGGTTGAGTATTACTCACACTTGTCTGCTCTGCTAATCTCCAGCAGCCTAACATCAGACCACTCTCAGCCTCACTACTGAATCATAACTCAATCCAAACCGCATGACACCTGGAGGGGGAATGCTGTTTTGAGTGTTGCTGTAAACAGTTCTGCCATATCATCGAAGCAGAGAGATGTGTGCAACAGAAGAAGACAAGCTTTGAGGTTTCACTGGCGAGCAAGTGTGAATGTTCCTTGTGATTTGACTAGGAGTCATGTTCCGGTGAATGATTATTTTTCTGCTTACTCGAGATGTTTGTTGTGAATGGGCACTAGTTTTGTTGGTGAGAATTCATACTTGCACCTTTTATTGACTTTCGCTCTTTCTCCTTTTGTCTCTTACTCAATAACCTTTCCATCATTTTCGCTCTCTCCCGCTTTCCTGTACTTCCTCTGCAGGTATCGAGTCAGTCTGACTGCATCAGGCGCCGATTGAGATCATTAGAGCTGTTGATTTAATGAGCTCATAGCACCCAGTGCAGCTGTGGCAGTAAAGGTTTGGGCTGCCGACAACACACACACACACACACACACACACACACACACACACACACACACACACACACACACACACACACACACACACACACACACACACACACACACACAAGCGGACGTCTAAATTGATTGGACCAGCGCTGATTTCCCTAGGCAAATATGCCATGCGTGGTTGCTTTCATGGGAAGAAGCTGTCAACTCCATCCCCTGCAATGTATACGGCAACACATGAGCCGTGATATTGAAACCCTATGTGTGTGTGAGTGAGTGTAACGGGGAGAGAGGAATAAAGGGTTAGAGAGGTTTTTCAAACTAGCCTCAAAGGTTTCGGAGGGATTTCATGATTAGAAAATGTAATTACTTTGCAACCAATTTCTTTTTTCTCAATGAAGTTTTCCTCTGCATGGGTGTACACTCTCAGGCCACTGTATAATAATTAGTCCACTGTCTAAAATGTTGAAGTCAACAATTTCAACGCTGTATTTTTATTCTCATTCCCCTTAACTTTTACCAAAAATACTACCCCCATATTCAGCTTAAACTTTTAATTTGAAGGGATTTTAGTGAAAGTGATTTACCGAGGGACAATGGTCAGTAAGATTGACAGCTCAAGGTTCTGTTAATCATTTATTTCCCTTTACCGTTTGTTAGCTTGTCTGATCTCATTTGGGCTGACCCTGTTAGCCGTGCAGAACGTTAATTTGCTTTGATTGATCCTAAACGCTTGTTAGCAAAGGCAGAACATTAATACAGATACGACAGGCTTGATATTCAAAAGGATGAGTTGTGAGGCAGTTGGTAACGTATCAATTATCAGTTGTTGCTAAAGCATTTTTACTAGAAATGTTCCGCTTCTATGAAGGAATGTCAAATAAGATATACTAAATAAAAAAAATACTAATTGTTATGTTCCTTGTAATAGCAGATGGTGGAGAGACTAAAAGGTTTTATGTAAATAAGAAGACGTGTTTATCCTCTTCAGTAAAGCAATTAGGAATACACACTGCTCATTTGTTTATCGTAATTAAACCAAGGTGTCATAATTAATGACCACAGAATAAACAGTGAATGCTTTAAACTGCTACACAAAGAACTTCCTGTCGTACAAAGTCGGATATAAAGCAGCTGTGGGTTCACAAGGTCACTCGGACACAGTAGAGAATGCAGTTTCTCGTGAATGGGTTGTGAAGTGCAGGCACATTGATGTTTCACAGGTTTCTGATAGGTCTTCCTCACAGAGGACATTTTAACATGTCACGGTCGCAAATAAACACGTGTTAATAATATAATACGTGAGCTGTTTTGGGGTCCTATTTTGCATGCATTTCCACTGTCATGGCTCACTGGGACATTTAAACAGAATGAAGACAGTATCCATGTTTTAAGTAATGCCTGGGCCTTTCATATGACAAGTTAAAATGTACAGTATGTGGAAAATGTCATTGATTCTGTTGCATAAGGGCTTATTTAGTGTCTCAGTTTAATGTGTATGTCTCAGTATGTATGACATAAGCAAATGAGCTAACCAGTGAGAACAATAACTTACAGATATTTTACAACTGTAGTTAATGATATTATTTCTCAAATGAGCTAAAGAAAAATAGATGTAATGCTTATTTAAAAAACAAGAACCATGAAAGCAGTTATTACATTAAAAATGCTTACAAGTATGAATTCATAATGTATCACTTTGGACCTGGCAGTCATTGCAGTGAAATATTAAGTACATTAGCTGCATTAACCTTGTATTAACAATAGCCAACACCAATAGCACATGATCTTGTGATCATATGTCTTCATATGATTCCTTAAATGATAACAAAAAGTCACAAATCAGTAATCCTTAGAAAAAACGGTTTTATCCATATAAGTTTTCTATAGTTAGATTTATTTATTTATTTATTACACAATATGTTATTTTTTTATGACTTCTTATAATGATAAACATCAGCGCAGCGAGCCTTAGTAACAGTAACGTATTGGCGTATTAGGTTTGAACTGACAGGAGACAGATACTTGTGAAGAAATACTGGTTTTAACATTGAGACACTGAATTACCACTTCCTCAGTGACTTCCTATAAATCAGGAAGTGAGCAGTTAAAACACTGTTTTTTTAATTCTCATTCCTGCCACACAAAACAATCTACTTTCGAAAGTTGGCTGATTTATCTTTTAATTCCCTTTCACGCATTGTTAGGCAGCCCTAGCTATGCATTTCCTCTCCGTCATCCTTCTCTTGTATGTGTGCAGCTAGACAATGGATGTACTCTGTGTCCCCTATGAGTCCACAGGTATTCCCAATATTTCTATTTCCCTAGAGGGAATTAATCAGGCCATTATAATTTGTTCCCAGAAATGTCTCATGTCTGTGTGCGCCGATGCTCGATGTTCTGGAACTGCACAAGTATCGACTCCATCAATCAGTATTACCACGGTAACGTTGTGAGAGCTCCACTTCCCCCGCGGCCAGTGGAGGGGAAAGGCAAGGTAGGATATGAGGGAGAGGGAGGTAGAGACAGAGACAGAAAAAGAGAGAGAGAGAGCACCTGAATGGCAACAAAAAGGATGAAGGAAGCATGTTAATTCACCACACCACTAATGTTTTATGTTCGTACAATGCATGTTGGATAATTGGAATTATCTGATTGAGTAAGTTCACCCTGCGTTAACAGCCTGCTTGGGTGTACGCAGTTGAATGATAGAAATATTAAACGTGAACTGCAATGCTTTAGCAGAATCTGGTAACTGCCAATGGTTGTTTCCATGGTGTAGTTTACTGACAACCATACAATAGTGCTGTAGCTTTTTGAGGCTTTCCTCATACCAGGGCCGGTTCTGGGGGAGGACTGGCTTATCTAAAGCCAGTTGAGTAGCACTTGAAATGTTTTGGCTCCATGAAACCTGATGTACTTATATGATTCTGTTTTCTTCAAGTTTGTATCTTACTGGTCATATGCAATTATTGTAAGTCGCTTTGGATAAAAGCGTCAGCTATTTGCAATGTAATGTAATGTAATGCATTGTTTTCTTATGCGCTATTACTTCATACTGTCTTTGTCTGTTTTGTCCTGCATTTATTGTGCCCCTCTTAGAAAATAACTGGCCGCAGCCTGGCCCCCCCAGTCAAATTGGTCTAGAACCGCCACTGCCTCATACACATTTATTTCAATATAGTTTCAATACAAAAACTAGAAGGAAAATCAAACACACTCCCCATTTTCCTTTGATTTATTTACAATTATTTCTACCCTTTATTAAAGATGTATGTCTTATGATGATTGAGGAGATTCAAAACAGGGTGAAGTGTTTCCTTATAGGACTAAGAATACCTTCTCTTCTTCTTCTAAATACAAAGTAAAATCTAACAAATCGTTATCATCATTTTAAAATGCTCAATTTTCAACTATTTTTAAAAGGCACGCCTCTTCTCTGGCAGACCTGCTAAACCAATTATTTGGGGAAATAATTAGGCCACATGTCAATACCTCATCCCAATTAAGGTAGAGCAGGAATCAGACAAGCACCAAGTCCGGACTGCGGTGCTTCCTATTGATACTCCACTAATGTTAGGCATTTATCTGAGGCTGGTGTACTTCCACTGTCTGTCACTCCGTCAACAAGTGCTGTAATCAAGTGTGCAGATAGAGCCAGAAACAAGCCACGAACATCACAAACAATTACTTTTTTCTGTGTGTGACATGAAGATTGATCACTTCTGCACAAGAAAGATTGCATGGAGGAATATGGAAGGACCATTTTCATATCCAACAATTTTCTTTGTCGCTGAAGAATAGGACATAAGCATGCCCAATTTGTCTGGTGTGGTTTTTTCTTTTTATATTTAAGTGTTTCACAAAGGCTAATGGACTGAAAAATCCAATTGGGGAAATGTTTAATACAAATCAGAGTCTTACTTTCCCAGTTTTAAGAGGACAGACTAGCCAAACAGAAAATATAATTCACTCCTGTTATATCGTCAATTACCCAAAAAATATGATTACACTTGTCTAACTTGTCGAGTCGAGCTGTAACTACTATTAACGACACAGAGGCCGTATCCTTTTATTTATTTAAAAGGCTAACACCAATATAAAACATATCTGCTTTTAACTTTACTTCTTGATTTGTAACTATTAAACTAATATATAACTATTTTCAGGCAAAAAAAACACAAATGCTAAAATATTAAATCCGGCTGACTTGCCAAATTAATATAAACATAGTGTTACACTTTTTTTAAAGTAATAAACTAAATACATTTTCTTTCTTATATACAATGAATTCAACTTTGTGTTGGCCACTAGGGGGCCGAACAATATCATAATAAACTGACAATACAAAACAAACTCCACAAAGCTACCTTACATGTATGAGTTTGATGCAGCTAATTTCCCAGCTAGCAGACAATGAGCAACATTTGAAGTACCATTTGTGTAAAAAAAACTATATGCCTAATATGTATTGACCTTTTAGATATTTCTTGGTCTCAGTCATTGTTTGAAATATCTGGTTCTTTTTGTGGATTTGTGCACATATGTGTTCAAGGACTTGAACCATAGTGTTGCCGGTTCAAGTCCCCGAACAGACCTAATTATGGAGTGTGGACTGCTACCTGGAGAGGTCCCAGTTCACCTTCTGGGCACTGCCATGGTTCCCTTGAGCAAGGTGCCCCCCCCCCCCACACACACACACTTCTCCCTGGATGCTGTGCAATAGCTGCCCTGCACCTACTACTATGGGTTATTGCTGTGCTGTGCATCTACATTTGTATGATAAATAAAGAGGATTTCTAATTATAATATCCAACAACATCCTCTAGTTACATTTTTACTGTCAATCACGTTTTCCCTAGAGAGCTATCTAAGGCAGGTTGACAATACCCTGTTTTTCCACAGTTTGACACATTTTGTTTCTTTGTCACCCCGGAAACAACATGGTTTTTGTAGTTTTGCCTCCAGCAGAATCACGTACACAAGCACTTGACAACCTAGTGGCTCAAATATAGGAGTAACACACTGGGGAGCTTTACAATTTCTTATTTCTCCTCACTCAAACTGGAGTGGAACCAACAGATATTGATGTTATAGCCTCATTATACTCTTAACATTGACTTCTATTAAAAACCCACAGACAGAAACATCACGTTATGACCTATGATTATGACATATTTAAGAACAGAAAGCAAGGAAAACGCATATTTCCTTCTTTCTGTTATATGGCGTCCGTCTGATGATTAGGATATTTTAAAACTCAAACAACAAGCTTTGGGATTGTAATTCCTCCTCTAAGCACCATAGACTACTTAGCCATTGTTACTAAAGCTATTCTGAGACCCATTTGCATTAATCAGGAGTTTAAAAAAGATTGCATGGCACTCATTACACATGGGGCACTGCAGGCAAACACTCACAAAGCAGACACAAACACTGAATACTCTGATATAAGCTGGTAAAATATGCAAAAATCTAACGCGGTCTTACACAGAGAATGCAAATCCAAAAAGATGGTTAAAAACTGAAGTGTTGTAATGAAAGCCTGACCAACCATTTATTTTTTAGCTAACCCTTATCATTTTCAACAAAGCTGAGGAACATTTACCATTCTGCGTGCATTTTATATCCATCATTCATGGGTTGTATAACCTTTTACTTCCTACAGTTCTATAAGTGTGTTGAGTGCTTCAGCCAGTCGTCTTTTTGTCTCAGAAATGTTTCTGCTCAATTGGAATCACCGGAAATGTAATTTACCATAAGCTCGTAATCTTCAACAATTCATTTTAAGTCAGAAATGTGTTACAGGCTCCCTTCATGCGGTGGAATCAATAAGTAGAGAAAGATATTTTCACTAAAGAAATAACCTTACCTTGGTCTAACAAATGAGCTTAACCCTAATCCTAATTGTGTCAATGGCAGGATTTACTTAGTTTCTAAACAAGCACTTGGACAACACTCCGTGTGTGGTTTGCAATGAATCTTCTGTAAATATCACCAGTGCTGATTCATTCCTCAGTGTGTACAAAAACATGGGGGCTTGTACCTTTTCTTCAGGAAATAATTGGCTGTAGCTGTCTGTAAATACATGGTTTAAATCATAACCCTCCTTATCAGCTGCTTGCCAGTCCCGCACTGTGTGAGAGGAAGGGGGAGCATGCAAAGCTAAAGCCTTTTTTCACATTGAAAATGATAAATTTCATAACAAACCTAGACACTTTAAAGAGTAAATCCTGGTAATAATTTATTCGCCCATTATCTAGAGTGTACACCCGTTCTAAAACAAAAAAAATGTAGTTTGAGATACAAATGGCCATTAGCTTCCAGCTCCCAGGGATATCAAAGCGCTGTAATCCTCAGTGGAGATGTGTCCATCTGTTAATTGTTTTTATTTTACTATACTGTGTTACTGAATAAGCAAAGGCAACCCGTAATCATCTAATCAGTCTTTAAACCAGGATAAAACAATAGGAATTGGAAGCAAAAGCTGATTTTTCAACACAGGAAAATTATATTAGTTTTTTTAGTTAGTACTCACTCATCTGATCTAATGTAGACTACAATACATATGTATTGGTGCCTCTTAATCCCCACAGCTTTTGGCAGGTCCATTTGGATATAATAATGATGCTGGAATTGCCATACTATAGACATGTTTTTCAAAATTAAGCAGACGGACATGTGTTTTATTGAATATAAATCCCCTCACTTCTGAGATTAGAGCTGGTTATTTTTGCACAGATAACATTGAGGTTCACAATTTGCTATTTTTGATTTTTCAGTCATATCAAACAGCTTTCATCATCAGTTTGAGATGACCCCCTTGTCAGTCGTGGAATTGCCCATGTTCAAATGTCCTTTTTGTCATGTTATCTATGCTTATAAAGGTTTGAAAGTGTGTCTATGACCTTGGAAAGTTTTGGTATTTCGATTGGAAAATGAATTGGTTTCAGATCATAAGGAAATGTTGGAATAAACAACTTTGCACCACTGCTGTGTCCAATGGTTGGTTATCATTTATTTTAGCCACATGGTTTAAACTGGTTTGATTTTCACTATACATGCAGGCATTTAATAAGACGTTAATTTACCTCCATATGTTCCCTAAGATGCTTAAAATCACATCTGGGTAATTATGTCCCTTTTACAATAAATTCAAGATGAAAAATAGACCTCGAAATTTTTTTCACAGAATAAAAGAAGATTATAAATGGTTGTTTTTAGTAATATGGACACGTTTGCAGTGCAGGAAAGTGAATGGATATCCATGAATTCCCGTGCGTCTCCCGAGGGACCTGTGGGTGCGCTCTGAGGGTGTACACTGCAAAAAATGTTCACCCTTGCAGGGCAATTAATGCAGTATTGAGTGTGAAAAGTGTTAGTATGTTGAATTATTAAGAAGTGAAGACATCCCTCATTAGGTTACAAAACTGTCACTTCTCTTCTGTGCAAAAATACTAAGACGTTTGTCATTGTTGTCGATGTGTCATTTCCTTTCAAAGGAATCTGCTCAGGTGGATTCATAGAGACGTGTTTATTCAAGAACCAAAATGTACCTGCAAACAGTGAATAAGTGAAATATATTGCCGCATCGTGGAAGAAAAATACGCTGTTTTGAGATAAACAAAAAATAAATAGACTTTGAGGCTCAACAGTTTTGCAACACGATCATATTTTTTGCAGTGTGGCTACTGCTGAAGTCATTCTCCGTCTGATACAACAGCAGCCAAGGACAAGGAGCATCAGCAGAGAGAGGAAACAGAGGAGAGAGAAAGGTGCCTCCTCTTGCCATTGCGATCACTGTTTCGGTGTTGAATCCATGTCGGTGTGCATGCTGCTCTAACAGGAGGCTTTAGGAGTGGCGGGGAAGCGTTGGATTTAACTTCACACACGGACAAATCTATGCTTGGATTTCGGCTCTTTTTTCCTTCGCCAATGCAAAAGGAAATATGCAGCGAAGCTTCACCATTCTCTACACCAGTTTACTGGGGCTGTGCTTTGCATCAAGCTCAAGTTTTCCAAGTAACATCAATATAGGTGAGAATGGCGCACACGTCTCAGCTCTGAAACCTCTGTTTCAAGTTTACCCCGTGTCTCTTGTTGTATTGTGTCCAAAATTAACTCCTGCTTCTTTGCTGCTCAACAGGAGGATTGTTCCCAACCGAATCACACGAATATGAGGTTTTTCGGTTCGCCCTCTCTCACCACCAGGACATCCCCAAACTGGTGCCGCAGGTGGATATGGTCTTGTTGGGGAATAGCTTCTCCATGACATATGCCTGTAAGTATTAAGGCTCCATTACGTGAAGAAGATTACATTTGTTGGCATTTTCAATATGCTGTGTGTTCAGCCTGTTGTTCCGTCCCCTCAATCTGTGTATCGAGTTCGTAAAGAGCGCTTGGAACTCCATGGTTTAAAACCATGCGCATAATATAAACGCATACATTATAGATCTGCACAGATTTGCGTGTGTTATGAGGTTATCATCTTAGTAACTGTTGCGTGGGACCGCAAAATGACTTATTTTCACTGCTTTCCTTTGCATGGTTGCAGCGTGATTTTGAGCTCTTGAGAATCCAAGGGGATTTAAAACCAACCTCTGCAGTATCAGCATAGATCCTACAGTCATATAAGATATAACATCAGGTTTTATATGAATAAAAAAAAAGGTTGAAAGTGATCCCTGTGCGCATTTCCTTCTAACCCCCGAGGTAGAAAACACAGAGCCTGAGCGCAGATCAGGGCTCTCAGGCGATGTGAACAAAGAGGAAAAAAAGACTCTAAGTGCATTTTTAATTAGCCACGGATAACAATATCTTTTTCTGGCTAAACATACAATATGAAACCCTGCCTCCCTTAACAAATATATTAGCACAGGCTTGCACATATTTCAACTTTTAGAAAGGCTTTATCTGCCTTATCTTTCTGATCTTTTATAATGTATAAATCAGCTCATGACAGACAGATCTGAGTGACCTTAATAAATAATTATGAGGCATTTCAAATTAAATGTATGCCATTCTTGCAGTTGGATGCAATATTACGCTCAACAAGGAAGAAAAACAAAATCATTGCTCTGAGTCCTTGGTCAGAGAGTACAATGTTCTCCTGTGGTTGATAATGTGTGCCATTATGCCAACCAAAGAAAAAGTCAGAGTCTTAGCTTGACAAAAGAAATGACAGTCGTAGTTGTTTCTTCTTTGTTAACCCTGCACTTATCCTTCCTTTGTATTCTGACAAGATTTTGTCACCCTTGAGGCTTTTCAGATCATTTTTCTCAATCCATACTCAACTCCTTTGAATTTGCCTGTGGCTCATTCACACTCACTGAAGAAGCACACTTTCAAGAGATACCCTTTGACGACGGCGCTGTCCTGACTCTGCCAGGTGTGCGCCTCAGTTATTTGATTGCTCTTTCAGACATTGATTTTAGCAGTGCTTCTTTAGAGTTTTCCTGGATTTAAAAACAGGTCTTTATTCCATTTCCACTGGCTTGAATGCAGCTGCAAAGATGAATCGCTCAAATAACACACGCAGTTATCGAGACACAAAATACAGATAAAAGGACATTCTGACTCTGAGGTAAGAAAAGTCTTAGAACTCATAACCTTTCTTATTTGTCTGGTTTGGTATGTTGAATAATCTAACGCATCTGGTTAGGGACCATAATTAAACATTCTTAAAGGTTATTGAATACAGTCACCACACCAGTCAATGCACTCGACTAGTGCACCTTTTTCAAATGTTTTAGCCTTAATAGTAAGCAAATACCTAATGTGTATCTACATAATGGCTAAATAAACACAATCATCAGCATATTAATAACATTTGGAACCTAAAGCCACAGGGTAGGTTGTATGCTTACTGATTATAGGCACTGCAGATGGCTCCCCGATAAATGGGTCTATATGGCCACCAACTTGTAATTGACAGCTCGACAAGTCTCCTCCCTGAGTGCTGTCATCCGCAGGGTTGATATTTGTATCTATGTGGTCCAAGTCCTCATGATTTGTCAGTTGCTGGATTTTGCCCATGTTGGTGCCAACAAAACACCTTATTAGTCAGACTATGAAGCCAAGTAAAGATCAGGGGCCTCATTTCTAAACGGTGCGTACGTGCAAAAGATGGCGTACGCCAGTTTCTACGCACTGTTTGCGATTCATGAAAAACTAAATTGACGGGAAAATGCGCGGTCCTCCACGCAAACTCTGACCCATGCGTAGCCTACGCACTACGCACAAAAACGTAAGAGACGAGAAACTGCGATACCATTGGCAGAAGGAAGAATGGAGATAAATATGTGGAAATAAAACCATAAATAAAATGTTACCTCTCATTTATCATATATGAAGAATTCATTTTCACAAATTGATTAAAGCCAATCTTAAAATGATTTAACAAACGCCTGTTTGAGACTCCTCAGCGCACACCAAAACATAACTTGGAGAAATAAATAAATACGGAAATGTTATCACCCCTCGATTATGTTCTCTTGTTAAGAAATGTATTCTCATAAATGATGCGGTAAACAGAAGGACAGAATTACTTTAAACTGACACTGTTTTGCATTTATATAGGTTGTATACGAGGATGGTTTTATATACTGTCATGTCTAATCATGTTTTATGCCGTTCGCCGCCTACTTGATAACTCGCTCGTAAAACACAGGAGGTATGGAAACTAAGAACACCATATGTGGTCAATTGTACAGCTAATATAACACAACACATTAGTTGTATTTCCTTTAACTGGTGGATTATGGATATAGTTGCTGATCAACAGCTGGAACACAAACCACCAAATACAAACAAATAATTCAGATCCAGTCCTCATGACTCCACTCCGGAGGGATTCCCCGATAATTTCTTACAGTTTCTCATTAAGGGGGGTCTCCTGTCCCCGGTAACACACTGGCCGTTTCTCAATCTCGAGGAAACTGGCTTCCAAGCCAATATTTCAAGGATGCTACGTCATCGAGTGCAGCCGAAGGACTGTTCCAATCTCCAGCATACTTGGAATTCCACCGAGGCCTAAAATCCCCACAATGCTTTGCGCATGGACCAATTTCCCCAAATCTGTGGCGGAAACTGTAAGGCGGGGCCTCTCTTATGACGCACACTTGCTAGCCTGTTGCACTTTTCGTTTTCCGAATGCCAAGAAGGATTCTTGCCTAGCTTCTGAAGCAAGTGACTCGGAAGACATGTGCTACCAAGCAAGCATCCTCGCGATTGAGAAACAGCCAGTGCCTGAGGAAGGCTATGTGTATTTTTTTTGTCATTAACCTTTTTCGGACCACTTATTTATTTATTTTGGTGACGATCCGACCTCCATGCTGCTACTCTGTTCAAACTGACTCCACCAAACAATATGATTTATCTCCACCTCCCCAAAATAACCAAAATCTGACACGGTGTGAGATGTCTTTTTTTAGCTGTTCTGTCGTCATTTCCTGCAATCTTCTTCATGCAGTCAGTCAAAATGAATGAATGGGCGTTTCTTTGACTATTTATAGGCAAATATGGGCGTTACGTGAAACCCGCAAAAGCTGCGCCGCATTTCGAGTCGATTGTGATTTATAAAGGGAAACCGGCGTTGGATGTGCCGTACGCAAGTCCTGTGCCGGTACGCAATCTTTTATGAAGTGTATTTATTTGCTTTGTCCTACGTAAGCAACCTTCCCATGCTAATCCTATGCAAGGCTCACTAAAGTCTGTTGTTCTTGACGTGTCAATGTTTAGGTTGAAACAGCATTGTGGCAGAAAACTCTGCTTCACGGTCGGTTATGCATGTAGGTTTTCAGGAAGCCTTAGATCATCCCACAGGCATTGAATCAAGATCGTATCTTGGGTGGTAAAGGGGACAATGTACTCTACAGGGTAAGAAGAGCTAGTTAAAACATTGTAAATACTCTGTTTGGGGATCACGGTGTAATCAGGTCGGCAGTGCTGTTTAAGATAACATATACCGGTATATAATATATATAATACAAGGTGAGTGAAAATTCATAGATATCTGTTTGTCAATGATTGATCTAAAGGTCAATGAAGCGCAGGTCATTCTGGCATCTGCAGGAGGAAGGTTGGTTACAGATGGTAACTAATGGTCTTGGACCATGATCACATCTTCAGACCCATCTCGATTATGCTGATTGCTTGGAAAAACCTTACTGACTCTACAACTTCTGAATTTCCTGATACCATACAGTATCTTCAAAACTCAATAGGACTTTCATTGAATCAAGTCAACCCAACAGCACCAGAATAGCAGATAATCAAAGCCATTTGAATATTTAATCTATGGTTAATGAACCATACGCAACAGCAACAACTGAGAGATCCAAAAGTGCTCAAAAAACGGTACAAAACGAAAGGTTTTGCTCTTATCTCTTTGAGTGGACAGATATCCATATACTTTACACAAATTGCACCTCACTTAATATTACTCTCCTACCTGTTAATAAAAAACACATTCAAGAAATTCAACCTGTCCATATCTGGCTTCATAGCGTGTGTCTTTTTTGCGGAGATGCATTTAAAAGCCACCAAGAGCTGCAGTAAAACATTTGGAAACCCTGACAGTCCCCCAGGCAACCCCACCACCAGCCCCCATCCCCATCCCCTCCCTTTCCTTCCCTTCCCCCCAGCCATTTAGGTACGGGTAGCCAGGCAGAGCTGTGTAATGAAATGTAAACACACCCAAGATGCCCTCATTAATGAGATGGTCCTTTGCTCAGGAGGGAATGTGATGTGAATTTGAGGGTGAGGCTGTGGCTTACGTTTCCATGGAGGTTGCCGGCGGAAAAAAACATGGCGCAAATAAGCAGGAAGGGATGGAGGGGGGGGAAGGTGGGACATAATAATGTCACTGTCATGCACCTAATGGTGGGACAGAAGCATACATACAACTGGAACAATATGGTGATTTTGACTCAATTGGCTTAGAAGCACCATCCGTTAACTGCTTTTTGTCTTTTATTCAGTATATTAGTATGGTTGCTTATAAAACAACTGTTTTAATTACCCACAAAGATATAATACCCATATTTCTGGAAACGTGAGATTGATTGTTTTATCAAGGATCAATGCCGATATTCCGGTTTTACTAGAGCTTAACTGGATCTATCCGCTGTCAGCACTACAGAATACCAAAGGCTTTTCCCTACACCCAGTCACCCCTCTCAGTGTTCTGCACGATGCCATCAAATCTGACATACTTTCTTCAATGTGTCATGCATATCCCTGCCATCCATGGGTATGACGGTGGGCGGTTGGAACAAGCATGTCAGAAAGATTCACAGCTGAGGGAGACGGCAAAAATGAAAGTGACACCTCTTCCTGCTCTGTGTCACTCGATCTGAAAGAGTATTTTGGATGTGGAGGATATAGATATTTGTTTCTAAGGGAAAAAAGGGCTCCAGGGCATGCTTATAATGAATCAGATGATAAAAACAGCCCTTTCCTGAGTATCTATTTAGTATACCTGTGCGGAGGAGTGCGTATGTGTGTGTGTGTTTGCATCTGGGTGCCTTTGCTTGCAGTTGTGTAGGATGTCTTTAGTGAGTGACAGCTCACCTCCGTAAGCGTGCAGCAGTGTGGGAACGTGCCCGGGGCTCTCGGGTCCACAAGTGTGAAAAGCAGCGGGTGAATGGGCCCTTGTGCCCGGGGTGAATGGAGCTCCGGATGAGGGTGAAACTCATCAGCTGGCTCTTATGACTAGCAACTTCCTCCAAAAGCAAGCCTTCCAACACACGCACGCACGCACGCACACACGCACACACGCACACACACATACACACATTTGCTGGCACCTGTCTAAAGAGCAGGATAAAAGGGGCAAGAGGTTGAGGGAGTTGATGGACTAGGGCAAAAGTGAAACAGAAAAAGAGAGAGGCGAGAGAAAGGAAAACATAATGGAAAGAGACATTGAATGTTAATGATTCATTTTATTTCCCGTCTGCGGAGTCATTGGGGAAGTAATGACGATGGCAGCACTGTCGGCATAATGTGAGACAGGATACTGGAGCTAATTTGCATTTCTCTGTCTTCTTTCTTCCCTTCAAATACACAAACCAAGCAATAAACACCTGTATTTTTAGCTTTCATCAACATGGATCGTGGCATTTCTTCTATAAGTGTCTTTGTTTTCACATTATCACAGAAAGGCTTGCTGGACTGGCTCCTTTTACGTGTTTCCAGTAGTTAAAAATAACTGCCAGTGTGGAGAATTGTATTCACTGTTCCCCTCTGTTAGATATCTCATTACCATAATCTGGTATTGACTTGGTTTGTAATAAGGACGTCACTGAATCTCTTGCTTCATGTCAAATCCCCCGCAGGCTCACGCCTATATTATCTACTTCTCTCTTTGATATTATACTTGTGTGTGGCAAGATTTAGGCTAAGCTTTAGCTATTTTGGGATAGAAATGTGTATTCAGGAAAGTGCAAAAATATAACATTTCAAACTGGAATTTTAGTACATGTCAGAATGTACAGTATATATGTAAAAAACTGGCATTTGGCTTTGTATCCAGTTCAAATATGGTGATAGTAAACCTTTCATTATAAACAATTAGTGTAAAAAAGACAGTACAAGTGTGCACAAGTGTTCTCCCGCGTCATGGAGGGTCAATTAAATAAGATTGGAAGACAATCTATGAGGCAGCCATGATCAATTAACTGAGCAGTGAAAAGATGCCTGCTGAGCCAATCAATACAACACAGAAGGGAGGAAGGGGGGACGGCTGGCTTCCCTTTGGTAGACATACGGGACAGATATGAATCACTGTTAAGTGACGGAACAAATGATCGGTGTCCGCAGCACAGAAAGTGTACAGGTGAAGGTGAAGTACAGGGGACTATTATATAATAAACTCACTGTCAATAATGAGTGTAAACAGCTATAACTATATAAGTATGGCATTTTTGTTATTTGATGTAGCCAGGAATATATGCTGATCAGAGTAGTGCTACAGTTCGGTCTGATAGTCTAATCATTTGAATAAATTATTGAGAGTAGTAGAATACATCCCTGATCAAAACAACATTTGGACCAAAAGATGGGTGTTTGTAAAGGAAAAAGGTGTTTGAATATTTTTACTTAGTTTCATTTAGCATTGCAAATCTCAGGTGAAAGTTTATTTTTTTCACTAGCAGGGGCTTCAAGGCATAGGGCTGAAACAGACAATGAATATTCAAACGCTGGTGCTGTGGTTTCTCAACATAATTCCGGGGTATTACAATTACATTTTTGTAGTTTTGTTTTTCAGCAAATTAATTGCTAGTGGAATCTTGGAACGCTTACTCATCCCTAAAGGCAGTCCAACAGATTAAAAAACATGATTAACGAAACTGTTTTGATTGTGGGAATGAAGGAATATTGTAAAATGATTACTCAAACTGACTCAAATTTGCTTAGCATATTTCAGTGTTTTATTTAAAAATTTTTTTTAGATCAATAGCTCCACACCTCTTTTGCTAGTTACCCTTTACAAATAAAGCAGTCCGTACTTGTGACACATTTCCAAAGATTCCATATTTTGTGGGGTTATGACCAGTGGAATATTTTTGCCTGCAATTATTTTAAAAGCCTCGTAATTCAAACCAAAGATTAAAGTATTATAGATGGAGTCCGTCTACTGCAAAACCACCTGACTTAAGTTTTCTCATCAGGGTCGTTTCTAGCTCTGAATACTAAATAGAAATGTGTGTGAGCTAGCGAGACTCCTTTGTAAAGTTCTGCGGTCACACACTTGCACACATACAATAGCTAACAAGAAACAGAGCTCGAGCAGATGCATTTAATGTATTATTCAATGCACCACATCTAATGCTATCACTTCACACAGTAATGAGCAGAAATATGCAATAAAGCTTCGCAGGGGAAAATAAGAAGACGATTGAACTGACTGTGTTTAGCATCGCAATGCTTAAAAATACCCGGCCCCCTTTAGGATCTGCCAGAAGAAACCAACACATAAATATCAGTCCCCTGGAGACTTTACTTTTTTATTACTTATAGTCACCTTTTTTCTTCAAATCATTTACCCCTTCAGGGGCAAACAACACCCGAGAAAGGTGACTCAGCTGGGATGGATGTGTTAAGAAGAAGGTGGTCGGGGGGATGTAGGTTAAGCTGTAATTTCAGACCCGATGGCTGGTGTCACTGAGGCTCAGGGGTGTTGTATTTTATTGTGTAGCTACCGTGTCAGTTATTGAGGTACAGCAGTGGTGACTGGCTTCCTCAGTGCACGTGTGTTCAGAGGGATTACCGAGTGTCAATGTGTTATTGGAAAAGGCGGACAAATGGCAGATCAGCGCTCCCTCCTGAATCTTTTGGACATGACAGTTATTTGTCGAGGAGGAAACAAAGAGAATGGTGGCCGGAGAAACAAAAAAGACGTGAAACTGACGGTTGTTCTCTAGAGCTAAAGGCTGGCAGGTGCTAGTTTGATGAATGAGAAGGCTTGGATTTTTTTTTCTTCTCCGGAGCGCCAAGGCTAGAGAATGGCCCATAGCAATCAATGTAGATCAGCCAAAACTGCTCCCCAAGCAGCAGGGTGAAAGAGTGTGGGGCAGAAGGGGGATGGACATTGTTTCTGTTTTTTGTGTGTCTTTGTTGCTCTGCAAAAGAAAGGAAGAGGGAATGTGGAAAGGAGTGTAAAAGAAAAATAGCTTATGAAGGAGAAAATATGCAACCTGTCATTTAATCTCCTCTACCTCTAACTGTTCATTTGTTACCCCAATGGTGATTTAGTGCCTAGAGGTTTGAATTATTTAGTGTTGACAAGATACCAGTCTTTATCAAGCTTAAACTTCTTGCCACATAAACACTACACTTTCCTGATGGCATTGTCCACTCTGTTTCAGCTTGTTCTCCTCTTGTCTTTATAAGCCTGCTCCAGATCCTTCTCTGTATTCATACAAGCTTACAAAGTATTTAAAAGAAATCTGTCGTCGCTGGGTTTAATGGCAGCTGGGACGTGGAGGTCTGAGCTGAGACATATGGGGCTGGCAATTAGAAAACAATGTGTTTGGGGATGAGGACCAGGATTTCTGCTGCGGGGTGGAGGAACGAGCGTCGGATGATGGCAGCTGTCATGTTTTTGCAGAAAAGACAGAAGCTGGTCTCGCTTTTTTTCAGAGCGTATCTCAGGAGCCTCTGTTTACTTTAATGAGGAACAAAGCCTACAAGCATATTTAACACAGAGACAAAGTGTAACTGCCATTACAGTAACAGCACAAAAACGCTGTTGTGCGTAAATGTTTGTACTAAGCGACTGCCATGACACGAGGCCTGCAACAGTTGCTGAATGTTTTAAAAGCACACTAGAGATGTCTTTGTTTATATCAGGGGTCATTGGTAGACAATAAGAGATGTTTAAAGACATTTCGACCACTCATTTCATCATACAGTTCACACTACTGTATCCCTTTATATGTAAGATATTCTTGCTTAACTACGGTCCAAAGGTGGGCAGTAGTAGACTTTTCATTTATAGATTGTGACTAACCTTTTTCCTTCCTGAGTGCAAGCATATTTTCTTGTCTAGCTGCTCTTTATTTTAAATATGTAATTGACTGGATTGTTTTTCAAGGAGAAACCATCTGAATTTCTAATTTGCTTAGAAAAGAACACTACATTCGGTCACTTACTAAATTGCCTTCGTGTTTTGTGTTTTGGAGAGGCTTAAAAGCGACGGAGAAAAGTAATATCTACATATAAAGAAGGAGAAAGTAAACAATAACGTTTATGGTGTTAGCACCCCCCGAAGAGGCACAAACTCTTACGTTGATACTGGAGATTTCAATAAATTCACGCAGCATTCTCATCTGTTTGTCATTACTGGTGTCATGGTTGCTAACGCCATTGTAACACATAATCACTAATGTTACGCTGTAACATTAGTGGTGGACTCATCAGAACAGAGTGGGCAAGCTGACCAATCAGAGCACAGTGGGCTCATAGGGAGGGGGGTGCAGGAGCTCCAACAAGCCGTTTAGGACAGAGAGTGAATACACATACTATACAGAGATGCTGTGTGAGTTTGGAAAATTGCACAATATAAATCTATTCTGGTAGACCTCAACAATGGAACTATGATCAGTATAAATGGCCAAGACCTGGGACCTTTAATGTTGAAATAGTAATCATTATTTTCATTTGTAACAAAAAGTGCCAAGTTAAGGATTTTCAAATGAACGGATGTGCTGCTTTTATTTAAAGATGTCACCATTGAAAATGTTCTGGAGAAGAATAAACATCTTATCAGCATTAACATGAATTGTCACTTGCAGCTGTAGTTAGTTGCTGTAAGATAAATAATGCAACATATCTGGTTGTACACATATTTTGCTCAGGTATTGTTATAAATGCTTCATTTCCCACTGGCTCGGCAGCAATGTGTTAAAGCCAATTGTTAATTTATTCATCAGTTTATCTAATGAATTAGCATGCAGGCTGTGTGTTTGCCTCTTCGTGCTCCTCATATCCACCTCCATCACTTGCAGCTGTCAGAGAATAAATGTGTGAGAGGGACCGTCCCTCTGCACCTGTCGACACTGATACGCAGATGGGCAGATAATTGCGAAGGGATGATTGTTAAGGAGATAATTGGAGTTTCCATACCCCCTGACAGGAGTTGGTCTGGGCTGGGTTTCTGACCCACTGCCCAGGTAAGCATTTATTCAGCAGGCGGCGGGGCAACGTATCAAACCAGATTGGAAATGTGGCGAGGAACAGCGAGGAGGAGAAACAATGGCCTAGTGTGAAAGGGTAAGAGGGTAAGAAGAGAGAAATGTGCTCGGCGCTGAGGGGAGTGCTCTCACACCCTCGATTACCCATTTAATGAGGCGATGCCGTGCCATTGTTTTATTACTTAGAGGAAATAGGAGGAATCTAGATTTCGCCGTGTGGTCCCACGGTTTCCCACTGATAGGCTGGCATCTGTTCCCTTTGTTCTCAGCAGTCCCCCTATCATCTCCTCTTACAGACACTAATGCTTCTGTTTCTTCTCCTCTCCAGAAACAAGCTTTGCCTTCTGTCTGCCCTCACCTACATTTTCAAGACACGCTTGCTTTTTGGCTCATCCTTATTAACCTCCCATTACCCCCGTTTCGACTAATGTAATCTCTCATGAGTATCCAATGCTTCCGACATTAATCTAAGATCTGTTTGGCTGGTCAACTGCTCTGATCGCTGCTATTCCCAGCGGTGGGAGTTTAAGAGATTAGAGCCTTCCTGTCTGCCATCTAACTCTTTTTGTTAGTTTTTTTCTTCTTTGTATCTTCACCTCCCTGTCTGTCTTTTTCCTCCCTTTGCTGTGTTATTGTCTCTGTTTTTTGACACGCACACACAGTGACATAAACACAATTGTATTGCTCCTGCACAGGCAGTAAATCTCCCTTAAGCTTGAGGAGCTAAAGCTGTTTATACCGGGGAATAGCGAATGCACCTCTCTGGAGAGCAACACTCCATGGAGCATACGGATACTCTGGAGAGGCAGAAAGGCAGTGAAGCAAGGCTCACCTCCTCCTAATAACCTCTCAAACCTGTTTTGCATTGCTTCACTCGGTCGACTACCCCAGATGAAAAAATGTCTTTGCCGTAGATTGACACATTATCATGGAATGGATGCTTTTCAGATCAGATTTAGTTTGTAGGAGATCCCAGATAAACGTGTCCTCACATTAAAACCCTCCTACTCAATTTGGGGAACAGCTCAGTGTGTGATCGTGCGTGAAATTAGCAGTAAAGTTGTCAAGTGGGGGTTAATGTACAGGTTTCAGTTTGTCTATGAATAAATGCTGCAGCTCCTCAAGGCCCAGACGTAATCATTTTAAATGTAACGATGACATATGACGTGACATATATAAATGTTGATATCATGTTGAAAATACACATATGATAATAGCTTACTAATATTTATACTATTACTGCTTCTTCTTCAAAAACGTCTCAATTGTAATATATAAACCATAAAAGATAACATTTAAGATTCACCTTTTTCTTTCACACCAGTCCTGCGCTTTGTTATTCAACTTGTGACGGGTGTATAACATGATGACCAGGCTTAAACTTGATTTATTTTAACTGCAAACTATTTTGCAATTTGCAATACAGGTTTAAATAGTGTTTTCTCTTGTAAGGATGTTACTAGAATCAATACATTGTCACAAAGTGGATGCTAAAAATCCCAAAACAAGACGGTACTCGTATTTCAGTCTGGCCGATGCTTGTATAAAATGTGGTTGTTTAAAGGAGATGGTTCCCTCAGCAATAGAAACTAGAAAAAGAGAAATAATGACGACGTGTTTATCTTCATAACAATAATCCGGGAGTGCATGAGATGTATTGTTTTGTTTTTGTAGTTCGTAGAATTTCCCTAGTATTGTTAGCACTTTTTCATTGTTGGTGTCCTGACATCCCTCATCTCCTGTCAGCCAGACAGTTTTTGTTTGTCTCAATGGATGCAAATGTGCCAGGGTGTGACTCGGATATCGACTTCTTTTGCCCAGCCTCTCATTAACGAAGCTGATTAGCTCTCTGGAAGATGGATGGGACCAGAGGGACCACAACATGCTCTCTGTTTTTATTACACATCATCTGACAGTTATTAGCCATGGCTGGCTGGGTGGAGGATGGTTGTATGCGTCTTCTAGTGTCTGGTGTCAGATGTGTTTATCTCCCCTCAAAGTGCTCTGTGGTTGATTGAGTGACCCTTCACCCTTGTGGAGGTGGTGTATATTACCGCCTGATGTGACAGCACCCTCCCTGCTCCTCTCAGCCCTCCCATCTTTCAACGGGAAACCTAAATATTGAAAAGATAGTATAGTCCCTGTTAAGCCTTTATTTGAAGGCTGACAGTACACAGATGACAGGAAATGAGGGTAGAGGGAGATGGGGGGTGACTCACAACGAAGGTGCCAAACCAGACACATTGAGGGACTCTACAGTTTCACAGACAGCTCCATAACCATGAGACATGCTAACTGACCACAAGACAGGCAGTTAGTATAAAGTATTTATGGTATTTGTCATGTTGAGCTTTATTCTGAAATCCTCTACTGATGTAATAACAAAACATCTTTAACATTAAATATTCATCAATAGAATATTCTATTTTCCTCAATAAAACATGGCTGAAACAACTGATTCATGTTTTAAGAATGTGTTCAATAGATTTTTTTGTATCTTAATTATAAAGCATCAAGACTAAATGTCCACAGCCATGCTAGCAGCTCTCTTAGGCTGTACTGCAAGAACAATGCTAAAATGTTGTGATTAACGGGTTCAGTTTATAGTCTTCTATTTACGTACATCACAAGTACAGTTAAGGCTGATGGGGAAGTCATTTGTTTTCACATATTTGACGAGGATGAGTGGACATTTTAAACTGCTGACGGTAGGAGTTGGCGATTTAGCCAAAATGTTCTATCATGGTATATGTAAATTGTGAAAGGGATGCCTCTCCCTGCTTCACTTCACTGTCTTCTCCTCCATGTCCGCCTACATCACATCACCTTTTGGGGCAGCCAGATTTGCAAAAGTGTGAAATCACACAAGATTATTTACTGTCTCATGATGATGAAGTCTTTCTGCTTTGCAATGGTGTTCAGGACTGCTTTAAAGTACCTCTTTTTCAGACATTTTTCATTTGATTGTATTGATTCAGTTTTTACTTGAGTTTAAAAAAAATTGATATACTGATGATTTAAAATAATTGACAGTTTCAGAACAGTTGTATTGTGTTCTTTTTTGCTACCAGTTTTCAGTGAAAAAATAAATAAATTGAAAACTGCTGGTGGTTTAGAGGTGACATTGGATGGGCAACATAAACCCCGGTGTAGTAGAGGGATTGAGTCTCACCGATTGAAGGTGGTGTGTGACTTTGGGAGTCAAACTGGCAGGGTTATGCTTAGGTGGGAAAATGTCAGAGCTGCATTCAGCTGCTTACCCTTTCTTTACCCAGCCTTGTTCTTCGCTGCCTGAGGGGAAAAAACTACATTTTTGCTTTGTAGTGTCACAGTAACTATACAGAATAGTAAATAGATGAGCTACTTAATTGAATGTTTTTTTTTGTGTGGAGTCCCTTGATTCCTCAGTAGTTTTTCGCTTTAAAAAAAAAGACTACATTGACCATATTAAAATGTATTATGTTTTATCTGTTTGATCCTGTAAAGCAGGGGTTCTCAAACTTTTTGTCTATGCGGACCACTATTTTTTATCAAGGATTTTCGCGGACCACCTCATATGCAAACCGTAAAAATAAGTACATATATAAACGTAGTGCTAAAACGCAGATATTTTTTTATAGTTAATTATAGACAATCAAAAGTCAATTGAAGCCTATCTGATACTTTTGTCACACGTGTGACCGGTGTCTGTCTGCGTTGTGTATGTTTCTCAAAGAGGACGGCGGACATCTTCTTTCTTTCTTTTGGTCCTTGACCATATATTCAAATCTGTAGCATACAATCATAGAACACAATAGCTGCATCAGCGAACATGAGCTGCAGCTCCAGCTCTTTCAACATCCGATATTGCAGGAAAGAGACGCAACGTTTACAATATCAAAGGATTTGCGTAATAAAATAGTTTTTCGGGGTTCGGGTGTTTGGTTCGATTTTAAATAAACAAAGTCTTGGCTTTCAGAATATGAAACTTTTATTTCCAAAATCACACGATAAATACATTTTTGAAGCTTGTGAAGGGAAGATGACAGACACCTCTCACTCGCACTCTGCTCTGCTCTTCCGCAGCGCTGTTCCCCCTCTCTCCCACTGACATTATGAATGTAAGGCATATAGTAATCATAGGCAGTGGCGCTGCCAGGGATTTTGGGCCCCATGAAAAGACCCCCCCCCCCCCCCGCGCGCGGTGGTTTTGAAATGCTCCCGATTTCTGAGGTCTCAAGGTTGGCAAGTATGTTCATGGACCACACCCACCTTTTCTTTTGAAAAACTGGGTGACATACTGTCACCCTTTAGTCCCTCTCTCTTGTCTTTCTCTTTTTTCTTTTCTTTTTTGAAATCCTGACGTTGTTAGTCGTTGAGACATCATACACTCGTAAGCATCCCTACTCCTCACATGCTCTCACTCTCTGCTAGAAAGTGTCGGTACAGCACCGCGGTTGGAGGCAGGACCAAACCATTACATGTAAATAGAAGGGGGTGTACAGAGGCTTAGGATAATTAACTTTTGGAAGAAAATAAGTTAAATGAATCATACATTTAGTGAGTACATTATCAATATAACGTTCTATTAATGTTAATTATTGATGAATGATGATTAATGTTCTAAAATAGTTTGGGGCCCCTGTCAGTCACGGGCCCTTAGAATCGTCCTAACTTTTCACCCCCTTACGGCGACTCTGCATTTTTTGCTTAATATTTGGACTACAAAAACAATGCTGATATCATTAGAAACCGAGGAATCTCCTCTTTCCAACAGTGTATACAACTCAAAATGTGTCTTTGGGTCAATGCAACTGATTTCGATAGAGCAAGTCACATACTGTATGAGGTGGTCCCTGAAAATCCTTAATAATAAAACGTGGATTTTATTTAGCTTTTTTCCACGGACCACCTGCGCGGACCACAGTTTGAGAACCGCTGCTGTAAAGCACTTTGAATTGCATCACTGTATGAATTGTGTTATACAAATAAATTGCCTTGCCTTGCCTACATGGTTGAACATGAACCCTCCAATCAGTGCATTATCTCCAACTGAACCCATCTTCCTGCTGCTATGAAATTCCTTCTGTACCACTGACCTTAATGTTGCACAGGATAATAGCATGCAATTCCCATGGGAAGAACATAGTAGAAGCCTTGTGTTGCTTCTGTGTGTGTTTGTGGAGGCGTATGATGTATATCACATCCTTATTGGAATTGGTCGTTTTCATGCAGTCACAGTAAACCCATGAGTCCGGGTCACATGTGTTTACTGAGCCAACATGCTTTCCTCATATTGATTCTCACATAACTGGTTGTTGCTTCCCCCAAAAATACATTTGAGAAATTGTTTTGCGTCCACCCGGTAGATTTCAATTTGACAGTATTGATTTTTTTGTGACATAGAATGCAATGCAGAGCTATTTAAAAATAATCACACACACCCACCCACAGGAGCTGCTCTAATACCATAGAGACAGATTAGTGTGTGTAGCTCTGGTGGAGCAGCTGGGAGGCAGGTACCATGCACACAAGGGCACCTTGAAACATTTTTACTGATTATCTTTCCATTAAAAATAAACCTGGTTTTACATAGTTAAGGTGCCCATTCCAATTTTAAATCAGGATAATTGCACTGTCAACAACTTAAGACATCTGTTTGTGCTTGTCTAAACGTTTTTAGATTCCATCATTGTTAAAAACAACAAATACATTTTTTACAGATTCATTATTAATGTTGTCATAAACAACAGTCCCTTAACCCTTAGATGCATAAGTGGGTATTTTTTGACCCGGTGAGACGGTTTTCTTGAAGAATCTTTGTAATTAGATTTTTTTATCATTTCATATTCCAGCTAATCCTCCAAAAACATTTTTTGGATATCATGCCATTCAAATTTTAAATTTACATTTGATACATTTTAAGAAATTGTAGTTTTTGTATTTCTACCCCAAGCTTCCATAAGTGGGTCTTTTTTGACCTGGTGAGCTGGTTTTCTTGAAGTATCTTTGTAATTACATTTTTTTATCATTTCATATTCCAGCTAATCCTCAAAAAACATGTTTTGTATATCATTCCATTCACATTTTAAATTTACATTTGAAGAAATTGTAGTTTTTGTATTACTACCCCAAGCTTCCATAAGTGGGTCAAAAATGACCTGCATGCATTTTCTATGGAATCCTATGGGAACCTTTGATTCTTATCACATGTTGCTGTCAGGACTACATTCACTGTAGACCACACAGACTACATCACAAGTGACACCTCTCAGGAAGATTATTTTACACAGCAAGATCTGATACCTGTCAGTATAATAATAATAATAATAATAATAATAATAATAATAATAATACATTATATTTGTATAGGGCTTTTCAAGGACTCAAAATCGCTTTACAATATAAGGGATTATATTATATAATATTAGGGTGGGGGGTATAGGACTATCACACTTGATCAACCGGCATGGATTGATGGAGGGTGGGATATGAGTAGACAAGAGGAGAAGAGATGAGTTTTGAAAATGGACTGGAATACTGTGAGGGTCTCAGAATGGTGGAGATATTTGGGACAATATGTTCCAAACGTTTTTTTTCAAAATGTACAACATTTTTCTAAAATTATAAATTGTGAAAAATCAAATATAAAATATTTCTAATGTGAACCAAAATATAATACTAAATATGATACAAGTGATTTTTCTTAACCAAAATGACAAAAATTGCATAAAAACACATATTATTCTAATACGGGTCCTTTTAGACCCACTTATGGAAGAGTGTAGGGTCCAGTCACTCGTGCATCTAAGGGTTAAAGAGTGAGCCAGTACTTGTTCAGTGGTATCATGTGATGTTTTGCCCAGATAGAGAATGAAGGATGCAGCCCCCCCCCCCACCCCCCCCCCCCCCCCCCACCCCCTTTGGCATCCCCTCTTCCCTCCATCCACAACTTCAGATGCAGGAACAACTGTCACTAGCACGCCCTCTTTGTGCAGCCGGCACAGACACGTCTGTCATTCGATATTTGGCTCATGCTAAGCAGAGGAACAGCTGCGCGGCGCAGGAAACAGCGAACAGGGAAAACAGTAGCCGTGTGAGTTGTTTCTGACAGCTCCTCCTGTTGTGCGAGTAAGTGTCCCTTTAGGATTTGGGCTTTTTTCCCTGCGGTCCAAAACTATTTGACCAGTCCAAATGCTCAAATCAACTCATAGGAAAAGTTTAAACAGGGTGAACATTTAACGTTTAAAGGTCCCATATTATACTGTTTTGCATCAATATATTATAGGTCTCAGATATATACAAAACATGTCTCTGAAGTGTTTGGCTCGAAACACCAAACAGATCATTGCAGCATCCCCTCTGTTTCAGCTCTGTTTCCAAAGTGCTGGTTTTTATATAAATGGATCAGGACAAAAAGAGAGAGAATCTTTTTTTCTGAAACTTTCAGAATCTCTTTACACAGACGGGACACATGTTTATGTATAAAAGACATGAAAAAGTGGATTTTGCATAATAGGTGACCTTTAAAAGACACTTCTTTCATCATCTGTATGCTAAAGAGTTTTGTTGACTGTTGGAAATAATGATGTTTGTTTTGAGTTCAAATTCAAATGTGACGGCGTGTAAATGTGCCCCAAATCTCCCATTATTTAAGAACTTATCTGAGGATTTCGCAAAGCAATGTCAGTTTTCAAATTTGCTAAATCCTCGAGTGGCAACCTAATTATGACAAAATGTCCAAACACTCACATTTCCCACTTCATCTTCCAAAAGTCCTTTAGCAGCTCTGAGCTACTGTTATCCCTGCCAGGGAAACAGATCGTTGCCCAGGCAACCTCAGTTCTGCCGCCATGGCAGCTGTAACTGTGGCGAAGGGGACGCGGAGTGCCAGGGTGGACAGGTGTTACCGGGGTCTTCGGGATCAACAAGGGTCTCCCAGGCCATCCTCCTACGTTGTTACACATGTGGAGCAGCGCTAACAAGCCCCTCACACACCAACACACTCCTCCTCTGCACTGCCATCAGAACTAGACCCGAGACCGCTGAGTTACACTAATATTCTGTGTCATGCTCTTGTCGAATTAGACGTGCACATGGTTCTTGCCAGCTCGGAGCAGGAGGTCCGTGCCACATGGCTGCATGTTTCTTTTTTTGCTTTTTTTGTCGGATACACATCCTGTAGGTATGAGAAATGACTCATGTTCAGTGAGACATGGTAACCTGCTCCAAGGCAGAGTAATGGGACACTGCACAAAAAGTCAAACAAGCTCTCATTACCTTTCATCCAGGCAGAACATGGAGGCCAGCGCCCAGAACTGGTCCTAGAAAATTGTAAAGGGAAATAAAACTTGTGCTAGTAGAAAGCAATAGTTGAGAGTGTGTCGATTTAATAGCAACAGCGTGTGCAGACCATGAAGGAAAGATAGTTCTGTTACTGAGTCAGTGTGGCGAGGCTCGAAAATGTCTATTTTCAGGGCTTGCTTTAAGTAGGGTGAGTCACCAGGCTTTTGGAGCACTGACTGCATGTGTGTGTGTGTGTGCGCGCATGCTTGTATGCACATGTATTTTTATGTGATACTGCTCCCTCTCCCTCTATCTCCGTCACACACACGCAAACAGACACACACATGTGCCTGCCCACCGGGTGCAGGTCTGTGACGGGTTAGGCGTTTTGGGTGAGGGCCATCCTTCTCTCTGTCTTTCCCTCGGCTCTTAGCAGTGAGCTGGCCCTCGCGCAGGGACAGGCAGCAGCTTCAATCTGTTCGGTAAATACTGAGATAAGTAAGGCCCACCCATTGCCGTGGCAGAAAATAACTCACGCCAGACCTGCAAGGGCAAAGATAGCCCGCTCTGTAGAAAGTGTGGAGAAGGCATACCTTCTGAAGAGAAAATTGTGTACATAAATTAGCTATTTTGAGATATTTGGGGGTGGGAAGGAAGGCAGAGTGACAAACAGACAATGAGAGAAAGGGAAATGGGAAGAAAAGCAAATGAGAGATGCAAACCTCCTCCTGCTGCCAGTGAAATGTCAATGGAACCCTGGGGATGCATTGATTAACCTCTCTACTCCTAATCTGCCTGCAGCCTCTGCTCCAGTCACTGAAGGCAAACACACAGACTGGTGCTCTACAGATGGACAATAGGGCCAGATCGGCATAAACAGGCCAAGGACTGGTTTAAAAGAGACAAGGCTACCAGAGTTAATTTTGAACTGAAAATTCAAAAGCACTTTGGGATGACTCATGTTTTAATTGAAAGAGTTAACAAAGTCTGACCAATGACAGTTCCTCATTTTAGTCTCCCTTTTTTAGATGTATTTTTCCTTTTAACATCAGAGACAGCTTATTCTCTTAGATTTAGGATAAAACAATGAAACAAAAGCACGATGAAAACGATTGAAGAGATGTTTTGTCTGAAAACGATAACAAAAGTAAAAAAATACTTACAAGAGACGAAGGAGATGACTTCAAAAAGCTTTTATGTTTGATCGAAAGTCCCAAACTTAATTTCTTTTGCGCTGACTGTAATTCAATACCATAAAAAGCAGAACATCTTCAACAAGGAAAACACCGGAATCGACCATTTTACAGATTATTAGACAAATCAATATAGCCTTAAAGGTAGGGAATTAACTTCAGAAGGGCAGATTGTTTTCGGTTGTGTACTTTAAAATTTTAGCGCACTCCATTCTTACCTACCCTACATTTAATCCAATGTGCTTTTGTCTCTCCCACAAGAGGCAATCTTTAGAGCATAATTAACTCCTCAAATGATCTTTTCAGATTGGTTTATGTGTCTGTTTGTTTGTCAGCAGCTTTCTGAAAATTAAAAAGAATGGCCTGAATTTCATGAAACTTGGCTTCATGAAGCACCACCTCTTACATTTTGGAGCGTATCCAAAACATGGGTCAACTGCACTGATTATTCTTCACTTTCAACAATAGAGCATTGACTTGGCAGAGGTTAGCACCCTGAAAGTCCCCTTTTAGTTATAAGTATAATCATTAAAAGCCAACATAGAATAGATATTATGTATTTAAATCAGCTGTATGAAGCTCTGTATGAATACTTAGATTCTTATAACATTTGTTGTGTACTAACGTAGCAATTGTTGATAAGGTGGTATTCATACAATTGATAGGTACATTTCATAGTCCTCTCCAGAGACTAACTTCCCCCTGTATTTTCTTTTCTCCGGCAGTTTGCTCCCAGTTCTCCAAAGGTGTGTACGCCATCATCGGCCTGTATGACAGGAAGACGGTCAACATGCTCATGTCCTTCTGCGGAGCGCTGCACGTCTGCTTCGTCACGCCATCCTTCCCCATCGAGACGGCCAACCAGTTTGTCATCCAGCTGAGGCCCGAGCTCCAGGACGCTCTGGTGGGAGTGATCGACCACTACGGGTGGAACAAGTTTGTCTACATGTACAGTTCAGACTCAGGTAGGAAATCATTTTATTTCACCTCACATCATACTGTAATTTTAAACGAGACATTTGAATGGAAACCTTTATGTTTTTGTTTCTTTTGTTATTTTTTTTCAATATATATTTTTGGGATTTTCAGGTGAAACGATACAAAAAACATTACGGACAACACAACAACACATAATAAAACCCACAAAACAATAACAACCATCAATGACAAAAACAGGCAAACAGCAACGGTAGCAACCTAGTACTCATGTGTTAGCAATTATAACACTTGACCATTCTTCCTTCATGTACGGTGCAATTGGGGACCTGTTTCTAATAAACTCATCCAGAGTTCCTCGCAGCATGTGCGACAGCCGCTCCAATGGCAGAATTGACATCAGTTTTTGAAACCATAACAAAAGATTAGGCGGATCTTCATCCAACCATTTCTGGAGGATTGTGAGTCGTGCTGCATACAGAGCAATACCAATAATATGCCTATGTCTACGTTCGTAATTTAAATCTGATCCGAGTACAAAGTTATATAGGTTAAAAGGTATATCTATGCCAAACACTTTTCTGATCTCAGTTTGTACTGACTCCCAGAAATATAAAATTTTAGGGCAGGACCACATGAGATGACTTTAATCCTTTATGTTTGATTAAAATATCCTTTAAGCTTCTCCTAACAATATGAAAAGGAAATGACCCTGATGTGGGCAACTTGTACTGTCAAATATTTCATATGAAGGTTTTCAATTGTACGATGATCCTCAATCATGTCTGAATTTCGACAGTTTTCCTTCCGGCATTTCGTCCTTTGAAAGTAATTCCAAGCACAAGCACAAGAACACGGTCACAGACGAAACCGGTCATTATCCCATCCACCATTAGCCGTCTTCATATTGCCATGGCTACAGCAATGGGGTCAATCGTAGCCATTGTGCAGCAATGAGCCGCCATCAGAACATCTAATTCAAACCACCATCTCTGTGCAGGCGGAGAACACAGAAAAGAAACATTGACCCGCACTGACTGGCAGATCAATCACACAATGGAACAAAAGACTGAGCTCCTCGTCGAGAAGTCCTCGGCTCTGTTGCTACGGTCACAGAAAAAGTGCTGTAGCGTACAATCCTTCGCAGAAATAAACCAGCACACATGTCACCCTCCTCCTCGCCTTCCCCTCTCGAGCCAATCAGCCATACCCTTCCCATAATGCCTTGCCATCTGTCCCAGGTGTTGTGGGTTTCAGAGCATGAATGTGAAAAGTGTTTTGTGCACCCTAAAGCATTCTGCTGTCTGAACACTTTGCACAACTTTGATCCACTCCCACGATTTTGACTTGGGAGACATAAGCAGGCTTAAGTCAGCTTTAAAAGACAGAATCCATCGAGTCACTCTGCAGAGATCAAGCAGTGACAGGGGAGATTTCACAGCGGTCTCGTCCTATTGATTCATGACGGTCGGAGCATAACACATGTCCCGCCGATTTATTTTATCTTCTGTGATCCCTTCATTACCCACTCACTTACTGTTTGGTAGCGTGTGTGTGTGTGTGTGTGTGTGTGTGTGTGTGTGTGTGTGTGTGTGTGTGTGTGTGTGTGTGTGTGTGTGTGTGTGTGTGTGTGTGTGTGTGTGTGTGTGTGTGTGTGTGTGTGTGTGTGTGTGTGTGTGTGTGTGTGTGTGTGTGTGTGTGTGTGTGTGTGTGTGTGTGTGTGTGTGTGTGTGTGTGTGTGTGTGTGTGAAGGGTCACCCCTGTGTGATTGAGTGGTGGGATGGAGCCAGTGGAATCCATATCAGTAGTACTCTGTTGCCTGGATACTACGCTGTTGTCACCCTGCATACAGGGTTATTTTAAGCCGTTAAGAAAGATCATGTTTGTCTGTTATATACAGTATGTGTGTTTCTGCTTCTTCCAAATATTTTCTAACTATTTTAGTATCAAATGTCCAGCCCTTTCTAGTATCTGGTCTAATGCAGTTTTATTAGATATGTTTTATAAATATGCCATATGCAGGGTCACTTTCCTAATGCTTGATCATGTTTAATATTTCCCCACTTCTTATCTTTTAACATCTGTCCTGCTATCTTACCGCTCAGCATCCGCTAATAAAAGTTCTCCTCGTTTTTATTTTCAAAAGCCAAGAACAGGAAAACAAATTTGATAGCCCATTAAACATACCATAAACAATATTCAGGAAATGGTTTCCTGAAAGTGTTGTTATCTACTTCCATTTGCCTCGTGCCCAGGTCTCTGTGTATTGCCTCCGGCCAGAAAGGGTGCTTATGACAGGCAGATTCCATTATATTATTTCCTTCCAGGATTTCTTCAGAGGACCATTTTTACCTGGGCCAGTACCAGCCACACTGTCAGGTTGGCTCTGATTTATAGGAGGGCATCTTCAGATAGGTACATTGGAAAAGAGGATATTCAATGCACAGTGAGACTGAAACTGTGAAGAATGCAAGCAAGGCATGGAGAAAAGATGTAAGATAAGCAAAGATAAGAAATGTAATAGTCCAGCCACAATGATAACATTGTGCTGAACATTTTTAGCTGGAAGCATTAATGAGATTCAAGAATTAATTTGAGATTGTCTTGCTCACAGGCCGGAACATTATGTACATAATGCAGATTAACAAATAAATACCCACACAAAGACTTTCGGAAAGAGGCAAGATAATCACAAAAGTGAGAAGAATTAAGGAAGTGAATTGCTTTAGTGGAAAATAGCTTTCTTTCCAAATGTTGGCTCAGATTTTAGAGCAAGGTGCTGTCCATGGTCCTGAAGCCTATAGTCACGCTCCATTTGAAGAGAGTTGTCTATTCTCCTCAGGACACACTGGCCTTATTCAGGGCCATGTTAAACTGCTCCCTGTGTTCCCATGCCTGTCATCAGTTTCATAGCTCCTACTGAATATGTCAGCTCCAAGGTCTACAATTATTCACTCATATGCAACGGTGATATAGAGCCATTAGAGACACCATGAAAGGCGCTATTCATCTCTATTCCCATTTTTCATACATCATTATTTATGGTTTTCTAATGTATTTACATGTACTGTATAGCTGTCATATGTGGAGGTGAAACAACTCCCATTTTTTATATCTCTTAATGACCTGTTGTCAAATAGGCAGCGGGAATTGCCTGGAGAGCAGCTGGTGTGCATTTTAATAAGGCCAGGCAATCATCTTTCAGGGGCTGACTGCCTGTCATTCTTCTTTTGACAGGCTCTGTGTCACTGTAGATGAGCCATATTTACATTTACTCAATGTGCATACAATGCCTGTATGAACATGAACAAACAAACATGGAGGATGTACAAAACACATTTTGTGTAGGCCCACGATGGCTTTTACAGCATTTGCCAGATTAGTGGTGAAAAAACAAATACAGCTACATCATGTGTTAGTTTTTTGTAATTGCTGTAATTCATGTGGGTAACGTGTGCCAGTCTGCTGCGGGTGGCATTACTTTATTTACTCTGTGGAAACACTTCCACTGCCAGCTTGAGAGGGATCTGATTGGTCCACCGCCAGCAGCAAAGGAGTACAACACAGAGTCAGATTGTAAATCAGAGCTCAAGATCAATGTGTTCCCTAATCGCCTTTTATTTCCTGTCTTAACATAAGCCTATAGCTCATTGGCTGCTCTATATCAGCCTCTATGATGCTAGAGTGTCTCCGCAATAACATTACTGAGTAACACCACCTGTAATTGGTGCTTGGAGGATGTGAAGATGGCTGTGAGTGTGTTTTCTGCAATGATGCACGGGCTGATTATTGGTTAATCTGAAAAGAGTGATTATTAACTGTCAGAGCTGGAAAATCACACCTGTACGTGTCAGCGTGCTTAATGGACTGTCCCGCTCGTTATACTTTATCACCGAGGCTACAGAGGAGGTTCTGATGGATACGCTTATTGGAAGCAGTTCTTCACAACTTCTGTTTTGTTCCAACATTTTTTTAATTCATCATTCAACTCATAATACAATCTGCACACTGTATAAGATTAACCTGCACATAATTGATGATACTTATGGATCCCTCTCGGTAGAATACAAACTAATCATTCATCACTTTATTCATCTTGGCCTTATTTGCAGAACTGTTGCTAATAAAGCACTCACGATTCAGCGTTCTCTCCTCTTCTTATAGGACTGTCTGTGCTGCAGAAGGTTCTGGACACAGCAGCGGAGAGGAACTGGCTCGTGACCTCAGTGAATGTGGAGACCATGACAGAGGCCTCCTTTTTGAAAGTTTTCCAGGATTTGGACAAGAGGAAGGAGGGCCAGATTATCATCGATTGTGAAACCGAGAGGCTCACTGGCATCCTCAAAGAGGTAAAAAGCTTGTTTCTGTTTTGCCATCAGAGCGGATTATGTAATTGTATGCAATGCGTAATGCAATTCTAGCTGAAATGCTGCAACCTCATAAAATAATAAAATCATACTGCATGCAAGCATTAGACACAAATAGACATTTTAAACTGTCAGTGAATTGTCTTTTTTGCACACATATCAAGCCTCTTATAAACTGAGTAATGACCTTGAATGTTGAATGGCAACAACTTTTTATGCACATTTAAAATATACACTTCAGAGGGTTGCATGTTTCAATCAGATGAACAAGGGAGGGAGGCAGAAAGGGAAAGAAGGGTATATAAATGGAAAGTGGGGTTAGGTTGGTGGTCTGCCGTGGTCTTTAGTCTCCTGGAGCTTCAAGGACAGGATAAATAAATAACATAGCTTTGGCATTTAGAGTCGGCAGTTCCTCTGTGATAGGATCATCACTTACTCAACTCAGCGTGGTTGAAAGGAAATGGATCTTGGCATCACAACTGACTATTCGCTAAACCTCGCCCTCAATCAGAGATTACCCAATCACAGTTTAGCAACCGTAACTGTGCATAGCAGGTGTGTCAGGCTTCAGAGGATCCTGCACATTGAAGCAATGTGGCTCTCATAACAATAATAATCAGCATGTAAATATTTGGGATGACATTGTATTTTTGCGGCCTTTCCAAAACCAAAAGTTATCATTTATGAATTGATTAAACAATGTCTGTCAGCTCTGATGTGTGCTGAAATCGGTAGCATGTCTGGCAACCAGCTTAGTTCCCATGATACTACCTTCGTAATCATGTTTTCTTAGAAGGCAAATCCATAACTCCATTGTCTAATAGTTTAAATAGTCTAATTGTCTAATAGTCAAATCCACAATGTGTGGAAGCGGGCCTGGAAACTATTAAAGTTAAGAGCAAAGTGAGCAATCCCACCCAGACTTACATATACATATATAGTAGTTAGCATACAGTGCTTAACTGTACTGAAGTCGTCAACCTAAAATAATATTGTTCATGTGAAATTAGAACCTGTTGTTTGAAAATACAACAAATATGCTAGCTACAAAGCCAAATGGGGCACAACAAAATAACAGTTTTCATACTGTATGGTGAGGCTGACTTCTTTTGCCAGAGATAGGCTACGTAGCTTTAGCCTTAGTCTTTATGCACAATATCTTGCATGCAGTCAACCAGCTAACCAACCTCTCTTAGGTTCAGTTGTTGCAACGAGTCAACTGAAGTATTAAAAGTCAACCTTACACCTTAATAAGCTAGCTCAAACACTTGACTTTCCAGCTGTATGGGAAGCCTGTATTTATCCTCCTTCTATCTGAAGTCAGCTGTTTCAGAAATATTCGATGTAAATGTTCCATTGGGATTATAGATCTTTTCCTGGCATGCTATGGCTGGAAACGCACAGCTGTAATTAATAAAGCATACATGTTGGGGCTTGTTTCAGGCCTCTTTTGCATGTTGGCTCACTGCCTTTGCTTACTGGGACAATCAATTATCAAGAAACAGTGTGCTTCTCCTGCTTTCACAGGTTCAATATGTCTGCTGCTGTGTGCAAACACGCAATTGTATCCCCAGAAATATCTTCACATTTGTCATATTTGTATTGTTTTGGTGGTTGGTGTCACTTGTATAATATACGACAAGTAAAGAAACACATACTCTTTATTGATGCTCATAGCACACACACAAACACACACACAGTCCCCATCTGTATGTGTAGGCTGTGTGTGAATGTTATTGATGGCCCGGTGTCTACATTTAAGGTTATTGCATCAGTTCTCACCAGTTTACAGGTGCTGAGCCTGAGAAGCTCTCCATTCAGACGTCCACCATCAATCACCCAAATCTGCTCTCTGCCTCCACACTGCCCTGCCTGTGCATCCTTCTATTGAGGAACACACACACAGCACGTCTGCCTCTTGTCCTGCCCTTTATACTCCCATCTGTGTTCATCTCATTCATCTCATACAGTACACAGATTCTCCTACGATAATGTCACTGACAGTTTCCTCAGGGTGGCTCCTCACATAAACGGAATGTTGATGTAGCCTCCTTAGAGAACATTCATCGTGACAGAAGAGCTACCTCAAAAATGTTTAGTGTGTTTTCCAACACAGAGAAGAAGAACAAATTGACCCATTCTCTTGGGGCTGAACTCTGAATGACTCTTCAAATCTGGATGTTTAATTAAAAAGCTCCTTCCTTCCAAAACATTTCTGTTTGACGGTCCACTGTGGCAGTAATGTGTGTTTTCCCCCGGTGTCAAGTGTATTGGTGTCACGGCGGGTGTGTGGCTCTTCCCCTTCCCTCCAGTTTTCTTTCCTTGCCCGGGGCTCGGCCGCAGGGCCCATCTTGTGCTGGGGTCACCATTAATAACAAATGCCACCTTCTGTCGTGACCTACAGCATCATTAGACTGACACATAACACACAAACAAATGAGTACACTTCCCCCAAGTATAGGCGAGGGGAAATGCTCACAGAGAAGGAGAGGAGTGAAACATGTGTGAGGTCAAGCATGATGCCTGAACAGAGACGTTGGAATGAGTTCCTTATCCACTGTCCCAAGGCTATTAGTTGGAAGGTGCGTGGCTTTGAATAAGTGCTGCTCACTCTGCCTTGTTTTCTGTGGCTGCCCTGTATGCTGTGATTACACATAAACACACACCAGCATGTGTCTCACAGTACAGCCAGCTCTTTATTTAGGCACAGGCCAGCCACACAGTTGCATCAGCAGATTTCTTTTTTTCAAATCCCATGCTACATGTTTGTACCAGTTTTGTGTACTAAAAACCCCTTCTGGCACTAAAGTACAAACCTATCACTGTGAACTTCAAAGTGCCCTGACCTCCAGAGCTGAACTGAGACGCCTGCAGTCAGAGAATGACAGCAGCATGGGCAGAGGAGAGATGTAGGCACAGTTCAGCAATGACAGACTTAAACATTTATAGATATTATTGTATGGTGGAGTTCCAGGACACTTGAATATTGTACGTTATTTAGATATTAGATCCAAGATTAAATGAGAGCATTCAGGGGAAAATATTCAAAACAGATGGAGGAGGAGGGAAGCTAATATGGTACATAATAGAGCATTATACTTCAAATGAATGACTGTTTTACGTCACGTATAGCCTAGAGGATGTGAAGTGTAATGTGCACTTTAAATTCATTAAAGGGTTGAATATTCATGAATTTATTCATTGCTTTAAACTCCTTTTTATTAAAGTCATTTGAACTGTATTTTCTTGCTTTTCAAATTGTCAGCGCAGTTTTGTTTTGCTGTGCAAATCACCTTTATTTGTGATCACACATAATACATATGGGAGGCTGTGGCTCAGTGGGTAGTGTGCTGGACTTGGAATCAGGGGATAGCAAGTCTGAGTCCCACTGCAGTCAGCATGTCGTTGTGTCCCTGAGATACTTCACCTCATGTTGCTCCTGTGGGGATTGTCCACAGTATTGAGTATGTAAGTTGCTTTGGATAAAAGCGTCTAACAAGTAACATATGCTGTAATATTTTAAATGGCAAAATGGCTTCTTCTTCTTTGCCTCCCATTTGCTCTATTGCCTGGTAATGTTTCCACAGTGAACATTTCTCAAGTTGTTCTGCTACCTGGGGGTTTCTAAAGTAAGCTATTTGTCGAGTCGCCTCTTAGCTGAATGCTTTTTGCTAAGAAATGATGGAGTGCATGTCTAGGGCTTTTATTGTGAAAGGTAAGAACAGAAGGAGTCTAGTCCGTGGCTACAGTGGGAGCAATAAAGAGTTTGTCCTTATGGATCAAACTACAAAGCCTCAGTGTTATTATTTTATTACCTTCATTTGTATAGTTACTGAAGAGAGGAACGAGGGGGGAATTAAGAGCAGAGAGGAGGAAACAAGGGACGATAAAAGAGAAGGGAATGGGGAGAGAGACAAGAAGAGGGGAGAGGAAAAGAGGAATGATAGAGTTAAGAGAAGAGTTGAAAGGAAGAAGGAGGAGGGGAAAGGGCATTACTTTTGTTTCACTGTTGTTTTATATAACAAACTTCAGAACCCTTAAGCTACCTCTATGACTTTTATTATGGAGTATGTTGTGTGAACCTTTTGACTCATAGATTGAAGCCGATCTTTAATAAATTGCTCACCTTTTATTCTATCCAAGGTGAAGCGTTTTAGTCTCTTTTCCATGATGTATTGTGCACTTATACTTTCTGTCTGTCCTTGACAAAGTTAAAAACTGCACTCAAACAGGTATTCTTTTGAGACACTGTCAAAGCCCCCTCTCTCAGTTATACACACATAATGTACCAACAGTGTTTTTGTTGTGTGTGTGACAGGCATTTTATTCTCTGTATCTCCTCTGACCTTGCCTTTCAGATCGTCGAACAAGGCAAGAATGCAAAGAGCTACCACTACATCCTGGCTAACCTGGTAAGAAATCATCATTATATCATCACATTTCTTTTCTAAATGTTTGAAAATGTTCCACTTACTTGTCTACCTTCGTTCATGCCTCAATGAATAAACTTGCATTGCTATTAAATGTGGCCTTTAAAAGTTCTTTATCACTGCTTTAATATACTTGCATATGCCCAATAATTTAGCCTAAAACGACGTGGTTTTATGTCGTTTTTCTTATCCCATTTTCCTCTTCAGCTACTTCATATATTCTATTCATTGGGCCGTCAATCCTTGCAGACATAACTGCAGCAGAGTAGACTAGCGTAAAGCACAAAGGTGTGACAGTCAGGAATCTATGCGTCTTCCTCACACTGACAGACAAAGGTCAGGCAGTGAATGTATGCGAGCTTATATCCATTAGCTCTTTTTGTCTGCTGCCATTTTCTCAGGGCAAATGGTGCGTAGACCCAGTCAGCACTGCTCAGGCTCACTAAATGCAACCAAATGAAGCGAAAATTGACATCACCCGGAGCTGTAGAATGATCAGCATTAATATGCAGCTGCTGTCTTGAACAATTTCTCACTGCGGGAATTTTAGATTGGCTCAATCTCTCTTGTCTGGCCAGTTTGCCAGATTTAATTTTGAGCGATAAGGCACTGACGGTGATAACAGCTGATACGCAAAGTGGCCACAGTCTTTTCTAATGGGCCCATTAAAATGTTTGTCCTTACGCTTTTTCGGGAATTCTTTCTAATATACTTCCTTGTGTCTGCAGCTGCGTTTCTCTGAAAAGCAAAGAATGATAGAGCAATACAGAAAGGAAAATGCTGATAAAATATTGGTCAGAAATACCCCTACGCAATATCCAGTGTTGGCAAAAGCTAGTTTCTATAGTAACCTCTTCAGCTCGCTACACTGCATTAGCTCATACATGGAGCAGAAAAAAGACACTAGTCTGTCTGCTCAGCTGAGAAAATATCGACGTGTGGCAACAAGTAGATTAGGTTTGGTGAGTAGATGGGGGGGGGGGGGGGGGAGTGGGACTGCCCCTCGTCATTGCTTGCGTTTGTCTCCTGTAACCTGAGACCATTTCAAAAACCAAAAGGGCATGAAAATAAATGTGCTTTGTGCTTCAGTCAACCACTTCTCCTAGACTTGGTGTGTTTGTGTGGATGTGAAGGTCAGAGAAAGTAAACAAGCTAGAGTTTGAGAGAGACATATGGCCAAGAGAGAGGCGAAGCACTACTGTAAGTGACATGAAAAATGAGAACAAAGTAGAAAAAGAAACAATGATAAGTTATGTTTTGTCAGAAAGAAGCCTGGTGAGCAGGAGGAACACCTGAGAGACACCTTCTCCTTTCATCAGTCAGAAACGTTGCTGTAAAATCACCGACAAATCTTCTCTCTCCCTCCGCTGCTCTGTTCTCTCCTCCCACCCGCTCCCTCTCGCCTGCCTCGTCTTCTCCCCACGCTGACAGGCAGCCTGCTGAGAGACCGATCCTGCCTTTCTCCCACTCTGAAAAACAGCTTTCTCCACATAATGGTCAGGGGGAAAATACATGTAGGAGATACCATTGCAGCAAATGGCTTCTTTCTCCTTTATGCTCTGCCCCCGGCACTGCCCTACATTGTTCCCATAGCATATCAGGTTTTTTGATTGTGCCATTTCCATCAGCAGCATACTGTATGAAGACTCAGTCTTTCAAAGATTAGCTCCCGACTGAACACAACCATGAAATTAGGTTCTCTATTTTCTGTATCCTGCCCCTCAGGAAAGACAGGGTGGAGGTATACTCGATTGGATAACCTCTCTAAGTGGAAAAGAATAATTTGCCGTTTTCATGATGCCATTAACCATTGATGGTAGACTGAAAATCATGAACTACGATGTTTACGCATTCTGCAGAGTTACCCTCTTATGCCAGGTGCACCTAGACCACTGGTTCTCAACCTCTTCCTGCTTGTAAAATGAAGCATCACCATAGGATTGCGCATTTTCTTTCAATTTGAAAATAATTGTGCAGTTAAGGTTAACCACAGTTTCACAAAACATCAAATGTCAAAGTGAGGTCTGCAAAAGAAAAGCAGCATACGTATGTTTTTTTCCTAAGAACCCATTCCGTTCTCCATTGGTTCATTAGGAAATGTCGGTAACGGTTTGCAAACACAATATTCAAACCTTGCCCCTCCTCCTCGACTCAATTCAATCCCAGACTCATTCTCCTTTTATGGACAAGCTTTGTCCGCTTGCCGTTTCTTCAGCACTCTGGCTGCCATTTTCAAACCTTTGTCTTGGAAACATGTTTACGCTGTGACACCTGATCAATATGTTTTTTAGAGGTTGATGCCAAGAATTGTTGCATACAGCATAATAATAAGGCTGTATTGGTTTCAGTGAATCCAGACCCACCACACACTTCTAGTTGAGCTTTACATTGGTTTTAAGGTACACTTAATGTGCCTTTGAATACATAGGAAGAAGATCAAACAGATTTCTGACACACAAATGGTGAGGTATTTGTACACGGCAGCAAGAAGCTGTTCATTTAATCATTTCATTTCAAACCTTTATTTAACCAGATTGGTCCCTTGAGGTCATATATCTCTTTTTCAAGGGAGACCTTAATTGATAGCTTAGGTCTAAAAAAGGTTTGGAACTACTGACTTAGTGACATATTTGGTAATGTTCAATGTCCACTGCTTTAGTTAGATCCTCTAAATATGTGTTTGCTGACTAAAAAGCTAATTTTCTTAATATATACCTTAATCTCTTTTACCACCTGTTTGTTCATATTTAACCTTCTACCCTGTGCACTTGCTGTCTCAGGGTTTCCTGGACATCGACCTGACTGACCTGAGGAAAGGCGGGGCGAACATCACGGGCTTCCAGCTGGTCAACAACTCCGAGCCCACCATCGGCCGTGTGGTCCAGCAGTGGCAGGAGTTTGACAACAAAGACTCCAAAATGCGCAAGAGTGGACTCAAAGTACTACTGCTCTCTTATCTGTCCTCGAGTTATCTACCTTTGTTTGTCTAAGAAGCTTTTGTATGAGAAGTAGTAATGCAGCACAAGATGGCAGGTTGAAGGAAAAACAAATCATGATGGTCTTTTATTAAGAGCTGAATGATTAAGTTTTCTTGGTGAAGTTATGGTTACCTTGGACAATGACTTGTTATTTCCCCTATCAGTTAGTTTGTTTGTGACTCTCAGCAGTGTATTGCAAAAGCTGTGAAAGCGTTTCTATTACAATTGGTGGACAGATAATCCTATCTGAGTAAGGCTGCTAAATGATTATTGATTTTCAACCATAACAACAGTCCAACCAGCTGAGATAGAGGATTGATTACAACTGCCTGTGTGTGTTTTTTTTTTTTTAATAAAAAGACAGGAAAAAATAGCAATTAAGTCCTTTGGTGTAAAAGCATAGCTTGGGGAAACTCAATTTGTGAAATAATTTTCTTCAGAGAGTCTTTATAAATGGTTCCGTTTCATTCGCCTGCTCTCTCTTTGCAGTACACGGGCGCTCTAACATATGACGGCGTGAAAGTCATGTCCACGGCCTTCCAGAACCTGAGGAGACAGAGGATAGACATCTCTCGCCGGGGCAACGCTGGAGAGTGTCTTGCCAACCCACCAGCTCCCTGGGGACAGGGCATAGACATCCAGAGAGCCTTGCAGCAGGTCTGTGCGCATACATAGGAATGCAATAATGCGTGCACACACATGCACAGACATAAACTCACGCGCACTTGTGCAAATTCCTGAGTGGCACATTGGCTAACGGCTCCTGAGTTGGGGCTGGCTGAACAAATGAGGTCTCATTCTGTCGTGTAAAGTTCACATTAAGTCATAGCAGATCTCTGTAGTATCAAATGTGACATCATGGCTAGTAAACAAAACCTGCAGGCAATAACACTCAGCCGTGATCATCATGGAATATGACACCAGAAATTGAGTTTAGAAATGTAATTTTTGGCGACGGAAATAGAAATGTTGGGCTGGCCTTGAGACTTTGTGTTGTCTCATTGAGACACTCATGCATGTCATTGTATGCATATCGAGGAACAAGGACCATTATTATTTTAATATATTTTAAATAGCATTTTTTTAAGGCCTATGCAGGAATGAAGTTGCCAATTAAAAACACAATGAAGTATGTTGTTTACGTACTCCAGAAGACCATTTACGTTAAGTATGGATGTACAATAAATGCATGTTTGTAAGGGCATATGTGTTAGTGTGCTGTGTGCGTGTGTGCAGCCCGAGGCTCAGTCTAGCAGAGTGGCTGCGCGGTGGCCTCCTCCGAGTCAATCTAGCCATCTGCCTGCGGACGGACTGGAGAGAGATTGAAGCCGTGTTCGCTCAATTAACTCACACAGCCAAGACAAACACACTGCACTGTAAACATACACGCACACCGTCTGTCATTCACTTCCCCTGGGAGTGGCAGCTGTAGACTTTCACAAATGAATACTATACAAACACAGGGGAGCTATGCTTAACATGCATCGCATGTAAGCGTTACATGCAAAGTCTTGCTGCCTGCGTGGACAAGGAGAAAATGAATGGAGCGAATATAATGCTTCACGGTAGCCATTACTCACCCATCTGCCGGGAAAGCCTGTGTGTATAACTTATTCAATATGTGTGATTGTATTGCAGGTGCGTATAGATGGATTGACCGGTCACATTCAGTTCAATGAGAAAGGCCGCAGAACCAACTACACTGTTAGCGTCATGGAACTGGCCCCCTCTGGACCAAAGAAGGTAAGTCTGTAGCCAAAATTTCAATTAAGCATTATTATTGCTGCTCAAGGACTCTGTTAGAACCTGCAAGTGTATTAGTGGAATAACTCTGTGGTTCATTTAAGGTCCTTACAGAAGTATTCAATAGCCTTTTTCTGAAAGACAATTTATGAGTAAAAAGTTCTTTAGTGGCAGATATTTAGGCCTTTATTAGGAGACTTACTCTTACGAAAAGCAGGGATTTTGTTCAATTCTATTGGTGTTACTCAAGAAGATCATTACATATAGGGTATGAAATTGATCTGCAGATGCTTCTGTTCAAAATGAGACCAACGTTTTCTGTGGTTTTCAGTTTTTTAGTCATAACAAAGGCCAAAATGTAATGGTTGTTTTTGGCCTTTTTGCTGTGAATGCCTTTTTCTACTGTAGCAGTTGGTTAACACTTACAGTCCGTACCGGCTGGTTAAAAGCAGTGAGGAGTCAGCAGTAAATGACTGTATAGAAACAGACAGATAACACACATAACAGAACAAATGATCCCCATAGGCTTAAGTCAGGCGGTGATAATGATCATATCATTAATCCTATTTATGCTTTAAGCTGAAAACAGAGACATGAATTTATGCTACTTCCCTTAAAATATATTTAGATACACTTTCATGTCTTAGAAGGTTTGTTCTAAGTGTGTCAAATATCTTAAGAAATTATACTAAAAGCTTTCATACATACGTTTTTGATTAGGAGCCATATTCAATCACTTTTATTTTCAGCCTATTGGTCAATTTCTGACATTTTGACATCATCCTTTTTCTCAGGTTGGCTACTGGAATGAAGATGAGAAGTATGTGACTACCGCCAGCTTTGTGAGAGGCAGCAACGAAACGTACGGCCTGCAGAACAGGACTTACATAGTCACCACGATCCTGGTAAGCAAAATAGAGACTTTGGGGGAGTATGGGGAGGATGGGGCTGGTAAAATGGCTCAGTCCCGGACGGAGAAAGGCATGGTAACATTTTTCATTTTCTTTAATGATAGAGTTCCTTAAGGTTCATGCCCCTGAGAGAATTGGACTGACATCTCTGATTGTATCTTTCTCCCTTCCTTCCCTTGCCAACTATTATCTCCTAACTTCTCTCTGTCTGACTTGTGCCTGCACAGAATCACAATTACATACATTTCTAAGTAACACAATAATCTTATGTTGAGGACACTGTCCTACAGACTTGCAGGGTTTGCCTGTACATATTTAAGATGTGTTTGAATGTACCATATCATGCTCATTTGGGTTTGTGTGCATTTACAGGCAAGGCAAGTTGATTTACATAGCACTTTTCAACACAAGGCAATTCAAAGTGCTTAACACAAATGAAAGACATAACACACTAGAAACATTAAAAAGCAATGATAATAAAACATGATTTCTGGTTTGTTCCAGATATCTGACAGTATCCCTAACCAAATTCTCACATTCCTCTACCCCGAGTCTTCCTGTGAAATTATAGTTATTTTGACAGTTTTCTAACCTTTATTCCTTTCATCCATTTTGCATCCTCAGACAACACATGTTGTACTGTTACCCGAACCCATCTTTGACCTTTAAACCACTTTTCTTTTCAACTCCCAGAAATAGGATATTTAAACCTGTTTTAAGACTTCCCTCATGAATCTTTGGCCTTAACCACTTTTTAGAGGAACAACATCTGATTATGACATCTGAAAATGAGCATAATAGAGCCCCCTTTAAATGTGTTCAGTGTCCACTCAACATTGTGATTGTACTGTAGTTAAACAATACTAATTATCAACTAGGAACACTTATTTCTGAGGCTATGAAGTGTCAACATGCCCATCATTGTTTAGCCCCCCATGTTATTATGTTATTTTAATTGTATTTGGCTCAGCTTTCCCCATTGGCAGGTTATGTTTACTGTCCTCACCAACATTGCAGACATAGAGCCTCAGGGGTAGGATTTGAGAATAGAGCAGCAAACATTCAATCCGACCAGCTCCTATAGCAGCTAGGTGAACATGACATGTTCTCAAAAGATAGGAACATACCTGGCAATACCTTCCTCGTATGCAATAGGGGATAATACAGATTGTATGCAGGATGTTCTCAGAGCATATTGCTGTGTGTGAAGCCTGGAGCTCAGAGCTACGCTTTTTTTGTGCTCCCGGTATTTTTTCAAGTGGAAATGTCTTTTATCTCTTCGGATCATGTTATTTTGTGGGACTTGAGGCAGATGTGGAATGCATGAATGAAATGTGTAAAAAGAATTGCAATTCTGCAGCAGACTCCAGGTCTAGCAGGCGAGGTGTGTGCGGCTGATCTCCACTGTGGGGGTTAATGGGCTAAACCATTTCAACTATGTGCTTCCCTTAAGAACAAATTCACAACTCTCCGGATAAAGGTCTGTGGGAGGTGATGGAGCTGAAACGGCATGTAGAGTATTAATAAGGAGAGATGTGCATATCAACAATATATTGTGACAAAGAGAATCATCTGGCAACGCTGCGTTCATGTCATACCAAACACACTATTAATACAAGCACCCAAGTGGAAAAAAATATATAACCCTCATTTTATTTCAGACGTAGGGGAAAAACAATGCACAAGTGTGAACGAATTGGAGCTAAAATGGCTGCAATAGTAATTAAGCATTATTATTATTTGAATTTGGGCTAATTAAAGATGAGCTACATAGTTTCCACTCGTTCAATAATACCTAATTCAACTAAATTATAAAAGTCTAAAAATGTGTTTAGGAAATGTACATACATACATCATTTGTATAATAATACTCGCAAGACAAACCATTTTGCCAGGATGAATACGTTCTTATGCAAATAGTACTTCAAAAGGCCACCTTTTAGAAAGGTTAAGTTATTCATAAATGATCATAAATAATCCACACATACTGTATGTACTAGCTATTGCATAACAAAATGGTTCGCTAACCAGGAGAGAGGTTAAAACAAATAATAATAAATAATTGAATTAAACGGTTCTAATAAAGACCAGTTTAACATGATTTTAAATACAGACTAACACCTGGGGAACAACAGCTGGTGTTGATGAAGGAGTACTCCAGGAATAAATATGTAAAGTGCAGATGTAGCATTGGGTGTACTTTGCTAAACTTGACATGTAGTCTTTTGGCATCTCATTAAAACAAATGTGAACATCCTCATTTACAACCCGAAGATTGCGGTCTTCATAAAGAACGAACCTAAAATAACTCTGACATAATCTCCTATCAGTGTCCCCTTCTCAAGGAAGATACATTGGTTCCCAGTCTTGGAAGCTATGAGAAGAGATAAGGTGTGAACAGTTATTTGGCAGCAGGGTAGCAGAAGAGTTTTTACACCGTATAACTTTAGTGCTCGCTGATTCGTTGCTTCAGGGACCGTGTTGTTGTGCCAATTCGAAGGTCTCACTTTGTGATTTCCCAGAATCCTTGCTGTTCCAGCCTGTGCACACAGTCCAGGCCGGTGTTACCAGGAGATCTGGAGGAGTGAAGCAGAGCATGCTTAATGGAGCACTGGAGCTTAGTGTCTCCACCATCATGGCTTTACACTAAAACCAGGCCATGGCTAGAATTTCAAGATTTAGTGTTAGCATGCAAGTAGTTGGTTATTATTGGCATACTTGCCGTGTGCAGATACTACAAATAAGTGCAGGTATTGTAAAATGCTTTCAGCAAGGAGTAGTAGCATTTATAATCAAATTACGTAATTTTCGCGTTCTCCTACTATATGTTGTGTTTAAAATGGGTCTCAGAGGAATGATGTAGGTTTACATTTTTCCAACGGCAAAAAAATTATAATTTGTTGGCCTGTTTAGCTATCTGCATGATCACGGAAAAGCTACAAGCACAATATTCATGAATCTTGGCGGCATGGTGTTGCATGGGCCAGTGAAGGACCCATTACGTTGATGTGTATCCAATCAACGGGACAGATATGTGCATCATGTTTCACTTTCGTTATTATTCGGAAACAGGATTTGTGCTGCGTTTATGTGGTGATGAAATAATTGGAAAAGGTTATCCTGAATATGTATATTCTCCTGGACATCCCAATATCAGAAAAACAACTTTAAACAGACATCCAACATTTGGTAAGCCTCTCTAACCAATACAATAATACTTCATGAATTTGTAACTTTCATAGTTGTTGCCGCATTACCATTTAAAGCTCATAAAATCGAAATAACAACCTTCCAAATCGGGAAAGTGGACCCTCCGAGGTGTAGGTGAATGCTTTGGCAGTGGTCTGATTTTTTATAATTTTGTGTCTATTTAGATTTTGTAATGTGTGTCTGAAAAGTGTTCTTGTGTCTGTTTTATATCCACCATGGTTGAGTAACAGCAGATCTCAGCGGTACTGTGCGGACCAATGAGAATGAGTCCTGGAGGACCTTCTATGCCATGTCACGCATCTATGTGTGTGTGTTCAAGCGCGTGTTTTTGAGAGCGTTTCTGCCAGTGCAAGTGCATACCCTGTCAAAAGCGCTGCACACCAGCCTTTCCCACCACTGTCTCCCTGGGGTGCCATTTCCCTGCCAATGGGCCTCAGGTTTCCATGTGTAACAATGATTACCTTCCCCTCAACCATAAAGAGCAGGAGAACCCAGATAACTGTAACACACAGAGGACCCCCGACCCACCCCCACATCTCTAGACTCTGATCAAATCTGACGGCAGGATTTGCTCGGCTCAGCACTGCTTTAGCTAAGAGCAGGCACACATAATAACTTGTTGGAATTGAGGCCTATCAGAGTGCTTGTAGATTGAGTTGACTGGTATTCTCTATGAAATGGATTTTTCTTAAAATAAAGCGGGGCCCCAGGTGTTATGTCGGCGGGAAGACACCCTATCAGTGTGAGATGTACAGATGAAGGATGTGACAGGAAGAACAGCCTGGTAGAGGTCAAAAATGTCTTCTTCACCATATACACACACACACACACACACACACACACACACACATACACACACACACACACACACACACTTCTGGTTCTCAGATGCTTTGTCTTTTCAGCTTTAATAACACCCTACAATTCCCCGTATCCTCACAACCTGCTTCATATTATCAACCCTCCTTTCAAAGAGGCAATGACACCGTAATCATACTTACCACCTTTTGTATTTCAATTATACACCATACCTTTATGAACAAAGACACAAATAATACCTTGTGATTCCATGTAATTATCTTTGAACCTTTCACAGAGAGATTTATTATCCAAAGCCTCCGTTATGAGCAAGGGGTAAAGAGATAAGTGATGCATTGAATTCATCCATAAACCTTCCTGCATTTTTAAATATTCATATAAAACTTAACTACATGCTGAAGCTTTATTATCAGCCATAAAACTGTCTCTGTTTTAATTAGCTTAACAAACTGCCCTGCTGTAAAAGTTATGATACAGGCTTATGTCAAGAAATGATGCATATCAGTGTTCATTTTGTTTTAACGTCAGCGAAAATTGCAATTATTTCAGTAACCGTTCATTGATTTCATGTATGTTATTTCTGACACCTGGTGTAATTGAGTTACAGTTCATGATTGCACGGTTGCCCTTTCATCCAACAGGAGTCTCCATATGTGATGATGAAGAAGAACCATGAGCAGCTTGTGGGGAATGACAAATATGAGGGCTACATTGTGGAGCTGGCTGCAGAGATAGCCAAACATGTCGGATACCAGTACAAACTGAAGGTGGTTTCAGATGGCAAATATGGAGCAAGAGACCCAGAGAATAAGATGTGGAACGGCATGGTGGGAGAACTGGTGTATGGGGTGAGTGGACTGTTTTGTGTTGGATATTATTCCCAGTTTAAAGGTGAACAAAATATATAAACTACTAAAAGTCAAATGTGAATGCTGTTTAGCTAATCAATTAACGTGCAGCTCAATTCTAACTTTATTTGAGCAGTCTGCCTTGATCGTTTTGCAGTATTTAAACCTTGTTCCTCACTCGGGACATTTTACATGTTCCTGTCAATTTGGCTGTGTCAATGCACTTGTCGTACATTCTGGCAAGTGTATGAGTTTAGGAAAGTTTTAACTCTTATAAAAAGTGAACAATTATCTATGAAGGCCACCAGACACTCCCTTAAGGACCAACATGTTTCCATTTAAAACCAGTAAAACCCACAGTTACATTTATTTATTTCTGATCCTACAGCCATTACAGCATAAACTCATGCTTTCTATTACATCAAACGTTTAATAGGTTTTTTATAAAAATTGAACATTTTTATACCAGATTAAACCATGTTGTTATCTTCCCTATTACGTGCCATTTAAAGGTTTACTTTCACATAAAAAAAGCTTTTAAATATATGTTGTTAGTAATCTTTCACATATCCCAGTCTGTGACTACGCCCCAGCATTTACTATGAAAATAACGTTATGTTTGTGTTGCTTTTCCTTAAATATAAAACAGCAACTAAAAAAGTTAAGAGTTAAAAATAACAGATATCTGATACTGAAGATCAGGTTTGAATTTGCTTAGTAGACTTGACAAAGGACAGAGGAAAACAATATAAAAAAATGACATTGGCAAAACACTGCTAATTAGCACAAACACACAATATAGATGATACCCCCTGATTAAATGACATTGGTGACATTTGTAGAGCATAGCTTGTAGAGATGCTTAAACATTTATCATCGTGGATTTACTACAGTATTTGACGTGGGTCTTCTGATAAAGAAACTATTGTGCTTTTCCCATTAAAAAACACATATTTTAGAACACGAAATGACATATTCTTGCCACTGTGCACGTCTGGTCACATGCCTGTCTCTTTTTGTCTCCCTCAGAAAGCAGATGTGGCCGTGGCCCCTCTGACCATCACCCTGGTGCGTGAAGAAGTGATCGACTTCTCTAAGCCCTTCATGTCCCTTGGCATCTCCATCATGATCAAGAAACCCACCAAATCCAAACCTGGCGTGTTTTCCTTCCTGGACCCGCTGGCTTACGAGATCTGGATGTGCATTGTGTTTGCCTACATCGGCGTGAGCGTGGTTCTGTTCCTTGTCAGTCGGTTCAGCCCGTACGAGTGGCACGCTGAGGACTATGAGGAGGGCGCTGAGCCGCAGTCGCCCACCCAAGCTTCAGCCAACGGGGTGCAGCAGGGCCAGGCCCCCCCGCAACAGAACAACAACCAGCAGAGTCTAGAGCAGACCAATGAGTTTGGCATTTTCAACTCCCTTTGGTTCTCACTGGGGGCTTTCATGCAGCAGGGCTGCGATATCTCACCACGGTAAGGCCTACATTTTTTTAGTGTTTTGAGTCCACTGTGCTTTGAGTCTCTGCTTTTGTTTGTTGTTACAAAAAGAGACACTAAGTGCCTCTTACGTACAAAATATTTCGGTCTTCCACACCGACTCTCCAACAGGCAGTGTGGCTTTGTAGTTCAACTCTTTTGGGCTTTGTTTATTGAGAGATGTTGTGCTTTGTCACTTGTCATACAAAGCAAAGATAAAAGTTTGGTGAAGAGCAGCAGAGGGAGTTTAAGCTGTGGTCATGTTGCAGAGTCTTGTGTTTCACAGAAACCTTCTGTGGTGGTATACTGTACACATGGCAGAAACTTCTTGGACTATACATTCTTGTGGAGCTCCTTCCAATGATATAACATTTAATTGTATCGTATATATCGTGTATTTTATTGTGTGTTGGTCAAACCATAGGCAAAAGTAAATATTGGACCCTTCAGAGATTGTTAAGCAGGATCCTGGCGTGAGTGGTACGTGTTGGCTTCCCCTCGAGGGCTCTCATGAGCTTTGGTGTGAAACCATTCTGAAAAGGTCACCAATTAAAAATCTCATTAAGTGTCTGAAATTAGAGGCACTGAGGTCGACTTTCTGAGCTTTCCAGAGGGACCAGCAGGAGGAGATGAGAAGATAACGTCAGTATTATCACCGATAGCTGTGAACCAGCAGAGACAGGGTAGGTCATGGATCGACACAGAGCTCCGTGTCTCTTTAAACATTAAAATACATACATTATGTATACATGTAGTGTGGTGCTGCCTGCACCTATACATAATACATCTATACTGCAGCTTCTGGATGGAGAGCTCGATGCTGTTTCTTCAAATAAATATTCGTGGTTGATGCTATTCTTTCCCAGACTTTGAGGTATCCACCTCAAGGACTACGCCTTCAACCCACACAATGGAGGTGAATGCCATATGGTTTGTTGTTGACTGAAAGTCTTTTTTTATAAAGATGTATAAGCTAATGTTTCCAGAAACAATGCCCGACTGAGAACAACTTTTTCACAAGTTTCATAACTATTATAGAGGAATAGTCATTATAAAAATGGTAAAAAGTCATTACAATGGAAACTGCTAACAGTAAAATTCGACACATATCCTAATTGTTTTTGACATCACTGCTGTTGAATTTAATTTTTTTATTCAATGTAACGAGCACCACAAATGACATGTATTTCACCACCATTGTATGAGGGAATATCTCAAAGCTGTTATCTTGAAGCTTTAGCAAATAAAAACAAAACGATCTGCATGGCTAGATACAATTCCAGGTAGTTAAGAAAACATTGCTTGTCTTTATTTAGAGGAGTGTTACTAAGAAACAGCAGCATTGCTCAGTAAGCCTTCCATGATTGTGTGGCTGAAGGTTAAAGGAATTACAGCATGTGTAACGGTCCATTTTTATCTTGGCTCCCATCTTGTGACATTTACAAAATGTATTTTCACTTTGCTCTTACCTTGCATTAATATCAGAAGGGAGAAATCTCTGCACCTTGCATGCTGCAGGTGCTCAGCTGTACATGATGTAGATACTGAATCCTTCCTCCCACGGGCCCCTCACCTGACATTTACCATGTTCTGCCTGGAGCCTCGGCTGCGCCTCTTGCAGGATGAAGCCTATTGTCCGAGCATTCTTCTCTTACAGCCAGAAAATGCATCTTCAATAACTATTGATTTCCTCGTACGCCTCACAGAGAAAGAGAATGTCACCACGCATCCGCAAATTGTCCGTTCCCTGTGGTCTGTCTTTGTGTACGCAGACACGTTTATTTCTGTGTGTTTGTGTGCATTGGTGTGTATGTATCTGTGTGTGTGCATTGGTGTGTATGTCTCTGTGTGTGTGCTTGACCCACACATGGGTTCAAACATATTTGCACAGTATTTGCATTTGTGTTGCTTTTGGAGATAGCGAGCTTTGCTGATGCAAGACGTTTCAAAGACTGTTTAAAAAAAGGACCAAACCGCTGTAGTAAGTAACAGATTGTTTCTTCACTTGGAGCCATTTTGCTGATGACACCTCTGAATGCAAATTAACCAGATGTAAAATATGTGTATTTCATCACAAGTTGTGAAAACTGAAACAAGGCCGTTGGCCTCAAGTTTCATTTGAGTATTCAAAGATGCAAGGATTATGACATCATGCAACACAGGGTAGCACAACAAGAGGCAGTTATAACTTAGACTTTTATAATACATAAGAAAAACAGGTCATAACAAAACAGTAGTGCATTTGCATCAGAAGGTATGTAAAAGCAGCAACAAAACAATGGTGTATCCTCTTGGGAGATAGCCTACATCCATAATATACCAAATTGGACATCAGGGAAATATTGTCTATCAACTTTGAGCACCAAGCATCATTAATGTAGACATAGAGCCTGCCCTTCTGGAGTCCTGCTTTCTTTCCTGCAGTTCTCCCGTCAGTTGCATGATGCTGGATGCCTCTAAGGAGCATGGTCTCTGAAAATATCTGGCCACACCGCAGCATGCTCTGATCTCCCGTTGCTGGGCTAGCCTGAGTCTAACTTCATTTTTGTTATTTTCCTGCAACATCGGCCAGGAGCAGGCTGGCTATAGTCGAGTAGCCTTGGATGCTAGATGTGTTAGCTTAGCTGCCATTTTGGCCCTACTCCTGGGGACGTCTTCCTGTGTTTAACGGTGTATCACTCGCTGGCTTGTGGTTAGATAGATGCCATGGGTTAAAATGTCTCAAGGTCCACTGCTCTATAGCCACGTTTCTTTTACCGACATTGATGAGTATCTTTGACACATGCCACAAATGTTCCAGCAAAAAAAATGTTCTCATTTAAATAGATTTCAGGTACAAGAGAAGATTTCCTTGGTGTGATCAGTGAGGGTGAGAGCTTTAGGGCTTGTATCCTCCAAGGACTTGAGTCAAATGTCTTTCTTACAATGTCCTTCCAAGGTGACCCACTGTCTTGTTTCAGAAAAAACTGTAAGCAGCATTTAAAAATAAAAAAGAACACAAGTTGTTTAGTATGCAGCATTCCATGCTGTAGTAATCAGCATAGTGGAGTCTGATGGTATCTTAAAAACCAACACAGTGAATGTTTCACCCCGCTGAATACTGCCCTGAAGGAAACATCTTCTCCTTGAATATTTGGGTGACCTAGTTGCTCTAGTTAGCACAGCCCGTTCTCACACACGGAGGAGCGTGTGGAAGGATCTCCTGAAGCATTATGAGCTCCTGCTAAATTTAAAAGGACATGTTATGTTACTGCTAGTGTTTTGTCAGATAGAAGGAATAATACTTGTAACCTCACACATTCTGTTTCACATGAACACTGTGTACCAATGCATTTGGTCCATTGGGAGTTGAGATAATTATTCTTTCATACTGCAAGGCTTTTATGGGAATATTTTTGTTCCTGTATGCTTGGGAGAGTGTGCATTTTTATTTAGATTTGTTTGCCTAAAGCTCATTTTCAACATGCATTTAAGCACTTTCTTTTAATCCATTTCCAAGTATGTGATTAGCCTCATATAATTATAGTATCAAGTTTGGTGTGTTTTTGTAGAACTTAGTTCTATTTATTTTGTCTTACATTCATTCTTAATTAACTTATGTTCAGAAATGTTTAGCAACAACATGAGATTAATGTTGTGTCATTTTTGCAGTGACAAAAGAATCGGAGAACATCTTAGAAGTATTTAGAATATTAAGTGAAACCAATGCCACTTGCCATTAAAGGGACCCTATTTTGCTTTTGGGGGTTTTCCCATACCTGTAGTGTTATATAGTTGTTCATGCATGTAAATGCAAAGGCTTCAATTATTTGATTATTTCTTTAACATAGTGACATCACTCACACTTACGCTTCTATTGGATAGTGCTTCAACACATTGTACGTGATAGGCTTAGAGTTGACACATCTCTAAGCAGTTGACCAATTACAACAGAGCAGGCCAGCTAATCAATCAGAGCAGACTGGGCTCTGGTTTCAGACAGAGGGTGAAAAGAGGAGCTGCAGCACAGGCAGTATGAGAAAAATAAAGACCTTTCTAAAATCGAGGATATCTCATTTCATATTTTCTTTTTGTATTGAAACCTTTGAGGCGTCATACTTTGAGCCACTTATATGCATTACTGTCTGATTATTATAAAAGAACAAAACATATAAAAAAACATTCTGTCTCTGATTTTTCCGACATTTCTGAGCAATGTGCTTGTAAACCTCTCATCACTGTGCCTTTGTCACTAATGGGCGAGAACAGAATGTTCCGGAGGTGCATTCAGCCTGGAGGTAGACAGCTCAAAGCACCTCACTCTTTATGCTATCCATTTAACCAGAGACAAAAGGCCAAGGAACAACGCTGACGATCCACTCTGTCCTGGATTAATCAGTAGGCGTGTTTAATTTCCCTGTCTGCCGGCTCTGTGTGTGTGTGTGTGTGTGTGTGTGTGTGTGTGTGTGTGTGTGTGTGTGTGTGTGTGTGTGTGTGTGTGTGTGTGTGTGTGTGTGTGTGTGTGTGTGTGTGTGTGTGTGTGTGTGTGTGTGTGTGTGTGTGTGTGTGTGTGTGTGGGGGGGCCGGTTCTATTAAAAGCAAGCCCTTATTGCCATCCTCTTTGTCTGCTGCCAATCTGATTGGACCCGTCTGAAGGTATCTCAAGGTGTCTCTGTGTGAGTGCGTGCATGTGCTTTTGTAGTGTGTGTTTACATGCTCGTAGGCATGCATTCATACATCGATGTGATGTATTAATGTGTACAGTACTTAAGTGTGTGTGTGTATTAGCCCCCCTGTTCCCACTGCTATTTATTCAGTGCGAGATCTTGTTTACCGTGCTCTTTCCAAATGTCAGCACTGTCAGTCAGGCCCTCCCATAACCCCCAGTCTGTGCTGTTGGGCCCTCCCTGTGTTTATCTCTGCAGACAGGTGGACTCTGAGAGTGATCCCCCCCCCCCCCACCACACTCCATCCATCCGTCCACCCCATTTACTTCCTCTCCTATCGCCTCTTTTCAGTCTTCCTCTCATCTGCTCTTTCCCCGTCCTTTAATGCCTCTTCCAGTGATTGGTTAGGAGTTCATCTTGTGTGGCCTTTTCCCTCTCACATCATATTCTATAGCTGCTTCCTGTTTCACCCTCACACCTCCAGTCTGATTTGAACCTTTGAACAGTAATTACAGCATGTGTTTTCTATTTAACTTTGCTAAGTTGTCATTGTTTGATTCTGGGATCACATTCGTACAGATTTGAACATGCCTAAAAAAGGTCATGAGCCAACCCTGTCTCCTACGAAATAATGTATTTTTTCCCGGATTAGAATAACCATTTTAAACATGTGGCTGACATTGTAAATCGAAACAAAGCAGAATTTATTTTCAACAAAACAACTTTGATGGGACACAAACAGTGGTCCTATATGTAAGATAAGAAGCTTTTGTTTTTTTAGACTCCAAAATCTGGTAGGACATTTGTTTGTGAAAGCATCAATGTTATGGTTACACTGTGAAGCAGCAGCAGGACAGAAGTGGTGTAATCCAGGTGTTTTAAACATTGATAGTGAGGCATTTACTCCCACACAGCACCAACAGAAAAATGGCAAAGGGTAGAATATCAGGAAACTGACTTCTTTACTGTCTGTTAGACAACAGAAGGTGAGACAGAATAACGTTATAATAATAGAGGCAGCATATACGTTGAGCAGAACCTGTGTTTTCTGACCCTGTGGATTTAAACATGGCTTGGCTTTCTGTGTAAAGCTTGTCGACTGGGAGCTATTTAATAGAGGAGAACTTGTACAGAAGGGCGCAGGTTCATGATGTTCCTCCGGCGAATATGTTTTGAAAAGTTTTTGTCTGTGTATGATATCTGTTTGTGTGTGAGTGCGCCTAGGTGTGTATCTGTGTTACCTACGGCCGTGTGGAGTTGTCTCCTCTCCTCAGCGCCTGTGTGCTCTCATTGCACGATTGTAGACTGAAATAAATCAGCTCTGTCACTCACAGCCCTGCCTGCCACAGCAGCAATTTCTCAGCCGGGCGGTCAGAATCATTCAATAGTGGATGGAGCCCGTGGTGCATTATGGTAACCCTGGGGGGTGTCAGTAATTCTCTAACTGAGTTTTTTTCACAGTGATTTTTGTTGCTTTTTTGTCAATATTTGCTTGTTGTAATCCTATTCTGAACATATTGTTTTAAAAAAAGTATTTTTCGTAGTGTAAAATGGTCCTTGTGTTCAGCTAGCAAGCTATTAGCCTTAGTGATGTGTAAAAGTAGAGCTGAAAAAATAAGAAAGACATCACAATGCTCACTGTGGGGCAGTATCCGTCACAAAATGTTTCCAATTCTCTTCAACTTGATATTCATTGTGCACTCAAGGGGAAGGAAAAACTATGGGCTGTCTGAATAGTGGCAAATCTACAAAATTGTCAGTCGAGCATGAAATATTTGATTGGGATAAAATAAGCAAAATCATGCATGTTGTCCCATAATTTGGCACTACTGTTTCTATATTAATATATTAATATCTTATTGATCCAGTACTTTACATACTTTATATCTGGAAAATGTTCTCATACATTGATAATTCAGCTTTGCAAAGCTGATGTAAAGTTATGCATTTGATGTTGTCTTGTATCTTGTCTAATGCAAGAGGCAGTTGCTAAAAAGTCCTAAGGGAGGACCCAAGAGATTTTTATTTTTTTTGATGAAGGGAATAATTCATTCCATAGTATTATTTATCAATTTGCGCTATTGTTGATATTTTTATCATTAACAAAAAAGAAATTAGATGATGTTGCGAGCCACTGAGTTACATAATTGTGTTGTTAGTGAGTTGCTGTCAAAGCATTTGGGGAAGACGTGGTAGGAGGAAATGATTTATTCATGAGGAGACGGTTCAGTTTAGTTCATGGCATCGCTTATGTTTTATTAATCTGGACTGGAGATTGCATGAAGGCAACTTTTGATCATACATGCATGCCTGCTCTCTCGCAAAAAAAGTAGGGACACTCACACGCGTTCACCCCCAGAGAATCTCACTGGGGTATCACACTTTGTAGACTGACAGAGACACCATCTCCTCAGAGGCACACACACTGTCAAATCTGCATTTCAAAACAGTCCCCCACATATGTTTCCTACAGCAGAGAGGGGAAGGGGGGTTGCCGTTATCAAGCTGTGCAACAGTGTATGTCTTTCCTGCAGCCATGAATTATACACAAGGCTCGAGGCCGCTTGGGAAATCTACCTGGACTAAAGTAAACATTGTCGATAGTTTGACAGGCCAGATGTGCGCTGTGATGCTTAGAGGCTTATCAGTCAAACCCTGTGTTTGCTACACTGTATATTGCATTGAGCCCTAATGAAAGCTTTCTATCTGTAAAAGCAGATCTATCCTACTATAGGGGTGGTTGCCCTTATGGAGAGAAATGCAGGGAGAGGGAGGGTATGCTCATATGGTATGAGCAGCGGGATGACTAAAGTCTGTTTGGAGTGCAGAGTGTGCTGCCATGGCAACCGTAAAGAGACACAGATTTTTCTGTCAGAGCGGCGCAGCTTCAAGTGTCTCTGCTCCATGGAACTGCACATCAGTGCACATTAGGGATGTGCATCTCCATCACTGAAGCCGATGCGATGCGCATCTCGATACGTTACCACGTTACGATACATTAACGATACCTTTGAAACACCAGGCGATGCGATGCGATACGATTCACCCCTGTTGCGATACAGTTCGATACGATTTGATTCAACATTATGCGATTCGGGGCGATACGATGCGATTCAACACGATGCAAAAATAATGATACTTCAATATGGTACGACAGAGGATTTTTGTTTTATTCCTTATATGCAGCAAATCATACATTAACAAAAAAGTGCTTTACATATTTGGTACTGCACATCCCATCATGCCGTTTATTTTTTTACCTTTAAAAGCTCTCCAGAGTACAATTGTATAACACCTCACAGTTAAACAATGTAAGGATGCATTGCTCATGATTAACAATGTGCAAATAACAGCTACCATAGAGCAATGCCCATACAGCTGCCAGCCTGATGTGCTTAACACTCAGAGGCTAACACACCAGTGAGCAGAAAGCATTGGTTTCTATCTGAACAATAAAGAAAACAAATAACCTTTCACAAACAGGTATTTCATAACTGCTTACAGTAAGGAAGACATTTAAATTATTATTGGCCGTCACAGGCTGCTGTAAGCTAAACACCTCTCTCTGACAGAACACCTCACTGAGTGATTTAACTCATATGTCTCACTTTCAGGTTTCTCTTTTCAGCCGCAGACCCCATGTCGCCTCTTTATGTGCGTCGCTAAGTTCCTCGTACTACTTGTGTACTTTAAAGCGGCTCGGCATCGTTAACAATTTGCGAGTGATTTTTCAAGTTGACCGTCTGTAGGAATAGTGCCGCGCACATATACCATCAGGACGTTACTGATGGGGTGCGGCTGCGGAGTGATACTGTGTGTATGCAAGTCCGCATCTAGGACGGATCTATGTATCATGGCTGTAGACCTGTTAAGTAATAAAGATACCTCATACAAAGGTCTACGGATACCTTATTACTCTCCATGACCTGCGGTCAACTATATAGCATAAATGACTATTACACCGTCTTTCTTGAACAATCCGAAGTGTTGCCAAACGTTTGATTTGTAGGTATTTTTCGCTGCGCTGTGTTTCTCTTTCTCCTCAACTTCCGTGTGTGTTGATAACTGAGACTCTCGTTCTCCGTAGTGGCGAAGCAAATATCAAAGATCGTCTCTGCTGAACGTTGACAAGATAAGGGGATTTTATATGAATGAATCGGTTTTTTACCGATGCAAAGACGCTACGCAATCGATGCATCGCGAGTTCAACCCAAACTGTAGCCGATGTGCACTCTTTCAACCGGTGCACTCGCATCTTGAACGTTTATGCCGGTGCACCGATGCGAATCGGTGAATCTTAACATCTCTAGTGCACATGCATGTCACCTCTTTGTGTTTTCACGCTTCACATTACAGCACCATAGGCCAGTTTGTTTACGGCATTGATTTTCAGCTGCGATGTATCCGTGTTTTGATTCCTGTTCTTTCTGGTCCGAGTGACTAAGAGGCTGTGCGTATGTGTGTGGGCGAGTATAGTGAACGCTCTCACAGCTCGCCAGCACTGACTTATCTCAGGTTACACGCCGCTAAGACACAATCAATGATATCACTAAGCGACCCGTGAGCAGCCGCCGATACAATGATTACAGTCATATCTCAATCACATCGATCCCTCTGCACCATCGTCTGGGAAACGGCTCGAAGTTCAATTGTTTTGTTTCCATGCACCATCACTCAAACGAGACGTAGGCTACTGCATGATACCAAGTGGCATTTAACTCTGCTTCTTAATGACACAAACATGCATTTAACACAGCATTCTGAATCATAATGCTGTTTGTCAAATATTCCATTGCATACAGAAATGAGAGTAATTATAGGCTATGGTGAGGTTGCTGCAGGCTTGTAACAAAATTAACATAATATTCAGTTTTCATCTCAATGGCATGGTAATACTGACCTTTAGTGGGAGATTGGGGGGGGAGATAATTTATTTAATACATCTTTTTTTTGCCCCCTGGTTAAAGCTTGCATGTTAGTTTGGCCTTGAAGTTAAAAGCGCTCTGAAATATTTAACAACCATGCGGCTATGAAAGCAAAAGCAAACAAAAATCAGATAAAACGCACCACTCGGTTACAATATTCGCCATAACACACCCCCCAGAGCCTCATCGAGCAAAAGCGAGATGGAGAGAGACAGGATAAGGACACTGAGTGTGAGTTACAGTAAGTGCATTTCAAAAAGTGTCTTAGGGTCCAGGTGACCACAAAAGCATTGTGTTTTGCACATCAAACCAATATGGCGTGTGTGCTCAGAGATACATTTTGAAGCCCCCGCAGAGGAACACATTTTGGCTTTCACTTGTGTTTTCAGGAAGCACTGGGACCTATATGGTTGCAGAGTTGCATAAAAAGGTAATCACGTTTATAAATACTTTATTCAGGTTAATTATCCAGACATGCCCACATTACTATGCATGTTTTTAACAGGCTGTTTTTCATTGAGGAGGCTATGGGGAATCGAGAGCTTAATAAAACTTTTATAAACTCATAACATTTACACACAGCTAAGGCTCAGTTAAGGAAACGCTAATAACCAAAAGCCCTGTGATATAAATCCGCGGATTGAAAGGGCTGTTAGACCAGAAGAATGCAGCTAAGATGTATGGGCCATACAACGATTAATGTTTTGTTGCTATACACAAATGACATGCAGAGAGAAAAATGTATGTCTGCTGTATTTGTTTCCTTAATTATCATAGCCCTTAGATATAGGCTAGAATATAGACACTGTGTAAACACAACTAAGGAAAACATAGCTTTGTATTATATATCCCTATCCGACATTTTCACTTCATCTCAGCAGCTCCATTTGCAACAACAACACAGACACAATAACAAGTTATTAAAATCCCAAAACAAGGACACATACATGTGTTAACTTTACAAAAGAGAATTTATTCAAGATCCTTCAACCTACATTTGATCTTCAATTAAATTGCATATTTAATTGTAGGGCTGACAGGTCCATGACTAGAATGTTTCATCCTTACCTTTTAAAATTGTTGAACCCACTAATCTACAACATGATGATAAACATTTGTATTCACTGTTCAGGACATGTTTGGTGTCAGAAACAATGGTGTTGGGCCTGTATTTGTGTATGTGAGTAAACCTCCCTGGTGTATCAGGTTTAACTTTAAAGTGGTGAATAGACATGTGTGCCTTGTAGTGTTATAGTACTTGTTGTGTAGGTTTGTGTGCATGTAAATGGTCTGCAAAGGCTAACATCCCAAAGTTCAACCCCGAGAGGGAGTTTCTCTCCCAGACACACACCCCCGCCGGCCAGCTAACCGATCAGAGCAGACTGGGCTCTGGTTTCAGACAGAGGGTGAAAAGAGGTGTTGCAGCACAGCAGTATGAGAAACATAGAGACCTTTTTTAACAATAAAGCACAGAAACAATGTGTAGAGACACAAAATACAAACCTGAGCATTTGAATAATAGGACCCCTTTAATCATAGAAATAAAAACAAAAATAATATTAACTATTCACACCCAAATTCCTATGGTGGAAAATAAAAAGATAATTGTGTCCTTTTGGAAACAAATTCAATAGGGTCTATCATTTCATGTCATTAAATATGTATATGTAAATACCTGCAGTGTATTCAACCAATGTAACTAAGCCCTTGACTTGTATTTATTTTTCTAATCATCTAGTTCATTTTATCAGCTGTGGTCTTGTTGTGTTCATTAGTGGAAGATGATCACTGATGCTGATGTAGTTTTGATACAAACAATGCTCTCTTTTTTTCATCTAGTGTGGTTGATAAGACATTTCCTGCATCTCGCCACAGCGTTGGCCAATTAGTCAGCACAAATGTACTAAATGTACTAATATAGACTCTGTGTCTATATATGTATGTTAACAGCTCTGTCTACTGCATTTGGAGGTTTTTCTACAGCTTGCTTTTTATTTGTAGGCTCCACTTCACCAGTCTGACACTCTCATTCTGTCTCTTGGACAAGTCTCGTCCTGATATCGGGAGTGGCCAGGCCTAGTAAAAAAACAACGTATAGCTGTCTCGCTAATTCTTTTAAGAAGCAAAAAAAGCAGTGTAGCAGTAAACTCCTTTTCCATCCTTGATTTGTCTAAGAATCACATCATAATTAGAGACCATTTTCTTTCTCATTTAAACCTCTGTAATTCCTAATCCATTGTAATGTGGCCATTAATGGCTCATTTTTTACACTTGCTAAAGTCATTAGTCATTGCTAATTACCATATCGAATAGAGGAGGCCAGCCGGGGGAATTCTAATGAGAGTTTAGTACAGCAGATTCTCTGGGAGCTGTGGGTGGAGATCATATAGCGAAGGATGAAGATCAGGATCTGACATACTGTAAAGAGATGGTCCAATTTGCTCTGCTGTCCATCATAACAGACACACATGAAGAGTTGAGAGTTGGTCTCTCTTATGTGTGAACACATTAGCACTCACTTCTTATAATGGATACAATTTGGAGAAACACGCACACATGCAAGAGGAAAACATACCTGGATTCATATCGACTGTGTGACTATGTGTGTAGAAAGCAGTCACACTGTGTCAGAGCCCCATCATCTGCAAATGTATTTTAGCTATAAAGGGTTTTAGCGTCTTTCAGTTAATTGTTTGGGTTTTTCTTTCGGCTCCCAACTTCAATGTTTATTTATTTATTCTCACCAGTCAAGTTAACCCCAGTTCCAGACTTAACATCGGCTGTTTTCTTTTTACATTACACATTTTGATGTTTAACTATTGGTAAAAACCCTTATACTGAAACTATATGCAACTATAAGCACTTGAGTTACATAAGTAACCTAAATGTTCGGCAGAAAAACACCCCCCCCCCCCCCCCCCAATCATAAACTATCTGCAGACGGCACATTTTATAGCATTAGACCCTCCAGAAAAACGTGATTCTGCGATCGCAGAATTTACCGCATAATCAGCAAAATGGCGCAGATTTTTAAAAGGCTGCATATTTATCAAAAGGCCGCATAATCCCCGCATTTTTCCACACAAAGTTGAGAAAAAAAAAAGTTACCTCGTCTTGACGTGACATCAGCTCGCGCATCACAGAATGTAAACAACACTGTATAGAGTGAACATGTGGAGCTCACACGATAGAGAAAACACCAAGAGGAAAAAAACGAATCCATCTCATTTACCGACGAACATTTCTACTAAAGACCGAGCAAAAAGTGGGGGGAAACTATTCTGCACCCCATGCAACTGTGTGTTGGAGCATAAGAGAAAGTCGACGGTGACGACCCACTTTGATTCATTCAAATATTCAAAAATGCTTTCTGCTGCTGCGGACAAGAAAGCCATTCAACTCACGTTCACCGAGGCATCAACCTCCAAAACCCTTTCGAGGGCTACAAGAAAAGAAGTGAGTAGCCTACAAGATTGAAGCTGGTCAGATAACGAACGAGTAAATGGAAACAGAATGAGGCGGAGAAGTGTGTGTGTGTGTGTGGGGGGGGGGGGGGGGTGTGTGTGTGGGATTAAAATAGCCCAATTGCTTTTACAATAAATAAACATTGAATGTGTTTAATTGAATAGTAAAGGGGTTTAACGTTAGTGGCAGGTTGTGTGTGAGAGAGAATAAATAAGACAGCCCAATATTTAAAAAAATTGTTATTCTTTTTCCCCGCATATTTTGCATATTTTGCAACTTTCCGCATATTTCGCAACTTCCCGCAATTTCACCGCATAAAATCATATAAAAACCCCGCATGTTTAATCGCATAATCAAGGATTTTAGCCCGCATAATCAAGGAATTTAGCCCGCATAATCAAGGATTTTTGCCCGCGTTTTTCTGGAGGGTCTAATATAAGAACATGTTTGCTACCACATAATGACACGATGATATGTATGTATTGCATGTTGCACTTGCTAAATATGGCCCAATTTTTTTTTATCTTTATACTATATTATCAAGTCTGAATTAAATTGAAAATCAACAAAAATATTTTTGATTAATCATTATAGCATTTTTTTTTCTTAGAGCCTATAATGATGTTTTGAAATGTTATTCTGAACGAAATAAAAAACACAGGCCTATTTTCTTGTTAACCTGTTGAACCCCATCGACCCATCCCCCGGGCGGAAAAACGCATCATCTGCAGGAAACAGCGTCCGAGGGCTTCTTAATATTTAATAAACAATGAATTTTTCATATCCATGTAACGGGAAGAAACTCAGCTAACTGATCTTTTTTTTTTTAAAACCATAAAGCTAGCGCCGAACCTCTGAATTAGCTACGAGCGAAACAATCTTACGGCCGTTAGCACAGAACTCTAGCTATACCGATCGATATACTTATTGGGTCTGCATAAACAAGCTTAGATAGAATCCTGAGAGTCCACAGATTATAGAAATATAAGGATCATCACTGAGCGATCAGAACTCGTGACAGGGGAAGCAAATACAGACGACACACGAGTAGATTTAGGTAGCAAAACACGGAAATATCCTCACCTTAGCTGTTATTCTGATCAAAAGTCGTGTTCAATTGCATTAAAACGAGAAAAAACGCGGCCGAAGGCTAGTGTCTGTCACTTTGAAAAAATGATTGATAATCCATAATTTCATTTTTATGCAAATATCGGAGAATACAAATTAGCTGCTAATGGTAGCCACCAGAGGGTGTCACAACCTATATATAATATACAGTCTATGGTCACTACTCCGGTTTTGGCTACGTGTCACTCTCACTCCTTATTTTGTAACCTGTGTGTGTATGTGGAACCTCCCCTCGATTCCATTGGCTCTAGCAATTAAAAAGAGATGTCAATCAGCAAAATCGACCAAGGGGGGCCAGAGATATGGAAAATCCACCCAAATGACCCCAGAAGTTTTTTTTTTGTTGCTAAACCTGTCTAAAAAGGTCAAATATCACTTGTTTTGCATCAATCTTGATACAGGGTACTTATTATATGTTGTACTTTGGATTCCTAAAGCTTTTAGTCTACTAACCCATCATCCGAGGTTAGTTTTAACTATTAGTAAAAAATATTTTGGGGACGGACACTATCATTTACAGTTTTTTACTATGTTCAATCTGAAATTTCTTTAAAATAAAAAACATCTATATTGATTCTGACTTTTCTACATCCAACTCACAGGTTTATCATTACTTTGAGAAAAAAGATTATTAATTTTCCCTTTTAGAAGGGAAGATATGGTCCTTTGTTCTGGGAATGTCATTTTCGAGCCTGAAACCTGAAGAAACAGGGATGGAGTTCAACAGGTTAAAGTTCCTTATTAAATGACACTATCAATGAATACATTCCAAAAACTTCAGCTCTCCATTGAGACTCAGTTACTGCATTCCTCCATCGCTATACTGCGAGTGCATTTGCTGCTCTCATTTCTATTCATTTTTATTCCTTTTGCAATAAAATGGGCAGACTGAATAATTGATTAATCATTGCCTTAACAAGACTATGAAATGACAGTGCTACTTGGCAAGATTTCGCGTGCCGTAGTAAGGCGGCTTAGTTAATGTTTTACTGATGCACCAAAGTCTGCGGCTGTGCAATAATGTATGAGGAGCGGGAAGGAGGCTCAGAAGGAAGCGAGAGTTCAAAAAGAGACAAACAGAGACAAACAGAGACAAACAGGTCTGTGTTTGACAGCCGCTCTGCTCGACTAGGGAGGACTGCTGCAGGAGAATCAAGACACACACTCGCTCACACACATGTACGCACACATTTCCCTTTCTCTCAATCAGTAAATGGTGACCACGTTGTTCTTTTGCTCAGACAAACTCACACATTGTCTTCAGGAAGAAATAGTGTGAGTGTCTGTGTGTGTGTTTGTGTGTGTTTTTGCTCGTGCATAGCTGAATACGTCAGTGTCAGTGCCAAGGTGTAGGCCATTGTTGTCTGGCCCAAAACAAGCGCCTGTCAGCCCCCCCAGCATGAATAGACAGGCAGGGAGCACAGCCGTCTCTGCCGTAGGGTGGATGGAGGGGAAAGGAGAAAAGAAAGGAGAGGAAGAGAGAGCAATAGAAAGGGAAAAAAGGACGATTGAAGGAGAAGGATTAGACAGCTGTTTACTGCCATCTCTGGAGGCCAGCCGCAGTCAAAGCTAAGGAGTTTGTCAGCCTCTGGTGGTACTAACCAGTTTACTTTTCATCCACGCCATTTACCTCTCTCCCTCCGTCTCACTTGAATAGCTTAATCAGCCTAACAAACTTTCTCTCCACCCTCCCTTATGTTGGAGCAGATCTTTGTTAAAGTTTCCTTCCTCAGACTTTCTTGCAGTACCTGTGATTTTCTAGATACACTATAAGCCCAAAGGCCTCATTAGCACTTCTCATTCAGTGTGATGCTGTGATATGGTGTGAAGCGATACGGATAATGTTTTTTTTTCATTTAAATACATTTTATTTCCGGGGAAAAATGCACTTTCAGTGAAAAAAAGGTTTTGCAGATGTCACCCTGGACTTTTTTTGTTGTTATCTTTTTACAACTTGATCTTAAGATAATATTGACCTGTATTTATTCCATACTAATAGTCCGGATTTTCATGATCTTATAATACTTTTGCCACTTTATGAAATACTACAACGTTGAAATCCTTGATTAACACTTTTACATTTAAACTCCCAATAGTGTTATTTCCATTTAATTTGGTCATCTTTTCTTTGTGATTTCTCCCTCTTTATGGAAGTAGTTGATATTATTTCTACATGTACATTTCTTGATTTACAATTTGAAAGATAAATGATCATTAAACGTTTTGATGCTGAGGGGAATTGTTTTGCAGCAGTTGCAGGTAAATGCAGGAAAGAGTGGCAACATAAATGTGTGATGAAGAGCTCAGCATGGGGTCAATGATCAGAGCTCATTGACCTCCATTGACTTGGATGCTGACACAGTAGGTGCTGCGGGCGCCTATGGATTGATGGGTTCTTCTTAAACTATGTTCACATAAATATGTTTACATTTAATCTTTCAAAGAAAGTCTGAGGACTGAGATGTTGTAAAGTTTGGAGTATAAGTATTTCACAGTGTGTGGAATGTTTTACTTCTATAACTATGCAGAGCTGACACGGAGAGTTATGACGCAAGAAAATTGTGAATTATTTACTGCAACACTAAATATGCACAAAGGTATCTGAAAAAGCATGTTAATTTTCTCACTGCGCAGAAAAGCTTAAACGTACCCACTCCCTTTTGAACAGTGATCAGTGAACAAGTCAGAAATCACACACACACACACACACACACACAAACACACACACACACACACACACACACACACATACACACACACACACACACACACACACACACACACACACACACACACACACACACACACACACACACACACACACACACACACACACACACACACACACTGCAGACAGCTCTGCGTTCTCCCAACTGATTTTCAAAGGCTCTGCATCCATCCTGTGTTTGTTCTGCGCTCGCTCCCTAACTGCTCTTTCATCATCCACCCGTCATCTGAAAGGCATCTTAAATGATAATGTCTTTGCTTCCTTTTTTTTCATACTTAATCTCGCCTTCATGTTCACGCTCCATTTGGCTTCACGGCACAAAGGTGAATCATGAAAGCCTTTTTTGTTTCAGATTTGTGACATGTTCATTGCTTAAGCCCCCCTGCTCTGTGCCTCGGCTCTGCTAGCGGGGACCCGGCGTGCTACGCAACATGATTCTGCTGTTGTTCGAGCTGACTCCTCTTGGGGTGAAGACACAAAGAGATAGAGAGAGAGAGAAGACACCGCAATTTTACTCATGGGATTTTGCTCCTAAATCACCCAGTTGTTGTGTTTTCGTTGTTTCTTTTAATAAATGCAATTAGAGAATTGGCTAAGTGTTCCCCTCGGCCTATTAATTTCCAACAATTAAAGTGCGTGGTTCAACAAAACATATTGGCAACTTTCTTAAAGTGAGATTAATTTGGCGGGCAGGAAGCTGAGTGGGCCTTTGTGGATCTGGTTATCTTTCCTTAGCACATGGGTCTAAGCTCCCCAAGCCTGGTGGAACGAAGAGTGTGTGAGTGCAGACCGAGTGTGAGGCTATGTAGGTCATTTGGATGGTGTCTTCATCACAAGGTATTTAGATTGCTTTTCTTGATTGCCTGCAAAACTGTTGAGAAAAAGACAGTGTTGCTATTTGTCTTCCATGGCACTGCTTTAACATGTAATTGACTCCTGATTGTCTTCTATCTATTTTTGAATAACCAAAGATCCTGTCCTTCTTTTTTTAGCTCTCTGTCGGGCCGCATTGTTGGAGGCGTCTGGTGGTTCTTCACCCTCATCATCATCTCCTCCTATACTGCCAACTTGGCTGCCTTTCTGACAGTGGAGAGGATGGTGTCTCCTATAGAGAGCGCTGAGGACTTGGCTAAGCAGACGGAGATCGCCTATGGAACGCTGGATGCCGGCTCCACCAAAGAATTCTTCAGGGTGAGGAACCGAGACTCAAACATTCATTCAGACCATCAATGTCTACCTGTGTGACAGATACACAGCATTCCTGCTACTGCTTCATAAATGAAATCAACCCTGTGGTTAGCAGCCAGTTGGATGCTTTGAATGTGAAGAAGCATCAGAAGTTATTTTAGGAGTTACAGCAAACAGTAAGGCTCACATCCACAAGATAAAATTACTCACAGTAATAATGGATATCATGCATCCTTCATTTCCCGTTGAATCCAGCATAGGAATGGCCTGCTATGCCTCTAAAATGAAAATGACTATATAGTTAGCTAACTACAAAATGTACAAACATTAAATTGCTATTGAAAACAAATGCCAACCATAGAAAGTATTTCAAAATGATAAAATGGAACATTTAAAGTATTATAAAAATAACACTAGAGATGCCCGATGGCAATTTTCTTCTTCAAATTTCAAAATCTGATTGGCCAATTCAGATTTTTGCTAAATCGATTTATTTTCTCTCTGAGAACTAAAATTGACAGTGTTCAGTAACCTTTAAATAAAAAATATTTAAAGAATTGTTTAAATGTAGTTGAAAGTTCATAATAAACATTGACTTATCCAAAATGGCTACAGGTTGGGTGGTATTCTTGTTGTCAAACCCTTGTTAGGTTTTACAATCTTGATTTCTTCTTCCTTCTTCACGGAAATGTAAAACTGATAGGCCGGTCACCAGTCGAGGCAGGTTCAAATTAATATTATTAAAATCTAATTATTTGATGAAAATGTAAATAATTATAGTTTCAAAACAGCATCATATATCTTTAACTTAGAGTATTCGCACTGACATTGTCTCTTTCTCTATCTTCCCATCTTTTTCTTCAACAATTCTGGCCTTCAGAGGTCGAAGATCGCCGTGTTTGAGAAGATGTGGTCGTACATGAAGTCTGCCGACCCGCCTGTGTTTGTCAAGACGACAGACGAGGGTGTGATGAGAGTCAGGAAGTCTAAGGGCAAGTATGCCTACCTGTTGGAGTCCACAATGAACGAGTACATAGAGCAGAGGAAACCGTGTGACACTATGAAGGTGGGAGGAAACCTTGACTCTAAAGGTTATGGCATCGCCACACCGAAGGGCTCCCCTCTCAGGTAAGCCCCTGCCACTGCAGCATGGCTAGATAAAAGCCTATAAGAGCTTTTAGTGGAGCTTGTGCATGAGCCTCATCCGTAACCTGTTGATTTGTCCATTGACCTTAGTTATTGAAGCCTTTATGCATACTTTTTATCATAATGGAACAACATTTCAGTATTAGTATCCTGTTTTGTGCTCAGAAATATAATGTATGGCATCCATTTGTACAGCTTCATTTAACTTAGCCTTTTTTTGCACACTGTCACATTTACATCTTCATTATTCCAATGTTCAACACTACCAACCATCTTTAATTGTGCCTTCATATGAATGTATGCAGATAGCCTATTCATAGCTGACTTGTGAGCAGTAGCAGAAGTGTAAAGTAGGACTATGAGATGCACCATGCTGTTTAAGAAGCATTTGTTTTCCTGCTGCCATATAATTACATTCTAAACCTTGATGAGCATGTGTTGTGGCTGGTGACTGCTTTGAACCTGAAGTGTCCCCTTCAACACAAAGAAACTCGTACAAAATGTAAATGCGCCTCTCACGAATCAGCAAGGCCTTTAAAAGCAGGATAACCATTTATGGAGGGCTTCAATCCATATGGCTACTTTTCCACTTACGCCAAGGCTCACACGTCGAATTTGATGTCAGCGGAGATGAATTTATATTTGCCACATTCAATGTGATAATGAATGTAATGAACAATAATTCATACTTGATGTGCTACCTTTTCATATTACATTAACACCCTAATCCAAGTTCCCATTCCTATGTTTCTTGGAACTACAGAGAGAGCACAGGAGCTGGTGGCATCTGAAGCTTTTAATCTATCTTTATTAGGCCTCATTCAGCCATATGGGGAGATTGTATTCAAACTTACTGAAGAGACTTTCAGGCTTTCCACCTTGTTTGACAGCCCCAAGAAAGAGCCCGCTGTCTAGAGATGTCGTTAACATCTTATTCGAGGCTCCATTTCAATTTTCATTAAAAACACAGTTCAAGCAGCAACTAAGTGTTGTATTAGTGACAATATAACTGGTGGGAGTAATCTGCTCACAGGCCATTTCATATTGGTCCAAACCTATAATGTAGCAATGTGCTGCTGTGTTGATCAGCTGAGGATGTCCCCATTATCTCTTTCTCTCTCTGTTAATGTGATATTTTATATTCTGTGGACATTCGCATATGTCTGATACTGATTTTTGGCCATATATGACAAACATTCATGACTGAGTATGCTCCTAATAATTCATACATTTTAATGGTTAAAGGAGAACTTGACTACTTGTCACCTGGGGTCAGACATCAGGGGATGTCCACTGAATTCAAAGAGTTGGGTTCAATGATACCTGCAATGCATTGTTAATGCAACGATTTGTAATTTATTTGACTTTTTCTCTCTTTAAAACCTTTAACTCAGGGTCTAGTTATTATTTGAAATACATACCGTACAGTAACATACACAGTTTACAATATTTGATTACTTGTGATGTGTATGGATAGAGGACTTACAAACAGCACAAATATTAGTCTGTCCATCAAACTTTTCAAACTAGTTTCCGGGACAAAGTGCAGAAAATATACTTTAAGAAAACTTCCGTGCTTCCACTTTTGGTTATAAAGCTAAGTTATAATGACACTGTCAATACATTAAAAGCGTACGAATGTTTTCACAAGTGCAGAGTAACAGTAGTACCTTAACACATCAAAGTAAGCTCACTGCAGCACATAAACAAAGCAAAAAAGAAAATATTTAATATGATACTCAATCTGCTTATTAAGGTCAGTATTGGGGCTGTTCTGACCTGACAGATCTGAGCCACTGGATATATGATAATACATATGCATTCTAACATGTGTATGGCAGTGCAGGTCTAATTGAAAGTAGCACTTTGAAAATAAAGATACTAAAATGACCTAACTCTTCATTTTACAGGATGTACTGATGACCTGTCTTCAAACTACACGTCTGTGAAATGTTCTGTATATATTCCCCCTGCTTCATTTTTACACGTATGATTTCCAGCCACCACCATGCCTGCCTGACTGTTAAACTCATCCCACCCTACATGCAGTACAGTAGCCTGACTGACATGTCTGCTCACTTCAAACGTAACAAGTGACCTGCAGGTCTCCATGTTCACTCACACTGAACTTTGACTTCTTTTATCCTGCCTGCTTACTCTGGGCTGAGAAAGAATTTAGAGGTTTTACCAGCTCCGAGGATATCTGTGTTCCCTACAGCTGCGTTGTTTAATAGGGTTAGGGGGGAAAGACTCTTCTGTGTCTGTTTGGAAGAAAGGCACAATACCAAACTCAAATTTTGCTCCAAAGAAAAATTGACACTGATTTGAGAGAAAAAACAATCTGGCAAAGGCTGTAATCTTCACTTCTTTTATGCAAATTCTGATTGCAGAGTGTGCCTTTCTGTGATTTGTGGATGGAGAGAGTTTTTGTCCGTGGCCCGTCAGTCAGCTATAGGAAATACACGCACACGCTCACCAGAGACAGAGAGCAAGCCTTGGGGAGATGCTTTGGATGAGCTGCTTCATATAGATTCACGATCAGGACTCCGTCTACAGTTGGCCACACAGTTTCCTTTCAGCCTGATTAGGAAACAGCTTGATGTGGAATTGAACCTGGCAGTTAAAACATTGAAAACCTCAGTCTGCATTTGTATCTTCTTACAGTTCAAAATGAATCAAGACAGGCTTCTATTCACTGAGAAGAACTTGTGGTTTGAATATTGATGGGTTAGTTACCATAGCAATCTGTATGCTTGTGCCACTGAAAGGAAATTACCATCTGTAGACCGACTTCCGCATCCAAGGCATCTCTCCATTCACAGTCTGTGCTCTGCCTCCTTCTGAGGCCCCTGATGGTAAAACCTGACTCTGCTACTGTATGGGCACTCTTCAGCCCATTGCAGATACACAACTAACATGCATCTAAAGACAACACTCCTGCTCCATATCAGTAGTCACATGCAGGAGTTTCAATGTCAATGTTTTCATAATCACCACCACCATGCGACCAATCTCTTTATATCTGTCCCATAGAGTGTCTCCTAATGGTTATCGTTTTATCATATTTTCAAGAAACCCAGTAAACCTGGCAGTGTTAAAACTGAACGAGCAGGGCCTCTTGGACAAATTGAAAAACAAGTGGTGGTACGACAAGGGAGAGTGCGGCAGCGGGGGCGGGGACTCCAAGGTCAGAGCCAGTTTGATAAACCCTGCGGGTAACCCACCACCACTGGGAGTGGGAAGTTGTGGGGAGGGGGGCAACCGGCAGGCCCACACTGCACTACCACTCTAGCAACACTTAATCTCTCTGTGGTGTAGCGAAAGGGCAAAGAAAATGTGCGAAGGGGGTAATTATTTGGCCAGCGGTGGCTATATTTGCAAACCACAGAGAGGGACATTTTATATCATGTCCCCTGCTTCAACTAAACCAGCATCGATGATTTAAAAGTGATCAGTGTTTATTAATTAAACCATCTGCATCCCTGGTGCTCAATCGTGTTTTAAGAGCCCATGCTTCTATTTAGTTAAAATTAGATGTTAACTTTAGCAAATTACGCCTTTCACAGAAGATGCAATTGGGACCTCCTTGTTGCTTAAGTGACATTCGCAGTGTGCCGGTTACCCCGAAGTGATATAGTAATACACATCTAGTGTCTCAGGGAGCCACCAACCAAGCTAGATGGAGTATTAACGCATATCACTTTAACTCTGATGTTTATAATGATGTTTCTGTTTTATATACATGGGTGTGTGTGTGTGGTGTGTGTGAAAAGGTGTTGTTTTTTACATTTTAAGCAAGCATTAAAGTGTGTATGTAATTGCTGCTCTGTGTCTCTGAATCAATAACATAAAATAACATGGTGTAATATGTTATTTATGTTATTTTCTTATGGTTGGAAGAATCCCAGTAAATCTAGCGGTGTTGAAATTCAATGAGCAAGCCGTCTTAGACAAACTGAAAAACAAATGGTGGTACGATAAAGGGGAGTGTGGCAGCAAGGACTCCGGAAGAAAGGTTAGTCTCCGACCCAAAACCTGTCCCCTCACACCACCTCCAAGCACTACCCCTGATCCTAGACCAGCCCCCAAATCCAGCCCTCAGCCTCTGTTACACTGAGCAGTACCCCCCATGTGGTTCTAGCAGTACTGCTGTATTGGCCCGAACATAAGGCAAACTCCCATGTACCAGTTTTGGGATAGACTTAAACATCGGCTGAACACTATACAGAACAATATACAGTAGGCAGATACACTGTACTTAACATGTTTAATTTGTTTGAATTGCAATAATTTTTACGAAAGGTTTTATGTATATTTATGAAAATACAGTTTGGGATTATTGACTATTATAGAGAATCAATATTTAAATCTGCTCAAATAAATTACTGAATTAAATCCTCTCGATTTAATAAAAAAAATAGTTTTAGTTTGAAAGTCCTACTGCTGAGAATAAATGATACATACGTGTAATGCCGTGCGATCTGCAAGCACTTTTAAATGTGGGAATTTGTTTTATTGGGTTAGATATTTTTCTAGAATGACAGTCCAGTCCATTTGTGCTGTAACATTAACATGTGGCAGCAGAACTGTTCCATAAGTTAAACAGAGTCTGCCTGATTTGTAACTTGCCAATGCCAATAAAAAGACCATAGTTATAGAGCAGGTTCATAAAGTCAGCAGACTGACTCAGTTATGTCAGTTGAACCACAATATCTTTCTGGGGTAGGCACACATTAGCCATCAAAAGCTAAAATCATTGTCTTATATTCGGGCCAGTACTCCAGTGTTTCTCTTGTGTCTTTTTTTTCCTGCTGAGTTTGTTTTTTTCAGAAATGTAATGTTCATTGACAATGTGTAAATATAGATATTGTGTGGTGGATAGTTAGGATTGTAAAAAATATTAAAACAAAATATTTGTTTTAAATATATAACCTCTGCTGTCACCTGCAAGTAAAAAGTGGTATGAGTAATTTGTATTCCACTTCCAGTGCCCTTAAAAATGCATTTCCAACCTTTCCAACATGCAGATCAAGTGTGATGATAACCTTGAGTTTGTACTGTAGATTGAATATTAATCAGTTTAAACGCAATCTGCAATTCCTTCCCAAGGAGAAAGACTAAGAAAAGCAACAGAGAAGGACGTGAGGGGGACAGATGATGACATTAGGCATTTGACTTTGCTTAACCTTTCAAACATGTTGAGCTGTAACCTTTTGCGTTCTGGTCCTTATAATAATCCTGCCCCTAGCACTCTTCACTGTGTCCATGTGTGGATGCAAACCCTGGCAATCTGTTAAAACAACCCTGAGTAACACCAAGTCTGCCACTGTGCTCAGTTAATGCTGTCTTTTGTTTCAAACAGTAGTTTTCCCTGACAGAAAAGCTTTTTCTCTTTAGCCTGGGTACATCTGAATGTGTTTGTCAGCTGGCCTTCTGAACTGTCAACACAGTAGGCTACAAGTGCCAACCTTTTTTTCGTCCTTTTCCTTACATTTGGATACTCAAGGACAGGTGTGAAATTATGTGCCATGACGGGCTGAAGAAATTGAGATTAATTTATCTAAGGATGTATCATAGAGTTCCATCTAAGTAGAGATTTTGTAGCATAAACAAAATAGAGTTTTGCTAGTCTACAGTCACATCTATATTTAAATGTACTCCGCAATGATATTTTAAATCCCTTATAGTAAAGATTTATTAATTTTGCAACATACATTGACTTGTAAGTTATCATTTGACAGTTTGGGAAATGGTCTTGTTACTTTGGAGCAGAAAGTTATATAATACGATTAATACCACTGAATACCGCTAACTACCTGAATGTAGCTAACAACAGCCAACAGCTAAAGTTAGCTTTGGCTAGCAGAAGGATAATCATGGGGAAAGCTCTGCTATCTCTGTCCCAATAGCCGCGTTCACACCGGAGTACTTTTCCCACTTTAGTTCCGATATAGTTCCGAAATGTCGCGTTCACACCAAAAAGAGCCGGAACAAAAATGTGTTCATGAGAACCTTTTTACCCCCTTTTCCGTCCCTGCTAGAGAGCAGGGACTCTCATGCGGCTCTCTTGTGAGAAAAGAGCTATATTTCTGATTGGCTGGGCGGATTGCAAACCACGCCCCGTAAAACTCAAAAAAAGTGTTGTGAAGCCACCATTTTATTATCCTCGCATTAGCATTATTAGCATTAGCATTCGCCCAGCGCAGAAACGCAGAGAGACTAATTTATGGCAACACAAAATAAAACATGGGAGCGGTGGAGATGAGGAGGTGTCGGCGTTCTGGTGATTTACTCGGAAGGCTTCAGTAGAAGCTGCTGGGAGTCCCAGCAGCTTCTACTGAAGCCAGTCCCCAACTCCGGGGACTTCCGGCCGGGGATTTTGGGCGGCAGTATACGCCGTGAAGTTGTTTGCGGCCTGCCAGTAAACCCAAAGCAGAAGAAGAAGTGACGTCAGCGGCTTCATTTGCCTAATCCACCCCCAGGGACTTATTCCGTTGTGAACGCGATCTGTACTTAGTTCATCAGAACTAAAGAGGTCTGATGAACTAAGTTCTCATGAACCTTTGTGGGAAAATGACTGCGGTGTGAATGCGCCTATTGGGACCAATTCTGCCTACCAGCACCTCTAACGCTAACTGATTAGCCAGGTAAACCTCAGAGTTTTGTATCTAATAAAAAAACAAGTCCAAATGTCCCTAGCTTTTTACACATGTCGAAGTCTTAATGCTAACATAAACTTGCTTAAATGCCAGTGCTGTTGATCTTTTTATCTATCACTCTGCAAGAAGGGAAAAAGCTATTCTTTAAATACTTGGTCAGCATTCACAACCTGAATATGTGATAGATTTGACTGCCAATAGTATCCCCATCTTCCTAAACTTCTCCAACTCACTACCCTAAATTACGCAAATAGCTGTATGAAGGGCTTAGAGACTTAATAAGTAGCTTTTTACTTTGAGTGGTATAATTTTTGTTGTATTTTAAAACATTTTTAAGGAATTGGTGCATAGGACCAACTCCAGGAAGCTTAGCAATTATAGCTCCCAGAGATAAACAAACATGTAGCAGAAGAGAATTAAATGGTCTTTCAAATGAACCAGTGTAGTCCATGTTTGATGCAATCTCTCAGTCCTCCATAGCACATAGTTTGACATATATTCCCTGGTATAAAATGTATTTTCATAATTCTACTGACTCACAGGGTATCCACTTTATCGTTGGTCAAAATTCAGACTTAATGTAATTGAAACGCTAATTTTCCCATAGGATTAAAAACGTTTGGTTTAAGTGAATAGAACAAATAAAAGCCCAAATGTAGAGGTAGAGTACAGAGGCATAATAAAGTGTTTTCATGTTCTATTAATCTCCTTAAGTGACACAAATATATTCCAAAAATGGATTTACATAAAACAACATCTTCATGAGACCCCATTGTTTCACGAGAGCCCTTTAGGTTGACTCATTTAAGTCTTAATGTTTCCCTTTCATAACAGACTATAAATAGGCATACATGTGAGTTAAGTGCCGCTGCAATAGAGAATAATGACCTATAAAATGGAGCAATGTCAAACCAAGATTTGTTTGTGCTGTTGCTGCATGAATGCATGTGTTGTGGAGTGCATTTTACTTTACCCCTATCCCCTTAAAAAAAAAATTTGTTTGAGTATTTGACTTTAAATGTTAATATAGGTTTTGTTTCAAAAGCTTAGTATTATATAAATAAGTAATATCAATTCCAGACCAGTATTTATTGTCATCTTCTGGGGCCTGTCTCACAAAGCGAATGCAATACAGTCAGCTTTGAAGATATGCCTCAATAATATGGCTCCCACGTGAATATGCTAGGTAGCCTGAAACAGGGAATACGTGTCTTCTTTATCAATTGAAAGGTTTCAATACATTTGCTTGTGATCAGGAGTTTGATTTCCCGAATTAAAACAAATACTTGATAAATGCCTTTGACTAAAATGTACATTGAATAAATCACTGGGAGATCATTTTGGGTGTCCTTTTTTAAATCAATAAAGTTGATGTCTACAATGCATACGATATGCAGAAGTGGATTTCACTATTTGCTTTTTTCAAATATACAATGTTTTCACTGTTTCTTAAGAAGCCATTGAGAGCAGCATTGACTACACTACTGAAATATATTTATTGACAACAATGACACTCATTGTACCAGTTTGTGTAGAGTTATGTTGAGATGTTAAAACCTCTACTTTAGCTATTTTGTGAAACTAAAATAGCCCATTTTGAGCCAATATTGTATCTTAAGTTATTCAGCATACAAATTCAATCTTACTTTGTGAGACAAGCCTCCAAAATATGGTTCCGTTAAAGATGTTTTATTTTTGTTTCGTGTGTGTGCGTGCGTGTGTGTGTGTGTGTGTGTGTGTGTGTGTGTGTGTGTGTGTGTGTGTGTGTGTGTGTGTGTGTGTGTGTGTGTGTGTGTGTGTGTGTGTGTGTGTGTGTGTGTGTGTGTGTGTGTGTGTGTGTGTGTGTGTGTGTGTGTGTGTGTGTGTGTGTGTGTGTGTTGTCCTCTGGTCTTTTACTATACATGTTATTTGTATTATATGTGCTGTATTTTGTCTCTATGTGGGCCTAGTTCGTCTTCAGGGTCATCTGTATAAAATATGTGTACTCTTAAGTGTGTATGGTTTGGAGTTTGTGTATATTTATGTGTTCCTATGCTGTAATGTATTTAAGTTAAACAAATGTGTGTCTATAATTAAGTGTGTGTGAATCAGTGTTTTAGTCCTGTGTGTTTAAAGCTGTTTTGTTGCCACTATCTTTCCTCACCCCTTGGCTCTGCCCTCTTCCCTCCTTCCCTCCTTCCCTCCCTCCAGGACAAGACGAGCGCTCTGAGCCTCAGCAATGTGGCGGGGGTCTTCTACATCCTGATCGGTGGCCTGGGCCTGGCCATGCTGGTGGCGCTGGTGGAGTTCTGCTACAAGTCCAGGACCGAGTCGCGCCGAATGAAGGTGTCCACCGCGCGAGCCGCTGCCGCCTCAGCCGCTCAGGCCTTTCACTGCTCAGCCTTAGACAGTGGTGCTAGCGCCCCCTACACAGAGCTGCAGAGCTACGGCCTGTACGCCAACAACACTGTTAAGATATAAGGGCAGAGCACAGCCATGGGGTAGGAAACGCTGTGATTCAAACCATGATGATGATGATGATGATGATGATGATGATGATGATGATGACATCTGCCTCCTCACCCTTCCGCCCATCTAACCTTGATCACAGTGCCTCTGTTGGCTTCCACCGCAGTGCAAACGCTGTCCTGTACCTCTCTCTAACTCTGCCGCTACCTCGCTCAGTCTTTACTTCCCTGATCTACTGCAATGTTTTTGAATCACTTAATTCTAAAATTGCCATTATGCCTGTTTTTTTAATAAAGTTTACATTTGTATCACTTGAGCTGATATTACAGAACTACAGAGCCAAGAGAGAAACAATACTGTAAAGATCATCTTTTTTTTTTTAAATAGGGGATAATCTTTCTGAAATTCATAATTATTTTTGTTCATCCACAACAGGAAGGGAAACGATATTTGCTAGGTTAAAAGAAGTCATTGTTGTTGTAATACAAATGTTCGCCACTACAGACTAAAAGTGCACCACTACCCCAAGTTTTCCCTTAAGATGTAATATTTCTGTGCACTTCAAACACATATACTTACATTGTGTTGAGTACTTTTTACTGCTAATTTGCCGTAAGGTAAAAGTCAAGTTGTTAAAGTCTTCTTATTTAAAGGGATAGTGGTGCACTTCAGCCTCTTGTGGCAGACATGAGTATTACAACATTAAACTGAATAAAATAAATCTATTTAAATCTAACTTAGAAAACGTTTTTTCTTTTTCTAACATGCCTCTCAGGGCAGTTAGTTTTGCAGGGTTGAACTCATCTTGAGAAAAGGTTGTCTTTAAATGTACCTTTTGCTCTCATCCCCTTTACACTATTATATTGACAATGTGTTGATATAAAGATTTGATTTATATGAGTTACTCACTGAGTTTGATTATATATATATGAAATCCAACTAATTAAATGCACATATAAAAGGCAAATTCTAGTTAAATCCCATTACTCTACACATTTATATAATCTCACAAATGACTATGTTTTACTACTTTTACAGCACAGGTATAAAGGCAATTTGAATTACAGTGGTACATCTATCTACCTCTGTCGCTCTGAGCAAATCTCTCCTTTGCTCCTTCTTCTCTTTTTGCTGACTATCTCGCAAACGCAGGGCCCATTGTGGTGAACATCCTTTATATGTATACCATAAGGCAGGCCTGGTACATGTGTGTTATCACTGCTCTAACCTCGAACAGTCTAACTCAAACTGTTGTCTGTCCAGAAACTAAAAGGAAGGACTTATTGCTTGTTATATTTTATCGGGAGATGTGAGATTTCTCCTGACAGCAGTGGTATTGTAGCTTTTAGTCATCTGCTTCATGGATCAATTTGCAACAAACAACCTTTGATTCCTTCTTTCAACATCAAAGGCCCCCGCTGACACACTCTCCGTGTAAACAGCGAAAAAGACAAGACAGGGCCAAGACAAGGACTGATTTTCAACATGAGTCTCTTACGTTTTAATCAGCCCACGAATAGGCTCCTGATCAGTATGCTGATGAGATTGTGAGCAGCCTATTAGTGCAGAAGTGCCTTTATGCTGTTTGGCTTGAAAGAAACAACAACAGCGTTCCAATTAGAGGCTGGTGTGAATCTCCAAACCGCATGCAGCACTCACCAGTTCCTCTAGATCTCACTCGCTTTGCCCAATTGAATCCGCTATAGAATAGGGGGTGCAGGCAAACACTAAAGACACACACACATGTGTATCACACATCATTAGGTTGGCTTTCAGGCTCAGTGGCTTTTATGACGCTAGAATGGGGAATGAAGCTATTAAACCAATGAGTGAAGCCTCAACCCCTTTCTTACTGCCCACACATTGCTCTGCTCCTCCTGTTGCAGAGTGGGACATTGATCGGCCGGCACCACGGTTTACCACCCGCGAATATCACTCAGACCCACATTAAGAGGGTGAAAACCGGCACCCGGTGACTCCTAACAGCTACATCTGCTCCTGAATTTCTTGGCAGGCCAGCAACACATTTAGATAAAGACATAAAAAGCTGATTAAATTCATCTTATAAAGAAAGAGAAACTGCATAATCTTTATTGTCCTATATTTTAAAGTCCTTTTATAGTAATTGTCTGCACTGCTACCTCTAACTGTTGCATTCACTTTCTCTGCTCTGATTAGGATATAATGTATGCATGTGTGTAAGAGTGAGATCTTGCATGTGGACTAACTATAATCCCTTTTATGTTTCTGTCTTCAGCAATCCATCAACGACGCCATGCGCTGCTCCACCCTGACCCGAATGAGTGGCAACGGAAGCGGCGGAGAGAACGGACGAATCCTCACCCACGACTTCCCCAAGACCGTTCAGACGCTGCCCTGTATGAGCCACACCGCCAGCATGGGACTGGGTGCCTCCGGCATGTGATCCTCACATGACTGTGCTGGCGGCGAGGAATAGGCAGGGTGAGGCAGAAAAAGAGCACAAGACTCTAAATCTCAAAAATCATGGCTGTTTGGTTTGACCCATCTTTCCTCCTGGCTGTCAACGTGCCCGACTTGAACAAGACTTTACCTACTGCCAAAATGCACTCTCGAACCGCTCATTACAAAACTGAGACTCGCAACATTTTTTTTAATAAGTGGATGTTTGAAAAAACAGACACTGAGAAAAAAAAAAAAGGGATTTGTGCTGCAATAAAGAAGCCGTCAACGGGGCGTGTTTTTGGAATTTTTTACAGTGTTAATTTTTGTGGGAAAAAAATAACTTTATTGTTTAGTGTGACGCCTGCGCTGTGCCATTTCGATGGAGCTGTTGACGTAAGTCTGCTTGTGCAATATCTTCACTTCCACTGCTGACCTTGTACTACCTAGATGCTTTCTGATGGCTGATGGAACATGTCTTTGCACAGATGTGGAAGGGGTGGACAAACACTTGTGACTGCTACAATGATTTCATATTGTTTTGGGACACTCCTGCTCTCTTTCCCTCTCACATTTACACGCCATTTTGGGAGGACAAAGTGCTCTGAGGAGCAAAGACAGATTTTAAGATAAAGTATATGGTTTTACAAAACTGTAATAGCTCAAAGATATTGGTCAAAAGGTTGATTCGATTTATCCGCAACTGAAGGTGAACACTGTTTACATCAGCAGTTGACCAGGCCACAACAAACATGCATTGCTGCTACACCTCATTTTAACACAACATGCCTTGTCTTTGTGCCATATGACCATTCTCACACATACACACAGATACACACTTGTTTCTCCTGGGTAAGAGTTCATATTTAGTCAGAAATTCAGAAATCACTTGACCTAACAAAGGCTATAACAGGAAAAAAACAAAACACTGACACATTACTCCGTGGCTTTGTACAGTACTGAGTGACCTTACACTGTATTCTACTGTTGTGACATTCATAGCATATCCATTGATATACTGGGGAGTCTATTTGCAGCAAACATTGAAGAACAATGATTGACAGATTCAGATATAATCTGCAGAAAATATTCTTCAAACTATTGTTGGAGCTGCATAATTCCCTCCCTCCTGTGATGTATTTTCAGCTGTATTCAGTTTTTATTGATATTGGCAGTGAAGCCACTCAATACATCCCCTGCAGATCGTGCGCGACCTATAAAGGGGAAATTGGCCTCCTCTAGCTAGCTTAGAATTGAAACATGCGATGTGACTGGCAGACTCACCTTCACATTTGTCCGTGTTTATTAACTGTCAAGGTTTCCGTTTGTCCCATACTGCCTGGCTGTAGAGTTCTTCCTTTTTCAGATGTCATGTAAACAGAATTAGAGCGGCGGGTCCTGAACAGCAGAGGGCAGAGATGACAAAGGGCAGACTGCCTCGTTTTGGCATGATAAACCAAAATTCCACCATTTCAATACTTCTAACACAAAATGACTATTGGTGATGTGCTTTGCATTTCTAGTGTCGTTATGTCCGTTAGTGGTACACATAGCAGAAAACGGACTTGGGGTCATAACAGGCAATATCAATGAAAGAAAATAATAAGGCTGGCATAATTATATATTTAATTTTTGTCAACAAATATTGTGAAAAAACACAACAACAGGATGTCATCTATTTGAAGGATTTAGCAATATATGACACAATATGTGATGACATTTCCAGTTTGCCATCCAACAAATCGGATGAAACAGCACCCACGTAATCCCAACAAAGCTGATTACTTTTCAGTGTTAAACTATTAATGAACTTAACACGTTTTTATGACTTTGATTTTGCATTTCTTAATGAATGTGTAATGTTTCGATGGGATTTAAAACTTCTTAACTCCTTACCCCGCTTGTGTCTACAGAAGGCGTACATATTAAAAACATCTCACAAATGTAATGTTTCAAATTTAAAGAATGCTTGGTATTTTTGCTAAAACAACCGACTTGGTTATGTAGTTTTGTGAAAATGTTACTTAAATGGGACCTATCATGCTTTTGTACGTCTTTTATACATGAATATGTGTCCCGGGTGTGTCAGTGAACTCACCAAGTGTCAGAAAACACAACCCGCTCTCTTTTCCTCCATACCCAAATCTCTAAAAACGGGGCTGCAACGGATCTGATACAGACTGATAGAGATTTGAAATATCTCTGACGTCAGAAACGGGGTGCTCCGCCTATATGGGCAACTCTCCACCTATCAGAGGAAGGAGAGGTTGCCGTGGCATGGTAACAACATGGTAACAGCATGGTAACATGACGCTCGTGCCTCGCCCCCCTCCTTTGCAGGGGGGCGTGGTCAACTGCAGCTCATTTGCCACAGAGTCGGCCCTTGTGAAGACAGGGCTGAAATAAAGCAAACAGAGCGAAATTAGGTATGGCTAAAATGCATGATCTGTTTGGTATTTTGAAAAAAAAAAAACTTCACAGACATGTTTTAGATAGGTATGGCCCTACAATATATGTTTCAAATAGAGCATGATAGGTCCACTTTAAACAGAAATACATAGGGCATTTGTTGGGAACTGTAATTCAGCGACGGATTAATACACAATTGATGCACTGGTATATATACTATATAAAGTATATATAACAGCCGGGAAGTGTGGTACAGTGCCCTTATTTATAAATTAATTAAAGAATATTTCAGCCAGAATCTGTGGCTCATTCATATGTTTTTAAATAAAATACAATAGCAAATACAAAGGCGATACTTGATTGTAAGATTACTTTATTGTCAGTTGTAGTCTTTTCATAGGAAATGTTGACAACAAGAAGAATATTGAATTTGGACAACTCATCCTTTAAACTTTAAATCCTATAGGTGAAAACTGCCATAGCTGGAATAAAACTTTTAATAACGCTTCCCAGCCCGAGGTTATATAAAGGGTACATTCTGTGCCTTCTTCCAAAACAAGCATCCACTCTCGTTTCGGGTAGATGAAAGATGAGGAGTAATGTATAAGAAATCATAAAACTGCAGTAATTCATCACAACATAAGCCCTGAAATGCACTGAACATCATCATCTCCACTCACGGTCGACATCTGAGAGTCAGACAGTGTCCAAAGGTGTGGTTTTTACTTTAAGGTGACTAGAAGGTTGTTGCTTGAAATGGGATTTTTGCTGCTGCTGGATGCCAGAGGTCAGCTGTAGATTATGTACGGCACAGTCTTGCTGACCTCTAATTTCACAGCAGAGGCCAAGCGTCTGTACAAAGGCGGCACCCCCTGCTTCCACTGCTGCCTGCATATTATTTTTCTTCTCCTCTGAGTTTCTGCTTTAAAAAATATAGTACCAAATCCAATGTATGACCTCTCTCTTTGTTTAGATTGTCATACAAGCAAGAAAAATAGGCAGTCAGAGTTTACTGAAATCATACATATCTCCACCTATTATGTATATAAAAGGCTTTTCTCTCCCCCCAGTGAAATGTTTGTTCTGCTCCCATCATGCCTCAGCGTACCTGAATTAGTTACCTACCGCGTGAGTACTTTTCCTTTACTTCCCCCATCTATGCGTTTTCTTTTGCTGATGTTGTATTAATTAGAACACGGCACAGCTCTCTCCAACGGAGGCTTTACCTTCAGACAGATGTTTTATATGCCATAAAAGATTTGTAAAAAAAACAAATAATAATAAAAAAAAAGACACTCAATGTTTGTATTATAAAGGAGAGTTGGGTGCCGGGAAAGTGTTATACACTTTAACGAGTGTAAAATATAAAACACATGATGTTGAGTAATCTTTAGACGCTAATGTTGTTTTAAGCCAGTTTTGAGTTCATTTCATCTTATTTTGTTGCAATTTCAAAAAGAATTTCCTGTTGGTGTTTTGTGCTTGAAATTTAACACCATTTGAATATTCTTTGTCGTTTTCCTTTTTCACAGTATTTTACTACTGGAATCTAATCACCAGAAACATAGTTGTTTTTTAAAACTTTGGAAAGGGTTGTACGGTTTTAAAATCAAAACGTTGATCATGGTTTCACAGTTTAAAAGAAAAGTTAAATAATTAAACTATTAGCAATCAGACTTTTGAGAAATAACTTCTTTTTTTTCAACCAAAGTGTCCTGGAAGGAAGTCATCATGCTTTTGTAACTGAATAAAGGAATAAACTATGAATATTTGTTCAGTTTTATTTCAACGGGATTCGTATAAATCACTCCTTGCCTCGGGCAAATGAATCCGTGTATCTACCGTCCAATTGTTTTTCTTTATTAAACACGTAAACGGAAGAGCGTCTGAGAGGCGTTTTTGCTTTTAGCTTTTTACCCCCCATATATACAGTCTATGTTTTTACCCAAGCGGCAAACTCTGTGGAAGAGCCGGGACGCCAATACGGAAGTGGCACACACTGCAGTTCATATATTGGCCGATAGGGACTGACTGCAGAAAGGAGCAATTTCCATAGACCCCCATGTTAAAATGCCCAACTTTACAGCAGAAAAAAACATGTTTCTTTCTACCCATGGATGCAATAAATATTATTATGAATATAGTTAGATTCCACCTTCATGATTATGGACCTGTGAGTGAATTGTTTTCTAACACGACCCTTTTATTTATATTAGGTCTTAAAGTGTTTGCATAAATTAGGGCGTGGTCACATTGAGTGACGGCTCTGTGAAGTGACTGCTGCTGTTAGCTTCTTGTTTCTCTGCTAGCTGCTCCGTGAAGCTACAGGCACTCTGCCTGTTCAGCTCATCCAGGGAACACAACTTGCCCCCGGCCGTGTTTGTTTTTTCTTCCTGCTTATATATCGGACTATTGTGACTCGCTCCGCGGTTGAAACAGACGGTGCATGAATGCGGTTTTGCGGTAAGTGAAATTCGAGTACTTATTTATGTGTTAATGATTTTAATCAGCTACGTAATTAATGTTACGGCTTGGGTTAGCGTGTAAGCGAGTGGTGTGTGTGTGTGTGTGTGTGTGTGTGTGTGTGTGTGTGTGTGTGTGTGTGTGTGTGTGTGTGTGTGTGTGTGTGTGTGTGTGTATTTTAATCAGCTGGATAGCACAAATACTTTGACTTTAAAATACCCATAATTCAATTGAAGTAGTGCTCATAATTTTTTCTTGCAAAGAACATAACAGTGAACCATCCATGTAATTTTTGTGGCAATGAGATAATCACCCCTTTTTATCACATCAAAACTTCTGAGATTGGCTCAACTTGACCCGACGACAGAAAACTTAATAAACGACAACTTGACTCACATTATCAATTTTAAATGATTTTATTGACTTAAAGATGAGCGTATTGCTTCCTGTAAGAAACAAATATCTGTTCCACTGAGTAACAACGTTTTTAAATATGAATAAGATGCATGAAAAAATATGATTCAAATTAGGCTATAAATTATATATGAACATAACCTTTAGAATAAAGATGTAAAATATACCGAGATGAATAGATTATAATTATTTATAGATTTTAATTGATTGAATCACCTACAATATTTTTGTATTGAATGAATGTGCATACTGTTAATGCTTAATACAGTATTCTTAACAATATCATTATCATTAATATTGTTCCTCTTTAAATGTTCCTAATTTCCATGATTTTGTCCTCGAGACATTTGTCTCTGATTGCTTTTATTGTTCATTTTAAGAAATGTAAGAGTTTTTTTTTAATGTAATCAATGTGGGGAAATTGGAGCAACCCCGCCTCTATTTTGAATGGAAAAATACCCCTGGACATTTGTTCCTTCAAAATGGCTGTCCACTCTTAGAGGTTTTTTTACTTGATTTCAGGAATCAGTTGGGAAAACCGAAGCACATTTTTCACTCAGAGGAAACCCGTGTGGATTTAGAAGGAAAAACACCCGTGGAGATCTACCCTTAATATCCCCTTAAATATTGCACGCTACAGGTTTTTCATTTGCAGTTAAATGCTAAAATGCGGGAAAACCTGAGGAACCCTGCGGCACAGTGAACGCTCCTCCGGATGTTGGAGAAGGCTTTTCCAACAGACCTTAAGAATCTGCAGATGGTTCTATGTTTCTGAGGTGGGTTGAGCAGGCGATCATCGACGGACCAGACTATACAAGCTCCAAGTCCTGGGTCCTTTAAAATCAAACCGGCCAAGACCATATCTTGAGAGCCCGCAATCTTGCACAAGCGCTGGTAGACAATCTTGTCAAGGTCAGCGAAGGTTGTTGGAGTGGTGTAAAAGTCCCCGTTCTGCACCTCAGCCCAAACTCTATCAAAGAGGCTCTTAATGATGTCCCTGTCGTCCACAATAGTGCGCCCCACTTTAGATTTCTTGAAGGACAGCGTGACTAGCTTCTCCACACAAATCTGAATGCAGACTCTATTCAAATCCCGCTGCCTGTTTGCGTCCTCCTCCAAAGGACTGGCAGTTCTCTCCTCACAAAGCGTGGCTCGCTCCAAAGCCTCGCCCCTCTCCACCAAGGCCTCTGACTGAAACAGAGCCTCAGGCCCCATTATGGCCTGTTGGACCCTTTGACTCTGGGTGACGACCTGAGTGTTCACAAACCAGCTCATCAGAAACACGAAACGCCACGCCTGTTTGCGGATCTCCGCGTACATGTTGGCATGCACCTGAGGAACGAGCAACGTCCTGACAGACGAGTGCCTGACAGGCTCTGGGAAGTCACTGTGCGAAATACCACTAGCAATGTGTCTGTACAACATGTCGGTGAGTGCCTCAATAAATACTAAATGCTTGACACTGGAGAAGTCCTTGAACCTTTTAAAGACACTAATTTCTTTCCCCCCCTTTTCACCTCCCTCAGTCATGAGAAGAGCACTTACACCGCTCATCAGTGACATCATGGACTTCGTAGTTTCAGCTTTGGGCTCTGGGTGGAATTTCTTTTTAAGCTTTACCACCATGCGATGAATCCAAGCTTTGGCAAAACGCTTTGCCAAGCAGTTCTTCACCCTCAGCTTTACGCCCTGCTTGCATTTGGTCTTCTGTTTTTGTTGACTGGTGGACTTGCCAACATGCGTCCTCTCCTGATTCTCCTCCTGCTGGGTCAGAAGGGCTGTGATGCCCATCGCGGTGTTGGCGATCTCCAGAGAGCACTCCTCTTGCAGCATAGCATAAACCTGGTCAGGCAAATCGTCCAGGACAGGATCTGTGATTTTTCTCGAGTGACTTGGTCCATGTGGCTTTCTGTCGTCCATCTTAGTTTAGAGACATGTATCATGCACTTACACTGACTTGGCACTGAGTGGCAGTGTATGGGATGATGCAATAGGGTCCTATTTAGTGGCTGATGGTGCAACTATGCAAAAAACTAGGGCCACCAGGGTGGGTGGAGGGGGTCTGGAGGACGGGTTTTGGGCTGACAGCCTAGGAGCACAGCAGAGGACCCGGAAGGGATCTCGGGCGGACGGCCCGGGGGCAAGGAAAAATCCAAGGTGGGGGACTCGGGCGGACGGCCCGTGGGCAAGGCAGAGTCCATGGTGGGGCGAAGGCCACAGCGGGCGAACTCAGGGGGTCGGGCCCGAGGGCGAAGACCGCGGCACTCAGGGGGCCGGGCTCAAGGGTGAAGACCGCGGCTCTCATGGGGCCGGGCTCGAGGGCGAAGACCGCGGCTCTCAGGGGCCGGGCTCCAGGGCGAAGACCAGACAGCTCCGGAGGCCGGGCAGGACCCGGTGTCGGCCGAACAGGAACCGGAGCCGGTGGGACAGGCTTCGGCAGGATCCCCCACGGAAGAGGACCAGGAGTTGGCAGGACCCCCGGCGAGACAGGTGATAGCGGGGCCTCCAACGGAACAAGACAAGGGGTTCGCAGGACCCCCGGCAGAAGAGTTGTCGGCTGGACCCCCAGAGGAACAGAACATAGGATTGGCAGGACCCCCGGCAGGAGAGTAGTCGGCGGGACCCCCAACGAGACAGGACATAGGGTTGGCAGGACCCCCAGCAGAAGAGTAGTCGGCGGGACCCCCAACGGGACAGGACATAGGGTTGGCAGGACCCCCGGTAGGAGAGTAGTCAGCGGGACCCCCAAAGGCACAGGACATAGGATTGGCAGGACCCCCGGCAGGAGAGTAGTCGGCGGGACTGCCAACGGGACATGGAGCTGGCACGACCCCCAGCGGAACCTCCAACGGCACAGGACATAGGGTTGGCAGGACCCCCGGCAGAAGAGTAGTCGGCGGGACCCCCAACGGGACAGGACATAGGGTTGGCAGGACCCCCGGCAGAAGAGTAGTCGGCGGGAACCCCAACGGAACAGGACATGGAGTTGGCAGGACCCCCAGCGGAACCTCCAACGGCACTTCAGTAGGGACTTGAGTTGGGACTTGAGTAGGGACCAGAGTTGGGACTAGAGGAGGGACTAGAGGAGGGACTGGAGAAGGGACTAGAGGAGGGACTAGAGGAGGGACTAGAGAGGGGACTATGGCAGCTGGGCCCAGAGCAGGGTCTGGAACCATGGCTGCTGGGGCCGGAACCATGGCTGCTGGGGCCAGAACCGGGGCTGGAACCATGGCTGTAGGAGCCAGTACTGGGACCGGAACCATGGCTGCTGGGGCCAGAACTGGGTCTGGAACCATGGCTGCTGGGGCCGGAACCAGCAGGAACTGGGGCAGAAGCAAGGGCCGACTCCAAACGGAACACACCGATGCGCGTGTCAAAATGGGAATTGGGAGGCAGGGAGCCAGCATGCCCGGGGCCAGCAGGCAACAATAAACCGAGAGGAAATCCAAAATCCAGCTAGGTAGGAATTTCACCAAGTCTGGTTTCTCCATAGTCACCTGGCGCGCCTCTGCCAGAGCAGCCTCTCGCAGCTGAACCCCGGACGCTCCCTTCCATCGATCAGAGCAGTTAGCCAAAAAAAAGGAAATATCCAAATATTCCTGCTCAAAAGGATCTGCTGGGCCCATATCTGTTGGGTTCGTACTGTTACGGTGAGTGAAGCAAGCAGGACCCAAATGCAGATAACGCTGAAAATGTCTTTATTTCAAGGATAATATAGACAACTTGGACAAAACAGAAAACTCACCGGTGAACTCAGTCTCAAAAAACAAAAGACGAACCCACACTGAAGACAGGAAGAGACAACACTAAATACAGGGTGGGGTAATCACAAGACGAGAAAAAGCCGGGCAGGGGAGGAGAAACACAAGTGCGACAGGAGAACACAATCAGACAATTACACACACCAGGGAAACTAACGACAGGGGGAAAATACAGGAAGAAGGACCAGACAATATACAAGGAGAAAAACACCCATAACCAGACATACAAAACTAGAAACGTGACATAACATGAGAATCCTGACACAGTCAAAGAGTGAAATCTTTGATTTTCTTATCTCTCATGGTGTGGACCAAAGTGCTCCACTAGAAGTAGCAAGAATTCTGCTCAGCACTTCCACACTTTGAAATCCAACTGGAGCAGCCAGAGTTTACTTTGCAGCTGGAATCTAGCAGAATCAGTGGATCACAAAATAATCAGAATCTTGTCAGGATTCAAGTAATGTGTTTGTGTTGTGAACGTTGTGAAGCAGCCATAGACTGTATATAAAGGGAAGCAGCCCGCGTCCGAATGGCACTCACAGCCATGGTTTGGTAGTTTGAGGGGACACGAAGAGGCTAAACAATAATAGCATCTGCAAGAAGTTAGGGTGGATGCAGCAGTAGCACATATAATAGTTATATTAGAAATGTAGCGTCACATGTGTTTTCATTGAAAGAAGAGCAATAAATGGCACTGAAAGGCAGGGCCGGTTCTACCGGTAGAAACATCTTCTTCTTATATCCGTTAGCGCAGCTAGCACCAGATGCTAATAACAACAGTGCCCGTTACCGGTGCGCCCTCTCTCTCTCCCTCGCTCGCTCCCATGCTCACTCGCACTTTGGATGTGAGCTGCGGGCGCCTGATAAGCCAACCCAGTCTCACAAAAAAATGTAATAACTACATTGGTCCATAACGTAGGACGTAGTATTTCTACAAAAACGCCTCTGAAATTGTAAGATCCCTACGTTTTTTTTCACCATTCATTCCAATAGCTGGCGTCTATGTCACGTGATCTTCAAATTTCTCCCTGCAGAAAAAAAATATATGGCCGAACTTCGTTTTATTCTCAGTGGAAAATGCCTATTTTAAAGTTAGTTTGGCCATTAAAATGCGTTTTGATGTCATTTGATGCGAGAAATATTAGTTTTCATTTCACATTATGTGTGCAGTGGATGTACATGATCTTTAGTTTGCTAGTTATTACGAAGATTACTTCAGGAAATTGTGTCTATACAACGTTTTCATTGTTACCAAGGCGGTCATCTCACATCACATCGTCATAAAACAAATACCGGAAACAGACCGAAAACATTTTTTAAAAATAAAATAATACTTTATTCCGAGTGTGCTTGCTTTTCTCTTTGAAAGTCATCACATAACGGCATTGTAATACACGGTCCGGCTGCATTAAATATTACATATCTGCCGTAGTTCTTTATTTATAGAGCCCTGATGAGAAGACCTCTAGACAAACATGAGGAACTGCCGCCAACACTGAAAACGTGACGTGGATCATAAATATATCAGCAATTAAACAACATCTCTTCACACAATACGTCTCCTTGCAGTATCAACACTAATTCGACGGTAGATACACGGATTTGCCTGGGTCAGGAATCTGTATATCTAACATCCAATTGTTTTTCTTTATTAAACACGTAAATGGAAGAGCGTCTGAGAGGCCTTTTTGCTTTTTGCTTTTTACTTTACTAAATGGTCAAATGGTTCTTGGAGCGAGGGGCGGGGCGAAACTCACGGAAGTGATTTCAAAACAAAAGCAATCGTTTGCTAAAATCACACTTTGAATCACTACAGTATCCTGCTGAAGGAACGGTGATTATTATGAACAAGGGGAATTTAGCGGTCACAACGAAAACGGCCAAGACACATATTGAGCCCAGAAAATGGATGTTAAGGGCTGTAAATATAATAAGCCTCTGTCTAAAACGGACAACATTGTTAGGAGATTTAAACTATACTGCGATTCTGCACTGCGGTCACTCAGCCGCCTCTCGAGTTTGTTTTTTCAAATCAGCTGCTCTTCATTATTTTCTGAGTGATACAAATATTTGTTACCACAAGTTAAGGAAACTGACACTGTTGGACCCGGTTCTAGTTTGACTTCTACCAGAAATAAAATGAAGTACTTTTGCTGTGCACTTTGTGAGTAATCCTCTGTCAGAGTCCCCTCCATAATGCATGTTTTTCTGCTATCTTTGATGAATGATAAAAATACAATTTTACCATTAGTTCTTAATGAAATTGATACTGTTTGACTTTGTATTAGCCTACTACTTACAATACATTGAAGTACTTTTACTCTGTATTTTTGGAGAAATCCTCTGTCAAAGTTCCCTGCTGAGAACAAAATCAAGCCACTTCTGCTAAGTTTGATGAGGGAATTATTTTATATTGCCATTAGTTCTTCGTGAGATTGATCCTGTTGGACTCAGTAGTGAAACTACCCCCACAAGTACTATGAAGTACACTACTGTGTACTTTTCCAATAATCCTCTGTCAATGTCCCCTCCTGAGAACAAGAATGCATGTTTCTCTGCTATTTTTGAATAAGCATTAAAAAACCTTTCTTCATGAGACTTATATTGTTGGACATAGTATTTTAAGAGGATGGTAGACTTGATATCAGCAATACTTCCAGTCAGTACTCCGGCAGCAGCATTTCACACCTTGGAAAGTCTTTAGAGACTTGCCTGGATAGCTGGTCACAACTATTCTTCAGCACACTGACACACTCTGTCACTCTTGTTGGCCTCTTATGATGCTGCTGTCTGGTTCCTCGCCCGATAAGGGGATAATTCAACCCTGTCATTCATTTGAGATACAGCTAGATGCTGGTGGAGGTGAGGCGGAGACATTTTAGAATATAGATGTTAAAGACTTGAAGAACGATTACCTTGTCAATAGCCAGTTATATCGACAGTCATTTGGAGTTTGACAACTGCAAAGCTTTTTCCCAATCTTTATCCTGTTCATTATGAAACATCTGTGACATGACTTTTTTAAATGAATTCAACGGAACGTTATTAACGTAAACATACTGTGACATGTCAATTACTATCTGGTGTTTGTTGACAGATTCTCAGCGTACCTATATGTGCAAGATTATACATCTCTGCATGATGAATATTTAATAGGTTTAGTTTTTGTTCTCACTGATTGCATACATTTAGCTATGTTGTATGCTATAATTATGGCTATTATGATGGAGATACAAATATAGAATGTGTCATTGTTTGATGAAATGCTTTTTGTGTACATTTATATTTGTGTGCGTTACAAATACTGTAGATAGCAGGGAGGCATGCTGTGTCACAGCCTGTGATTAGTGACATCAGCTCCTTCTCACTCTGACAGCCGAAGGCCTGCTGTATAATTAACATCTCTCTTTCTCTGTCCCCAGCTAGGTGTTTCAACCGGGGATTTGGATTTGTCTTTTCTCACTCAACTACAGATATTCCTGTTTATAACTTTTTTTTTAAGTTGTTGGAAGAGACTTGTCATACACTGTGATTTCCAGCACCCACTTAGTTGAATGACAACAGACACTGTACTAACTTCCTGTCCTTGCTATAGGATTGGTATATGATTTTCCAGGGTCTACCCACTTCATCACAAAACATGGTAGCTCTGAGCTAACACCTCAGATTACATTTTATCTTGGGAGAATTAAATCATGTCCCCAGGTTTTAATTAATCAGTCCTTATCTCAAATTAAATCTGGATGTGTCACCTGCCCTGGATCATTTGAGGACCAGTAAATCATCTTTAATTACGATGTCCTTCAAAACTGTAATGTCTTCAGGAGTACAATAAAAAAAGTCGATATAATGAAAAGTCTCAAAAACACCCAGAGGTGTAGCCTGCACTGTTGATGGGGAAGGCAGTACATAGGAGTGAAGAATACATCTTATAAAAAACCTAAAAGCATAAAAACAAAGAGGTGTGAAGTACAGGGCCAGTCATTGAAAGTGTACGCAGGTTAATTTGGTCCAGGTGCAGATGTCTCACACTTTCTGTCTCTCAGAGGATCTTTGATGATAAGTGGACACACACATATACTAATAATCAGATCTGCTGAATGGGAGAGTTTATTAGCACCTGGGATATTCTCCAAGAGACCTCGACAGGTGTTGACTCACTCACCTGTTCACTTGTGGATCTGCTACAGTTTATTCACACAAAATAAAATATACACTTTACCCAAAATGTAACATTTATTAATTGCCTATTAGTTACTATGGCTACAGTTGTCAAAATCTAATTATAAAAAAAGACTCCAAACAGATAGATAAAAGGAAACTTCTTTCTTACACTCTCAAAAGATGTCAACCAGCAGATTCCAGTCGCTATCTAACCCTTTAATAAACTTCAAATACAAGGTTAATGGCTACATGCAATAATGATTCAAATATAAGACATGAAAATAAAGAAATTATAATTCAGTATAGACTACCTCTGATTTATCCAAGTCCCACCATTCTCTCAGTTGTGTTCCTCCTGTTAATATCAAATGATCTACTCATAATATGGAACATGTGCAGTATGTCATCTTAACTTTATATAACTTTGTGTGGTGGGGTGGTGTGTATAAATATTTATAGTGAATCTTCAAAAGGGAATAAAGGACCGACAATGCCACCTGGGGGCTTGCACCCCAGGAAAAAGACACAAAAAGGAAATCCAAGTAATCAGGACACTAGGTTCGTAAACTGAGGGGCAGAGACGCCTTTCAAAATAAAGTAATTTGTATTAAATGTAATAAAAAAAACGAAACTCAAGAAATGCTGCTGCACGATACAATCATTGGTTAAAAAATAATATTCAGTTACATTTATTTTTATTACACACGTTTTTTTTAAATATGTACTTAACATTTTACATTAACTACTCATATATATGCTACTAATTCTAGACCTGACACAGGCTTCAGAACACGGACAAATATCCAGAGCTTGGCAAGTCTGCTGTGGTTACGCTATCTAAGCTATGCATGGACCATTGCTGCTGCAGGGGACGATCAACACACCACTAGCCTTGCATTTAGTTTTTGCAAAAAGTATTTGCTTACTTCTTTATGATAAAAAAGCATTATATAGATTTTTGCTTTGGGTGTTTTATTTTGTAAATTAGGTATTTTCCCAAACTCTCTTCTTTGTTTCCTTTGCATTTTAATTATGCAGTTATGAAGAGAGTTTGTCAAACTTTGTATCAGTTTCTCCTCCTGGCACGTGAGCCATGTTTTTCCAAATAGAGGAGGAAAGGAAATCAATAGTGGTGAAGATGCTGCTGCCCGCTCGTGTTGGGGAGACGAGGTTAAGTCCTGCCGCCATCAGGGAGGAAATGCTTGCTCTGCTCTTGAACAGCTTGAGTAAATGGCCTCAGTCTATAGCAAAAGGGCAGAGTCACACATTTTCATAGATGTTGACTCGTCTTCATTACCTTTATCTTGGAAGTCACTTGTAATCCAACGGTCTCTTTCTGTCCTCTGTTGTCCCTGCCCCAATGCCCATGTTCCCTCCATTTCTGCTGCATACACCAGCATCTGCAGGCAGTGGCTGCACATTTCTGTGTGGGAGTTTTTTTTATCCCGCAAGTAAACACGAGCAACGACATAGACACAGTAATGGACATGGGTGCACATAAGCCCAAGCACACACTCTCCGCCCACGGAGATGCTGCAAGACTGAGTTCAATGGTATGCAGCATCCCTCTTCTCTCATCCATCCAGCCCCGAGGCCCTATCTCTATACATCACAGCAGGATGAGATCTGAAGACTATCTAACGGCACATTGGCAACACACAGAAATCGCCTCAGGACAGTCTTAGTTCTTGATTGATTTACAAGAACACTGGTATATGCATGTGCATGCCTCTTTCATCGCAAACATACACACACACACACACACATAGGCCTGTCACGATAATTAATTTTGTTGGACGATACATTTTTATGGAAATTATTGCGATAAACGATAATATTGTCTGTGCCGTTTTAAGACCATTTTAGACATAATGATAATATATAATAATAATTCAAGTACATCCTTTCAAACATAACTTTTTATTGAACATTCAACATTGCAAATGAAATGTGAAATAATATTAAAATATATAAATTATATATAATAAATAAAACAAATTAATTAAATTATAATAAATTAATTAAATCACACACAACCAAAACAATCAATTAAATAGAGTCAGGCTGGAAAACAGAGCTCTCTCTCTATATATATATAAATAAATAAATATGAGCACACATTATCTCACAAGCAAAAAAACCCTCCTTAAAACAACAGTCAAAGTGTACAGTCCACTGTCAAAGACCCAGATGCCTCAACAGGCCATATCCAAATCTGTTTTTCTAAGTTTTCGAGCAAGGAACACCAACATGTTTGCATTGTCGGGCGGGGGCTCTCCATCTCCAGCTGCCGTGTTTGCTCCCAGCTGGGAAAACGGAATGGGGTGGTTGTGTTTTAGGTGGTTTAAAATGCGTGGTATTGCCTGCTTTTGTCGCTACCTTTTTTAAACCAATGCGACACACCGCCCGGCTCATTCAAGTCCGTAGGTTCGCCTCGTTGATTTGGTTTGAATCCAAAATACTGCCACACCGGAGAATCGAGATGTGTAGTTAGGTTTTGTAACCAATTCCATTTCACTTTAAATTCCCCGCGAGTAAGTCACACATTGTCTCCCGCTTGTCGCTTATTAATTTGGCTGCTACGCTGCTGCACGTGCACGCGGAGTGTCCTGACCTGGCTGTGCGTCAGCCCCGCACATCACAGCGCGCCTGGTAGCCACAGCGCTCCAGGCTAAAATGCTGGTCATATCTTTATGTAAACGGCAATTTATCGAGCTCAGAAAAATTATCGAGTCCATTTTTATACATCGTACGATAAGTCAATTTATCGATTATCGCGACAGGCCTACACACACACACACTTGACGTATCAATTGTACAAACAAAAACAAAAATTTGAAATTGACATAAATCATAATTTTACGGAAAAGATTAGTTCAAAAATTAGCGCCAAAAGACAAAACGACCATATTTGAATTGTGTGGTAAGGCAGTTTGTTGTTAAACTGTCTACCTAAACATTTGAAAGACTATAAACACCCAAAAGTCTGGAAAGTGATTTCATAACTTTCTCTCATTCTGAGTGTTTCATCCTTGGATGTACTCATGCGGGCAAGGGTCAACTCTTGCTAATGTTCTGCTTTATGTCAAATATAAAGTCCACCAGATCTCGATAAGATACGTCAGATAAGAGGACACTATTGTTTATGGAACGTAGCTAAGTTACCTAGCTAGCTAGTGTCGTTGACGTATATTGCGCGACACAACATTATGTAGTTCATTGAGTGGTTTACCATAAACTAAATTGTCATATGACCAACTGCAATTTGTTGACTTGCAAAATAAGTTCCCAATAGGGCCTCTGAAATGGAACGACTTTGCCTCTCTATGCTGGATTTAAGTTGTGTTAATAGACAAACTATGTTCTGTCTTGGTGGGTATGAGTAAAACGAGCCACACTGTTAATCTGATGTGGATGTGAAAAGCTATAAATCAGAGTTATAAATTAATTTTAATTATTTCAATGAATATTCCACAATAATAATAAAAAATAGGTACTTTCTGACTAAAATAAAAAGGTGGGTGAACAAAGATATTACACTGGCCGAGGCAATGTTAAATATTGCTTTAACACTTCAGTGGTCAGTACACACATCAAGGTTTGCAGTTTCAAGCTTCACGTATCCCATTAGCAGCTGATTTATAACTCATAATACGAGCAAGTTATATTGCTCTCTGTATTAAAACGTCTGAGGTTATGATGAGTTATTATCCAGTAGAAGCCTTATTGGTCCTCCCGCGTCTCTGTGGTGTTGAGGGTCACCCCGAGACCGCCTGAAAGGGACGGTCAATCACCAAACAGAGCCTGTTAGTGCCATGCGCTCAAGATTAACTGTCCCTGTTTGAGATATGTGCTTCCTCGTTGTTGGGCGAACAGAAAAGTTGCTCTGCTGCCAGACCTCCTGAAGTTGAAGGAAAGCTGGCACACTGAACCCAACTTCTCTTCCTCCGTTTCCCATCTGTCCATCTCGGCCGACGGAGGCAGCCGGCGGCCTTGAGGGGAAGATGGATGGCGATAGTAAACGGACGCTGGGTACAAAAAGAACAGGAAAGGGAGTGAGGGAGAGATGTATGGCAGCCCACATCGCCTCAGACAGAATGACAGATGAGGGGATTATGGAGCAGGGCTGCTTTCCACAGTGATCAAAGTTAGGGAGGCTCCCCGCACAACACAGGTAGACTCCGAGCCAATCACTCTGGTGGATAGGGTCGAAATCCAAGCAACAGGAAATACCCTCCATTGCAATGTAATATTTCACTCAATAGGCCAGAAATCCCTACTTAAATCTCCTCAACACAAAGCAATGTTTCAATTGTATTTTCCATTTGTTGAAAAGGAACAGTTTTTTTTTTTTCATTTCTCATTCTACCAGTCAGTGCATGGTGGTGCGAGCTGTGAGTGGGATATCTGATTGAGTTTAAGCATAAATGTTTTCTGTTCTCAAAGCCAGAGTTCACTTGAAAGAAACTCACATCTCTATAGAAATATTCTCAACTCAAAAACTTAACTTAAACTTAAATTCCAGCTTTCTCCTTCGATAACCAATGTATATTTAGTAGGTGCACAATTCAAATCAGCCAGGACAGTCACATTACCTAAAATGCATTCCAAGTAATGCATTTACCTGCGTCTGTATTTGAGCGCCCGTCTGGAGAGAGCGTGCATATATGCATATGCATAGTTGATTGCATGTGCAGGTGTATATGCAACGGTTTGTGAAGCGTGCAGGTGTGATTGTTATTTTCGGTAAACAAACGGTGTGAAGTACATCCCGTTTAATGGATTCAGCCTCAGTAAGAGTAATCAGTGAACCCTGAGCTCAGCCTATTGAAGTTTAATAACATTCTGAATGTCAGAACACATGACAGCAGAGAAACATAATCCCCTCTCCCTGTAGAGACAGACCGCAAACTAGCTCTACCCTTCTCTTTCCATCCCTCTCTCTCTCTCGCTCTCTGTCACAAACTGTGCACACGCACATCAACATTGGTAAAGCCTTTCAGATTAACTGGTGTGATTTAAACAGAATTTAATGAGCGGTAAATAAGGGAGAGTTCCAGTTGAGCAGAGTTCACATATCCCTATCCCCTGCAGGACATGGAGATATGTTTGTTAGGATAAAAGTAACAACGCTCTCTGCAGCCTCTTTGTGTTTGGGCTCTGTGGCTTGTATCAATGTTAATCTGCAGAATCAAGACTTGTTTATAACCAAACCTCAAAATAACTGTCATGTTTCTGCTCACATCTACAAGTCGATGCTAAGCTAATATGGGAGAATTATATTAATGATAGATCATAATTCATATGAAGTGAGGTGAAATTTGTAAAACGACTCAGGCATGGTGATGGAGGTGTTACTATATATACCAGCAGAAGCTCTCAGACACCTCTTGAACTTTCCCTCCCTCACACACACGGTAATCACATCATAATACTAACACACTTCATCCCACACAAGCTCTTCACATGAAGTGGTAAGGTGGGTTTTTTGAGGATCTAGACTAGAGAATGGGATTTTTGTTTATTTTTGATTTTGGACTGTCATTCGAGAACTTCCGGCCAACCCTTTTTTCCAAGAGTACAACGAAATGATTGCTGGAAAACTTGACTATATCAACATGAAATATGGATGCGAAAAAAAGGCAAAAATGTGGTTAAAAAAGGAGAGAAATTATCAACCATTGTTTCTGCAATTGAAACTTGAGTTAAAGTTAAAGACAGTATGTCAGAAACAAGATAATTTGCACTATATTGACTGAAATATTTGATATAATAAACGGTGCAGCCGAGTGTATGAACAACGCTGTTGCCGTCAGTTCTCTTTTTTTGTATCACAGGTCTTATAAATGTCACATTAGCATGTGACATTTATAGGTAACCTAAATAAAAAGCACTCTGATATTTATACCACTCACTCTGGTGATTTCCATAATGCAACGCCAGTAGCTGATTGTTGACATTAAATAGGGAATGTGTAAATAAGTGTGCACGGAAAGTCAGGAATACTGAAATCAGGGTGCATGATGCTGCTTGTATTTGAATGCCTCATTATCATGAGTTTGCATGAATTCAGTACTTGAATGCCTCTTTATCTCTCTCCATCTCTCCCTCTGTCTCTCTGTCCGTGCCCCCTCGCTCATCTATCTCATCTTCTCTCCACACTACCCCCCAACTTCATGTTTTCTCACTACTGCCCCCCCCCCCTCTAATCTGTAAAACCGCACGTTTGGCTCAGTACAGAGAGTGATGATGAGAGAAAATGTCACATTCCTACGCAGGCAGCAGACTACCACACTGGAATGTCAATTGACCGACTGGTGTCAGGGTGGAAGGATGGAGAGACGAGAGGATGAATGGGCGGAGGAGTGGAGGATGACAGGAGTGGCCCTGTTCCATTGTGTGTTTTTTAAAGACATGGCGTTTTTTGATGATTATTCTAATCCCACGAGGTCCTCTCAGCCTGAACGGGGTGCCTTATCTCCCCTCCGCAGTCATTCTCTCATTAAAACACAATCACAGGCCACCAACTCTAATAAACCTTCAACTTCCTCTTTGAAAAAAGGATGGAGGAGGGTGGTGGGGAAAATGCAGATTACAGTAGGTCCTTCTGCCAGTCCCTCTGTACGTGACCTCTGGAACAGGAATGCTGTTTCTAATCACTTCTGGTGCAAAAAGTCTATTTAAAAATCATTGGATTCTGTGACTTTTTTTTGTGTTAAATCCTCATTGAGAAAGGTCAATCTTTAATAAAGGCTATGGGGATTATAAAACTCCCAATGGGATTTAGTGATGGGTGTACCTTGTTTTTGGTTCCCTGGGAGAAGTGACTTGGAACACACTTCTGAAGTCATTGCATTTGATGGAAGTTGTCAAAAGTTAGCAATCAAGCCAAACACTGGAAGGCGTTGATGCTGCAGCATGCAATCCTTTATGACTACCGTGTCCAACCTTATTGTCCTGACACACACACACGCACGCACGCACGCACGCACACACGCACACACACACACACACACACACACACACACACACACGCACACACACACACACACACACACACACACACACTGCAGATAGGATTTTAAACCGTCTTAAATCATGAGCTCAAATGAAGATTTCAACTCCTGCAGCATGGCTTAAATTGCAAACTTGGTGCAGTGTGGGACAGTTTTTCGCCTCCCTACTAGCTTTTGTGTGTATTTATGTATGTTTGTACATTTATTTTATTTTCAAAAGACTCTCAAAGAAGCTTTCAAATAATAGTTAATGCATTTCTATATAATTAACCACATAATAGTTCAGCTAATGATATATCCTCGGACATTGAGTCCCAAACCAAAATCAGTTCAAGTAGTTTAGAATCTCTATATTGAAATGAATCAAGATAACCAAAGATTAACCGGCATGCAATATATGCATATCCTTTGCTCAAATAAAGTTAATAAAACATGTCTAATGTAATACAAAGCACAATACTGTCCTCAGGAATGTATTGGAGTGGAAATGGATAGAAAAGTTTATTTTAAAGGTCAATATATTATAGGTCTCAGATATATACAAAACATGTCTGAAGTGTTTAGCTCCAAACAGATCATTGCAGCATCCCATAAACCCCTCTGTTTCAGCCCTGTTCCAAAAGTGCTGATTCTCTGTCTGTTACTTTAGATGAAAATAAGGAGCCACTCCCCACTGAGAGATAATTGGTTAGAAAGAACACAATGGTGCTCTAGGAGATTCAGGTGATAAGGTGGGGTGGGGGGGGGGGTGGGGGGGTTACCTTGGTTGGTGATTGGCTAATGGTTACACAACCCAAAAAATCGTTATGACATCACAAAGTGCCAACATCTGATCAGCTCATTTTCAGACAGGTTTTTATATAAATGGATCAGGACAAAAAGAGAGAGAATCTTTTTTCCTGAAACTTTCAGAATCTCTTTACACAGAGGGGACACATGTTTCTGTATGAAAGACATGACAAAGTGGATTTTGCATAATAGGTGACCTTTAATAGTGCCATTTAATCCAACTTAATCATTATCAATTAAAGTACAATTACTTCAAAAAACCGCATGGGTTGTAATTACAACTGAACCTGGAAGTGATCACAGGAAATATAAGGCACATTACCTTTGCTGGCCAAAAAATGCCGTGATGATCATACAAACATAAATAATGACTCGACACAACTGTAGTAAAAGCTTTATTTTTAATCAGGTGACAATGATGGGGTAACAATGATAAGGCTTAATCAGTAAAACATCTGGAGTTCAGACAGCATCTTCTTCTTTAAAAGTTTAAGCACAGCTCTCACAACATGGTTTGGTAACTTGTCAGTTAAATCTAAATCACAACTCCAGAGCTTGATAAAAAGGGCAGGAAAAATAATTGGCATTCTTCCAGCATCCTCTCTTCAGGAGATATTTGAGGAGATGGTGAGAAAGCAAGGCCGTAAAATCACATGCGACCCCAAACACAGCCTGTATAGAGAGTTTGAGTTGCTGCCCTAAGGCAGAAGGTATAGATTACCAAACTGTAAATTGAACAGGTATACATTTTCCTTTGTTCCACTGTCAATCAAGCTGCTGAACAGTCAGAAACAGTTGTGATTATGCTGTGTTAGGAGTTGTTGGGAGGTGAAATGTTTACAGTGTAGTATGTGCAATCGAGAAGGTTAAATAGGGAAAGTGCATTATGTGTAAATAGGTATGGACACAATAGGGATATGTGCAATTTGACGGACACTATGTATAGGTGCAATAGGGAAAGTGCAATATTGATTTGTGTATGAATGCAATAGGGAAAAGTGCAATATTTGATTATGTATGTGCAATTTACCTGTATGTTTCTTGTTTGTTTCTTTGCCATGTGATGATCTCTGTTCTGTATCTATGACTGATTGACCTGAATGTTTTATGTTTATTATCTCGATGCCCAAGACAAATTTCTCCTAAGGGAGACAATAAAGCTCTATCTTATCTTATCTCTGATTTATAGCTTGTTTTTGAAAAAAACTGGACCTCTGCGATACAGCAGCCGTTTTTAAAGCACTTTCCTCCAGTTATTTTTTCCTTCTCCCCTGCAGACATTTTCTCCTCCTCTTCTGAAATCAACAAGTCTACTAATCACCATCCCCCAATTATCTCTGACAGGACATTGCAGATCAATAAAAGGTTCATGATCTAACTCTGATCCTCTACAGTAACTTTGTGATGGTAATCATTTCCGGTCTAGGTCATCCACAAATCCTTTTTTGGCCTTGGAGTTTAGCCACTTTGCATTACCCTTCAGGTCACACCCCTTACTCGTGTGTTAGACATCCTCAATTTTTCTCTTTGCATCTGGACAGAGCTCAGACATGTAAGGAGAGGAATTTATGGAAAAAATATGCATTAAAAAAGATGAGAGAGGAGGCAAAGTTAGAGCAGGCAGCTGTCATTGGTAGTGATTCAGAGGTCTATGAGTCCTCTCACTTTGTTCCTAAATTATTCATGCAATCTGTCAATGCTGCTGTCTAGGCAGGCTCTTCTCCCCATGTGTTCAATGATGACAGAAATCCTGCGCTATGTTCACCGCTATCTCCTGCAAATCCCCCACAGGAGACACACACCGCACTGGCAAAGCTACAGCACATGTTTCTGTGTGTGAGAGTGCATGTGAGAGTGTATACTTCCACTCATATATGATATGATATATATATAAATATATATGGCTACATATATGCTCTAATGTGTTTTTCAATAGCGTTAGAGTCATTATGCATCTTTGTCATGCGCTTTAAAGTCTCTGTGAGTGTTTTCATATTTCTCTGTAAGTGCTCCCTCATGCAGATACAAAACACTCAACTGCATATGAATATTCAGACACTAATGTGCACACACACACACACACACACACACACACACACACACACACACACACACACACACACACACACTGCTTACGTAAAATGGGACAGATGTGACTGTTCGTCATGGTGATGTCACTCAGCATTAGGGCGAATTGGGTCTCATTTAACAAGGATGACCACATATTGCTTTTTACGGCCCTAGCACCGACACAATTCTGCTATCTGGAATTGAGTGTGTTTTATGGCATATCTTTGGCAATTTTCAGGCTTCATACTTCAATAAACTCCTCCTATAGATGAAATCTGATCGACTTCAAATTGGTCAGTATCATCTTTAGACCATAAGGATCAAAAGTCCTCAAAAGCTTTTTATGCAAGGGGGGACCCTTATCTAAAATTGTCATGTTTATATAAGGGAGGATCGTCATCTAAAAAAATTGTTTTCTATAAGGGGGACTTTTATCTGTAATGTTACGTTTTTATATAAAAAAAGTTGTTACGGCCATAACGTGGGACCCTTATCTAAAAAGTTAAATTTTTATATAAGGGGGACCATTATCTAAATGATTAGCTCCGGACATAAGAAGGGTCCCTTATTTAAATAATTAGTTCCGGACATAATGGAGGACCCTTATTTAAAAAGTTACATTTCTATATATAAGGGGGGGTGTCACAGAACGAACCAACCAAGAATGGACCCAGCAGACAGTTTGTACGAGGTGAAGTACAATTTAACATGCTTGAGGAATGACTTTAGATATACCTCCAGTAGTGAAGAGAGGCAGTCAGTTATTTCTGCGGCACGCCAGGAGGTAACCTCAAGGCCCTGGTTGAGGGAGTTGCTACCCGAGTGGGTGGAGGACTTTTTGGGCAGCTTTGAGGTCAAACCTGTTTCCCGGCCTGCTAGCTCCAGGCATGCTAGCCCCCTGCCTCCCAATTCTCAACCTGACACCATACGTCTCGGCGTGTTCCATCTGGAGTCAACCTCTGCTTCTTCCCCAGTTCCTGCTCCTGTCCAGGAGCCGTTCTCTGGAACTCGTCTTGCTTTTGGAGGTCCACGGAGCCTCTAAAAGGCTCCTAAGAGAGGGAGTCGCAAGTCCAGACTAGCAGCCCGAGCCCCAAGAGTCATGGTTCCGGCCCCAGTTCTGGCCCCAGCAGCCATGGTTCCAGCCTCAGTCCTGGCCCCAGCAGCCATGGTTCTGGCCCCAGTTCTGGCCCCAGCAGCCATGGTTTCGGCCCCAGTTCTGGCCCCAGCAACCATGCTTCCAGCCTCAGTCCTGGCCCCAGCAGCCAGGGTTCCGGCCTCAGTTCTGGCCCCAGCAGCCATGGTTCCGGCCCTGGTTCTGGCCCCAGCAGCCATAGTCCCTCCTCTAGTCCCTTCCCAAGTCCCTTCTCTAGTCCCTTCTCTAGTCCCTTCTCTAGTCCCAACTCAAGTCCCTTCTCTAGTCCCTTCTCTAGTCCCTTCTATAGTCCCTACTCAAGTCCCTTCTCCAGTCTCTCCTGTAGTCACTTCCCTAGTCCCTTCTCTAGTCCATTCTCAAGTCCCCTCTCTAGTCCCTCCTCTAGTCCCTTCCCAAGTCCCTTCTCTAGTCCCTTCTCTAGTCCCTCCTCTAGTCCCTTCTCAAGTCCCTTCTCAAGTCCCTCCTCTAGTCACTTCCCTAGTCCCTTCTCTAGTCCCTTCTCAAGTCCCTTCTCCAGTCCCTCCTCTAGTCACTTCTCTAGTCCCTTCTCTAGTCCCTTCTCAAGCCCCCTCTCTAGTCCCTCCTCTAGTCCCTTCCCAAGTCCCTTCCCAAGTCCCGTCTCTAGTCCCTTCTCTAGTCACCTCTCTAGTCCCCTGTCAAGTCCCTACTCAAGTCCCTACTGAAGTGACGTTGGAGGTTCCGCTGGGGGTCCTGCCAACTCCATGTCCTGTCCCGTTGGGGGTCCCGCCGACTACTCTCCTGCCAGGGGTCCTGCCAATCCTATGTCCTGTCCCGTTGGAGGTCCCGTCGACTACTCTCCTGCAGGGGGTCTTGCCAATCATATGTCCTGTTCCTCTGGGGTTCCCGCCGACAACTCTTCTGCCGGGGTTCCTGCCAACCCCTTGTCCTGATCCGTTGGAGGCCCCGCCATCACCTGTCTCGCCGGGGGTCCTGCCAACTCCTGGTCCTCTTCCATGGGGGATCCTGCCGAAGCCTGTCCCACCGGCTCCGGTTCCAGTTCGGCCGACACCGGGTCCTGTCCGGCCTCCGGAGCTGTCTGGTCTTCGCCCTCGAGCCCGGCCCCCTGACTCTTCCTGCCGCAGTCCTCGTGCTCGGGCCCGGCCCCCTGACTCTTCCTGCCGCTGCCTTCACCCTCATGGTCAGCCCCCTGAGTTCGCCCGCTGTGGTCTTCGCCCCTCCATGGACTCTGCCTTGCCACCGGGCCGTCCACCCGAGACTCCCTCCATGGACTCTGCCTTGCCCCCGGGCCGTCCGCCCGAGATCCCTTCCGGGCCCTCCGCTGTGCTCCTGGACTGTCAGCCCAGGCCCGTCCTCCTGACCCCCTCCAACCACCCTGGTGGTCCTAGTTTTGTGTCCCTCCTCCGGTCCCCCTCCACCCACCCTGCTGGACGTTGTTTTTTTTGTTTTTTTTGGACGTTTATTGGACTTATTGGTGTTTTGGGACATCTGGGATCCGTCCCTTGAGGGGGGGGGGGGGTAATGTCACGATCTGTCTGTGTTGTGTTTTGTCTTGTCTAGATCTGTCTTTGGTTTTCGGACTGCGTTGTATTTTGTCTTGTTTAGATCTGTCTTTGGTTTCCTGTCTTGCCTGTTGCTGCCTGTCTGTTTTCCCTCCTACTTAATTACCCGATTGTGTTCACCTGGTGCCCCTGTGTTTTCTCCTCCCTCCTCACCTGTGTCTTGTTTGTGTGATTAGTCTTGTGTTTATTTAAGTTCTGGTTTTTCTGTCTTTCATTGTTGGTTCATCGTTTGTTGTTGACTGTGTTCACCGGTGAGTGTTCTGTCTGTCCAAGTTCTATTTGTTATCCTTGAAATAAAGGTCTAATCAGTTTAATCTGCATTTGGGTCCTGCTTCCTTCACTCAACCATAACAGGGGGACCCTTATCTAAGATATAAAAAAATGTTGTTCCGGGCATAAAAGACCCTTGGTTTTTTTGGCCAAGAGTGATAAACTTAGTATACTGATTTTGTTGTTTTGTTGTGGCAGCACTTAGTGCCAATTTAAGAAATGAGAGCACTGTTTGTTTTTCTCAAGATGCTGAAGTCAAGTGTTTGTACAGCAGCCTCATGCAGGCTCAGGGAGGATGTACGCTGAATGCTCACATGCACATATCGAGTGGAGATATGCAGATGTAATGATAGACCTTAATGTATTTGCATGCAAACACAGCTTTAAATATTTTTATCTGAGAACACATGGTATCTGCATCTAGAGCTAAATTAACAAATGCCCAGTGAGCAGATTTTCAATCCAACAGTAACCAAGGCCTAGGAGGTTATGCCTCCATGACAACCAGAAATCCAAATCTGAAAAAGTCCCTGCGCTCATTGATGCCGAGAAGCTTCAAATCAAAGCTGTAAATCAGTGTTGGTGGTGTTATATTTCATGTTTCAGGGGGGGGAAAACATGCTTAATTTATTTTGGTCTTTATTTTAGAACATCTGTCTCTTCACTTCTTTGTGTTGCTGTGGGCTATATTGTTCAATTATTACAGGAATATAGTGATAAGAACCAAAGGCTGCACAGTAAATGATATCATCCACAGCTTTGGCTCCTGCTGTTTATATTCACATGGGGCCTTATCTTCCAGACACACCTTTGCTTTGCAACAAACTTAAATCCCAAACTCGCCCGAGGCGAGGCTTGGCACTCTCTCCTGTGAGAAAGCTGTGATGACTTGCAGCTGGGAAAATTATGACCCTAGGTGATGAGATGAAATAGACTGATATCACTGTATTTACTGATGTGTTCATATTTGTCAGATTGAGCTGGCTTCTAGATCGCTGTTTTCTCTTATCTTGTTTTTCTCCCTGTATGACTTCATCGCACTTCTTCTGCATCCTCTCACTTTACCTCATACAACTTATTTCCTTCTTTCATAATTGTTATAGTGATCATTATCCTCTCTAATGTCTTGGAACGCGGAGATATGATCTTTCACAAGGTTTTTCATAATTTAGATGGTCATTTTTTAAAAGTTATCTCCCAGTATATCTCCCAGCTTCCTGTCATCCTTTTATTTGAGCAAAAACGTAATTTATACTTATATTTTTGGACACTTGAGGCTGTTAGAAACCAAAACTAGAAAACAGCGTTTTTTCACATCCTGCAGCACAGAGCACGGTACCACTTTACACAACCCAGTCTCACGGCATTTCGTGTTCACCAACACGATTTTTAATCTATTGATTCGTGTTCACCAACACGATTTTCCCCTTTTTTTCGTGTTGCACAGCACGATTTTAAAAGCAATGTATTTCTATTGGTAGTCTCACGACATTACGTGTTATAGGAAGACCGGAAGCTGTGTGGTTCATAAAAGCATGTTTTTACTCAATATCAAGCCACAATTATTGCTTTTATTTTAAATCGTATAATTTCGGACTTTTTGTTGCCGTCTGTGAGGAAAATAAATGGGGCTGAGAGCCTCAGGATACTGAAATGTGTATATATGTAAATCTTTTTTTCCTTCTAATTTGTTATTCTTTTCAAAATAACACACTGTTATTTACTCACCAATAACACACAATTATCCTTGTTTTTATTTATTTGTTTGATTCCATAATCTCTGGGTTTTTTGGTGTCCGTCAGGAACTGAATTTCAAAATAAAAATAACCGGAAACAGATGTACGCATTTCGAGTTCAGGATGGCCGAAGACACTACACTACCCATAATACCCAGCTATCGTTTAGGACTACAGTACCCGTGATTAATCTTCAAGCTCTTGGATTGGATGTTGGAATGGCAGTGCGCCAAGGTTACGCAAATGGAACGAAACCACGCCAGACTATCCAAAACTGGAATCGAACGCCCCCCCCAGGACTACACATGCTATGGGACGTCTCTACTGAACGTTTTCGTTTTTCCCACAATTAGAAGTTGCCAGTATTAAACACATTGGTGTTATCAAATGTAAAACATATAATTAATAAATGGGTGAAAATCGCTTGTGTCCATAATGCGCAGCATTAATATATACCCACATGACAGCTCATTGTTACTTTGTAATTCTACTCCACTACAATTCAAAGGTTAACCTGGTATTTTTACTCCACTAAATGTATTTGAGTTACTTTGCAGATTCTGATTAATGATGTGAAATATAAACAACCCTTAAAGCAGACTTTAGTTACACCTGAGTAAAATTCAGGGAAGGTGATTGTCAAGTGCCAACAATCAGGAGAGATATTTGATAGTTGGTGCTTGAGAAGACTAAACATTTATCTGCAATTGACATGAATGGAAACGAGTAATAAAGTATATTCATTACTCGTTATTCTCTACTAATAGTTAATTAAAGACTGTATAATGGCTATTTTGCACATCCCTTTCAAGATTTCAAGATTTTCAAAGGTTTATTGACATATCATAATACACAACTGTGAATGCAATGAATGAAAAACTTGGGTCACAGGTTCCTCAACAGCGCATTACAAGACATCTATCAATATGTGTGTACCACCATGGTACCACCACCATTAAACTGTCATATTCTGCACATTTCTTATACTATCTACATACATAAGAGTATAATTCATATGTATGATATCAGTTAAAATAAGTGCTTCAACATAGTCAACATTGCAGGAAAGCAATATATTAGACGTTAAGTACTTTGTCTGGCTTAATATTTATCTGTAGATACCCCCAAAGCTTTTTTCTTATTTAAAAGAAGACCTTAATCTAAAGTATTATTTAATGTTTGAATAAAGGTTAATTCGTTTTTCTGTTTTGCACATCCTCATATTAATATCTTTGTACATCCAGCACTAAACTGTTTTATTGTAGAGATCACTTACAGTATCTTCTTGATTTTTTATATTCTATATTTCTATCACAGACCTTCTACTTTCCCCCTATGAAAGTATGTACTCTTAATATTTTTTTAATCAAATATAACACATAAAAACAATAATTAAATAACATGCTTTAACCACTAGGCGGTGCACACAAGGTGCACACAGCCATAATAACTTTTTATTATTAGTGTAGGACACTTATGTATGTACAACATCTGAAGATGTGTAGTTTTATTCATGCTTTCACATAATTTTACAGCATATTGCTATACTATTTCAGACTCAGTATTTACATTCTTATATTCAAAGAAAATCAGTAATATCTTTAAAAACTACAAGTCCTTTTATATCAGCTGTGCACCGTTATGGTGTAAATATAACCTATCTACCAATTGGATCAAATGTAAAACTTAGCCGAATTAGTGTTGATACTGCGAGGAGACGAATTGTGTGAAGAAAAATTGAAGATGTTGTTTAATTGTTGATATATATATGATCCACGTCAAGTCTTCAGTTTCGGCGGCATTTCTTCCAGTTTTTCCAAAGGTCTTCTCATCAGGGCTCTATAAATAAAGAACTACGGCAGATCTGTAATATTTAATGCAGCCGAACCGTGTATTACAATGCCGTTATGTGATGACTTTCAAAGAGAAAAGCAAGAACACACGGAATTAAGTATTATTTTATTATTTTAAAATGTTTTCCGGATTTCATATCATATAAACACCAAATCCCAGCATGCATTGCGGCTAAAACATCCAATCGGCGAGCTTAAACCATAGCTGAGGATCTTGGGTAATCACTCGAAATGCCTACGTCTGTTTCCGGTTATTTTTATTTTGAAATTCAGTTCCTGACGGACGCCAAAAAAGCCAGAGATTATGGAATTAAACAAATAAATAAAAACAAGGATAATTGTGTGTTATTGGTGAGTAAATAACAGTGTGTTATTTTGAAAAGAATAACAACTTAGAAGGAAAAAAAGTTTTACAAATATACAGATTTCAGTATCCTGAGGCTCTCAGCCCCATTTATTTTCCTCACAGACGGCAACAAAAGTCCGAAATTATACGATTTAAAATAAAAGCAATAATTGTGGCTTGATATTGAGTAAGAACATGCTTTTATGAACCACACAGCTTCCGGTCTTCCTATAACACGTAATGTTGTGAGACTACCAATAGAAATACATTGCTTTTAAAATCGTGCTGTGCAACACGAAAACAAGGGGGAAATCGTGTTGGTGAACACGAATCAATAGATTAAAAATCGTGTTGGTGAACACGAAATGCCATGAGACTGGTTTGCTTTACAATACATTGCATTTAAGACTACCCTTATAAAGGATTAATAAAGAGTTTATAATTAGGTTGTAAACACTTTATTAATCATTAAGAACCATGTATAAACCAGTTCTAACATAGTTTGCATATATCAACAGGCTCACTATTAGGCAAGATGACTAGGCCTTATATTGGCACTAGCTTACTTCATCTTCTTCATCAGCCAGCATCCTTGGTATCTGTTGTTCACTGAGTAGATTCTCCCCCCATCCATCTTGATGTTTCTTGGCATCTCTTTATGACCATTCATTTATGAGTTACTAACATTTATAACTGCCAAAAGGGCTTCTTGTAAAGTGTTAAACTTTTTAGAAAGTCTTCCTGCTTTTTTTACAGTGCAGACGCTTTTCTGCTTGCTCTTGCCTCTGCTTACTTTTTTTTGCTGATTTTCCTATTTTTTTTTCTGAAAACTTCGAGCAGCGGCTCCTGCACATTAACTTATCACTGGGACAGTTATTCTTCATAAATAGACGGAGGGTTTCAGCCATATTTCAATATTTGTACGACGACCTCAGTCTTATAGTAGCGTGGCCTAGCAACAGCTAAAGCCTGGTATTGCATGCTATTTAGCTTAAGCTAGTTAGCAGCAAAATGCCTCTGTTCTCTACAGATGACTTCCACAAACTTCTACAGAAGATGGCCGTGTTGGAAATTAAAATGCAACGGTTGGAAGTTAACGTGAAAGTGAATGGACTAGGTTGGAATGAACCCATAGTGTTCTAAATGAATGGACAAAGGCATGCTAACTCACAGCTAGTTAGCAGCTACAAGGATTCTAAGGAACAGGAGGGCTGTGTACTGGGTAATAAATCTACAAGTGGTAGTCCTCCCTGGAACTCTCTGGGTGCAAAGCCTAAGAGTAAATCAGTTCCATGGGATTTTGGAGGACGAATAACAGGCAGAGCCCAGCGCTCTGAAATCTGTGATGCGACCGGCTGGCCTGCATTGTTATCACCCAGGAAGAGCGCCTCTTCAACCCCTCTTCATACTAGGAAACAGCCGTGGACAGCTGCTTAAGGGAGAACTACAAACAATCTTCCTAAACCACCAAGTGTGCCAATCCAGAACAGATACGCTCCGCTGACCCAGAACCGGAGATCTCTTTCTGATGACCTGGATAACCTGTCCTCTTCACACAGCAGGGTAAGGAGGACCAATAGCTACTCCAAAATCCAAAGGCTATGGGAAAGCTAACGACTGGGCCTGAAACTCTGATTGTGGGTGATTTTGCTGTAAGAGATGTAAAAAGTCTATGCAGTAAGAACAACACCAAAGTACTCTGTTTTCCCAAGTATATGGTCTCTGATCCTGCATATTGGGGCTGAACATCTGACTGAAAAATGTGGTAGACCTACTGTACATTGGAACAAATTATGTTGTGAAACAACAGTCAGAAGTGCTGAAAGAATATTCAACTGCCTGCGTCATCATTCTGTTCCCTCTGCCAAGGACAAGCAACAACAGGAATCAAAACAAGAGAAAGACACAACACATCGCGCAGAAAACCTTGAAGTATCACTGCACCCGCCAGAGAAATGTCTTGATTATGGGAGACCTACAGTATGACACAAATGGAGGAGTCTCCACCGCCCTTCACCCCCCTTATCACCTTTGAGGATACTGTTCCTTCACCCCCCAGCTATCTCTACTCTCCGTTCACCCTTTCACCCTCGCCCACCCTCCTGGAGTTCGACCACATGAAGGAGATACAGAGGGTTGGCACCAAGTCCTTCCTGGAGATCAATGACCACATGAAGGCGATATGCAGGGTTGGCAGCATGTCCTTTACCCCCGCCCCTCAACGATGCCCACCAAAATCACTGAAGCAGAGACGCGCACCATCTCCCCCGTCTTCATTTCCATGCCTACGTCAACTACCTCCCCCCAGTTCAAGACAGCATCTGTAGTCTCCGAAGCCTGATAAGGATGTGTGTGTATAAAATGCAGCAAACTCTATCTGATATGTGCTGGGTCCAGGCTCAAGGGCGTATGGCACTCTCAACTCTTTCCAGGACAAGCCGGGGCCCTGCCTGCCAGTAGCTCTACCGATATCTGTGTTGATGGGTAATAGATTGAAAGTGGTGAATCAGCTTAGAAACAGGAAGCGCTCAAACGTTTCTGTGAGTTTATCAAATTTAGCAGTGATTCCAAGTCAGCCACAGCTTGTCACAAAAAATCTGACTGATAGTGTATTTAACAAACTTAAACTAGCTTTATTAAATGTCAGATCTTTGCCAGGAAAAACGTTTTTAATCAATGATTTTATCACTGAGCACAATCTCGATTTTATATTTTTAACGGAAACTTGGATTGAACAAAATAACAGTGCAGCTGTTCTTATCGAATCAACACCTCCCAACTTCAGTTTTATGAGTCAGGAAAGAAGGCATAAGAAAGGAGGTGGAGTTGCTATTTTGTTCAGTGATTCCCTTCAATGCAAGAAGACATCTTATGGGAACTTTGCTTCTTTTGAATATGTGGCCCTTCAGCTGAAATGTTCCTCTCGAGCTCTGTTCCTAAAGATCTATAGACCACCCGAATACTGTGCAAGCTTTTTTGATGACTTAACTGAACTGCTGTCTATCGTGTGTATTGACTTTGACCTTTTAGTCATTGTTGGTGATTTTAACATCCATGTTGACAACCCCCAGGACAGAGGGGCTAAAGAACTGTTTTGTGTTCTTGATAACTATGGACTGACTCAGCATGTGACGGAGCCCACGCACAATAAGGGGCACACTCTGGACTTAATTATCTCAAAGGGTATAAATATCTCTAAGGTTGTGGTGACTGATGTTTCACTCTCTGATCATTCCTGTGTTTTCTTTGAGAGCTCTATTTCTGTTCACAAATTGTTTCAAAAAGAGGTAACCACAAAGCGATATTTAACTGAAGATATTAGGGAAATGTTTACTCAGAATTTTTCTTCCGAACTCGCCCCTGCTAACATCTCAGTAAATGAGCTAGTAGATCATTTTAATTCAAAGATTTAAAATGTTATAGATGCCATTGCTCCAACTAAGATAAAGGAAGTGACTGGCAAGAAAATATCTCCATGGAGAAAGGCCATGACCGTGAAAACAGAAAAAAGAGAGTGTCGAAAAACTGAACGCAGGTGGCAAAAAACAAATCTCCAGGTTCATTTTGAAATCTATAAAGAGAGACTTGGCTTTTATAATTTGGAATTGAAAATTGCATGACAGTCTTTCTTCTCTGACATCATTGCCAAAGACAACGCACGTGCCTTGTTTGCTACCGTTGACAGACTAACAAACCCCCCAGTGTCAGTAGCCTCTGAATTTCTATCCACCAGGGCCTGCAATACATTTTCCTCCTTCTTCACTGACAAAATTCAGAAAATTAGACAAGCAGTCAGTGCCTCTGTATCAGGTACAGAAAATGTTTTGTCCCTGTGTCCACTTAATATATCAATTCAAACACCATGACACAATTCCATCAGATTAATGATAAAAACCTAGAGGACATTATTCAACTTCTGAAATCCTCCTCCTGTTGCCTTGATCTTATTCCAACAGGATTTTTCAGAAAAAAAATGTCATTGCATGCAAATCTCTTCACTCGGGTGTTTTTCCACAGGCCCTAAAAACGGCAGTCATTAAACCGCTCTTAAAAAATTATAATCTAGATCAGGGTTCCCCAGACTACGGCCCGCGGGCCGCATACGGCCCGCCACGCCCCTTTGACCGGCCCTCCACCTCTCTGCACCTCACCATTTGAACTGGCCCAAAGAAGAAAAAAAAAAAAAAAGAAAAATTATAAAATATTTTTTAAAATATTTTATTTTAGTTGTCCAACTTGTTTTGTGAAATAATAACATGACTCTCCAAACGAGGGCGGTAATCGCTGTTCATTCCGTCACCTGAGATTAGAACTCGAGGCCGTCAGTATGTAGTGGCCAGAGCGGCTCTGGTAGTGGCCACGAGCCAAACAGTGGAACTGTCAATCAGACCGCCAGCGCCTCTATCACGCTTTAAAAGCAACGTTATGTAACGTTCTGGTTGACATCTGTTACATTTGCATCTTGTTTTTTTAACACTAAAATATTTTTTTATTAACCATTTATATTTTATATAATTTAATATGTGTGTCTGTATTATTTATATGACGTATGTTTATGACCGAATTTCCGCCACCTTACAAGCTGATCGAAGTCATGCGCAGAAAATATTATGCTACAGTTGAACAGCAGTGTAATGGCGTGCAGTAAAGTGAGGAAAATTGACAGAGAGTGTCGGGTTTTTAAAGAACAATAGACCAAGGATTATTTTTTTGTTCCATGGAAGGACCGTGCCATTTGTATTATATGTAAAGAAAATGTGGCCGTGTTTAAAGAATTCAACCTTCGCCGCCATCACGAAACCCGGCACAGAGAGTATGCTAGCTTGAGCGGGCTAGCGAGAGATGATAAGGTTTGGCGTCTGAAAGGCGGACTAGCTGTTCAACAGGATGCCTTCCTTCGTCAATCCCGGGTCAACCTGGCTGCTGTCCGAGCTAGCTACAAAGTAGCTAACCTACTGGCTACCCACGGCAAGCCGTTCACAGACGGAGAATTCGGGAAGGCCATGATGCTGGCTGTGGCCGAGGAGGTGTGTCCCGAGAAGACAGATGCCTTCCGTGGGGTGAGTCTCTCAGCACAAACGATGACGAGACGAATTGAGGAGATGGGGGGAAACGTGTTTGACCAACTGAGAGAGAGAGCTGCAGAATTCAAGTGTTTTGCTTTAGCCATGGATGAAAGTAATGACGTACAGGACACGGCACAACTGTTGATTTTTATTCGTGGAGTCAACACACGTTTTGAAGTGTCAGAGGAGCTGGCATCACTGAGAAGCCTAAAAGGCACAACAACTGGAGAAGACCTTTTTGTCGAAGTGTGCAAAACAATGGGCGAACTTGGTCTGCAATGGGCTAATTTTGCCAGTGTCACTACAGATGGTGCGCCTAGCATGGTCGGATCTACGAGGGGTCTAGTAGGGCGCTTGAACGGCGAGTTCGAGGAACGAGGTCTCGCCCCACCGATTCAAGTCCACTGCCTGATTCACCAGCAAGCGCTGTGCTGCAAAGTTTTGAAGTGGGCGTCTGTGATGAAGGTGGTTGTGCACTGTGTCAACTACATCCGGAAAAATGGGCTGAAACACAGGCAGTTCCAGGCCTTTCTCTCCGAGCTGGGGTCTGCTCACCAGGATGTGCTGTACTACACCGAAATCCGGTGGTTAAGTCGAGGCAAAGTATTGCGCCGTGTCTACAACCTGCTGCCCGAAATCAACACCTTCCTCCAGTCTAAAGGTGAAACGGTACGGGAGCTGACCGACCCGGAGTGGAAATGGGACCTCGCGTTTTTAACTGATGTGACTGAACTGTTGAATCACCTCAACCTACAGCTCCAAGGCAAAGGGAATCTCATCAGCGACATGTATTCCCACATAAAAGCATTCGAGGTCAAACTGCAGCTCCTTGTGCGACAGGTCCAAAAGCTGGACTTCACACATCTCCCTGCCACCCAAAGCTACTGCGCCGAGAAACCAGCCGCCCCTTTCCCAGTCGCGAAGTGCAAAGATGCCCTGGAGATGCTGCAGCGAGAGTTCAGTGTGCGCTTCCGCGAGCTCCATGTCAACAACAAAGACATAAGTCTGTTCCAGAACCCCTTTGCTGCTGACATTGACGACGCACTTCCCTCTCTTCAGTTTGAACTAGCCGAGCTGCAGAATTGTGATGTCCTTAAAGACGCATTCAAGCCTGACCACCTCCTTGAGTTCTATGCTGAGCTACCAGAGGGCACTTACCCAAACATTAAACAACATGCTCTGAAGATGTGTACCGTTTTTGGCAGCACCTACACCTGCGAGCAGACGTTTTCCCGCATGAAGCAAATAAAAAATCCAACGAGGAACAGACTCTCAGATGAACATTTGCATCAAACTTTGAGACTGGCAACCACTAGGCTACACCCAGACATCGGACTTCTCACCAGCCAGAAGCAAGCACACAGTTCACACTGATATGGTAAATATACTGATTTTAACTATTACAATTTTATATGGCTGTAAACATGAACTATGATTTTTTGATGAAATAAGATTAATGTTTTTAATGAATTTTAATGAATAATGCTACACTGTATTTGTAAAATCACATCACAAGGAACAACAGGCAGCATATTTATGTAATTTACTGAATGTGTCCAATGTCATCCCTTTATGCCAGGTTTCCAGGCAGCAAGAGAGGGGACTGCAACTGCTGACCTCAAAGATCACTGCCCATCCATCCTTCCTTCCACCCTGGCTACAAGTACCAATTCAGTTCACCTACTGCACATATTGCTGACTTCCCATTCTGTTACTCTCTTCTAGTTTAACCTGCCGAGGGTTTACTGCTCAGTCTCTCCTCCCAATCTCTTCTCTCAGCATCTGCCTCTCCATCGTTGTCTCTCTCTCTCCCTCTCTCTCCTCTCTCTCCTCTCTCTCCTCTTTCTCCTCTTTATGCACTGCCCCTCATCTCAATCTCCTATTTCAAAGGGATGATAATTGTGCTGTAAAAGTGTTTGGGTGCTCATTGCATTTTCACCTTGAACAAAAAAAATCTCACCTGAATATACAAATAAGAGTTGGTTAGTTGATATATTGTTCACCAAGTTTCTTGTCTTGATGATTTCTCATCTCACTGTAATATAGGCCTACCATTTCTATTGTATCACTCATAAACTGTCAATCACCATGTTTTTCTAACCTTTCCTTGCTATTTTTACATGGTTGTTATTAGAAAATAAAAGGAATACCTGTGGTATTTCAGATTGAAAAACATGTGAAGTACTCACTTCTTTTGCAAATCACTTGTAATGATGAACTATTTTGTGCTAGAAATTATGGCTATAACAGGCAGTGGCCTAGTATACAGCCCACATGATCGATCCCGGCCCCTCATCACAGTCAGGAACGATAATGTGGCCCCCAGAGAAAAAAGTTTGGGGACCCCTGATCTAGATGTTTCAGTAATGAACAATTACAGGCCCATATAAAACCTCCCATTTCCAGGTAAAATCATTGAAAAAGTAGTTTTTCTACAGTTGAGTAATTTCTTGCATTTAAATAACTGTTTTGATGTGTTCCAGTCAGGCTTCCGTCCAAACCAAAGCACTGAGACTGCTCTTGTAAAGGTCTTAAATGACATCCACTTAAACACAGACAGTGGCAGAACTTCAGTGTTAGTATTATTAGATCTCAGTACTGCGTTTGACACTTTTGACCACAACATATTACTAGACCGACTGGAAAACTGGGTGGGACTTTCGGCAACAGTTCTAAATTGGTTTTAATCCTACTTAAAGGAAATAAACAACTTTGTTTCTATAGGTAAATACACATCTGAGTTGACAAATATGACGTGTGGGGTTCCTCAAGGCTCCATCCTGGGGCCTCGTCTCTTTAACATCTACATGCTACCACTGGCTCAGATAATGAAAAACTACAAAATAAGTTGCCATAGCTATGCGGATGACACCCACATTTACATAACCATTTCACCGGGACCCTATGCTCCAATTCAAACACTGAGTAAGTGCATTGAACAAATCAATGACTGGATGTGTCAGAACTTTCTCCAATTAAACAAAGATAAAACTGAGGTAATGGTTTTTGGAGCCAATGTGGAACGTATAAAAGCTGGCGCTGAGCTTCAGCCTGCAATGTTCAAAACAACAGATAAAGCCAGAAATCTAGGTGTAGTCATGGACTCTGACCTGAGTTTCAACAGTCGCATTAAAACAGTTACTAAATCAGCCTACTATCACCTAAAGAACATATCCAGGATTAAAAGACTAATGTCACAGCAGGATTTGTAAAAACGTGTCCATGCTTTTATCTTCAGTAGACTCGACTACTGTAATGGTGTCTTCAAAGGTCTCACTAACAAATCCATTAGAAATCTGCAGCTGATTCAGAACGCCGCTTCTCGAGTCCTTACCAACACTAAGAAAGTGGATCACAACATTCCTGTTCTGAAGTCTTTACACTGGCTTCCTGTGTGTCAAATAATAGATTTCAAAATACTGCTGCTGGTTTATAAAGCACTGAATGGTTTAGGACCAAAATACATTTCTGACCTCCTGCTAAATTATGAACCATCCAGATCTCTCAGGTCTTCAGGGACAGGTCATCTTTCTGTCCCCAGAGTCAGAACTAAACATGGTAAAGCAGCATTCAGTTATTATGCTCCGAATATCTGGAACAAACTACCAGAAACCTGCAGACCCGCTGCAACTCTTACTTTTAAATCCAGGCTGAAGACTTTTCTTTTTGCCGCTGCTTTTAATTGATTTATTCATATCTTAAACTGCACTGTAACTTTTATTATCTTTGCTTTTTATCTTTGCTTTTAAATGAGTGTTTTTAAATGTCATTTTATATCATTGCTTTTAAATGAGTGTTTCTAGATATCATTTTATAATATGTTTCTTAATGCTCTTAATGTCTTTCATTTTTGTAAAGCACTTTGAATTGCCTTGTGTTGAAAGGTGCTATATAAATAAACTTGCCTTGCCTTACCTTGCCTTGTCTAAACAAATCACCATTTATTTATGAGTTGCTGCCATTTATAATTTGTTAAGTTATATTAACCTCTTAAGCCCGAGGGTCCCCCCAGTGGACTCCTCCCACCGTTTTTTTACGAGACTATGTCTCAGGGCTTCTTAACATTTATGAAACTATTAATGTTCCATACCCTTTTAACGATAAGAAACTCAGCTAACTGACAATATGAACCATTTTTAGCTAAAAGAAACACAAGAGTAATACCAAGCCTTTGAATTAGCATGGAGAGAAACAATGCTAACTAATGCTAATGGAATTTTGCACAGCACTCACAGTAGCAATGCCCTTATTACTTATTGTCACTGCACAAACAAGATATCCGATTAAAGCTGAGACTCCACAGATTCCACACATGTAATGTCATCACTGTACGACCCCGAATTCGGGAGCTATCAGCCAGAAAAGAGAAAGTAAAAAACATCTGGTTTCAAAAATATTACAATAATTACGTCTTACCTTTCTTGATTTGCGATCAAAAGTTGTGTTCAACGGAATAAAAACGCCGCTCAAGGTTAATCCAATGTCTTTGTGTCACGTAGACATTTTTACTGATAATCCACCATCATAGGCTATTTATGGCAATATACTGGGTATAAAGTTTTGCCGTCCAGGCTTGTACTTTCAGATGTGCTTCGTTTGCTTCTCTATTACACCCGCAATGGTAATGTTTACGTGGATTTGGGAAGTGCTCATAGATTCTATTGGATGTAATGGTTAAGAAAAAGGTGTAAATCACCCAAATCGACCAATGGGTTCCAGAGATATGGTCCTGCGTAAAGTATAAAGAATGCCAGCCAGCGTAAGCACTTTACGCAGAAGACTTTACTTATTGTTTATTACGTAAGGAAGCAGGAATTGCAGGACCCAGAGCGCACGGAGCACAGAGCGGACAACAGATAACGGAATTGCAGTTTTATTGCTTAAAGATTATCAGAACATTTCAAAGGGGACACAGCCACATTGCATATTAACCTATGGATTAACTACATCATCGTTGTTATCGTTTTAATGCCATTGAAGACCAGTTTAGACCAGACAAAGACAAAGGTAAGCCATCTTAGCATTGTGTAGCTATCTAGCGGCACTTGTTTTGATGTACGTTTTTGTTGATAACGTCGCGAGTTTGTATCTTTCAGTGTTGAGGTGGGCACCATTAGATTCTGTGTCTTTACGATCATAAACGATGTGTTGGATGTGCAGCTAGGATAAGTAATAAGGGAGCTAGGAGTGATTTTCGGTGCAGTAATAGGTGAGCATTTTTCGCTCGGGGCTAATCCAGAGGCTCACTGTTAGCATTGTGGGGCCTAAGAGGATAAGAGATTATGTGTTTTTTATTTTTTTTTATTTTTTTTTTTCACAACAGTTGTATTTGGATGGAATGAATAACTATAGTGATAATTCAAAGTAATAAAAATGATTTTTACAGTGAAAAAGGTCAAATGGAACTGATGGTTCCCAAATTACCCAGAGGTGAGTCCGCCTGGACTTTATTTTTCTAAACCTCTCTAAAAAGGTCAAATTTCATATGTTATAGTTTGGATTCCTAAAGCTTTTAGTCTACTAACCCATCATTCAAGGGTGGTTTTCACTATAAGTAAAAAAATGTAGGCGAACATTACAATTTACATGTTTTTACTATATTCCATCTGAATTTACTTTAAAATAAAAACATTTATATTGATTCTGACACTTCTACTTCCAACTCACAGATGTAACCTTGCTTTGAGAGAAAAGATTATTAATTTACCCCTTTTAGAAGTGAAGATATATTGCTGTGTTAGTGGCATTTTCGAGCCTGAAACCTGAAAAACAGGCTCAGGGCTTAAGAGGTTAAGCCTTAAAGTTTTGCATAAATTAGGTGACTGTGAGTTACAGGTCTGTCCAGTGACTGCTGCTGTTAGCTTTCTGCTCTGCTCTGTGATGCTACAGGGGCTCTGCCTGCTCAGCTCATCCGGGGAACATAACTTGAACTCGGCCGTGTTTGTTGTGCTGGTGCCTTGTGGACTATTCTTCATCCTTATATCGTACTATTGTGACTCGCTCTGCGGTTAAAACAGACGGTGCATGAATGTGGTTTTGCGGTAACGGCCCGTCCACACTACAGCTTCAAAAAAAGCTTGCCGGCGGGCGTGTCTGAAGCTCGACCAACAACCAATCACATGAATCTCCCGCCCCTGACACACAAGCAGCGGTTTGATTGGCTAGAGCTTGTACTGGCATATGATTTGATTGGCTGACGCTTCCACCGAAAGCTTCAGAAGCTTCAAAAGTTGAACATTGCTCAACTTTTGCAGCCTGAAACGCTAGTGATGGGATTTATGGCTCTTTGAAGGGAGCCGGATCTTATGGCTCCGTTCCTTTCAAAGAGCCGTTCAAAAGAGTCATTCAAAAGAGCCGTTTTTTTTGGCGGGGTTACTTGGTTTTTCTGTGAAATAATCACCAGGATAATGATTGACTGTATTGCCAGACCTAATGTCAATAATCTGCTTTGTAAACACGACACAAGGTGGCGCCATATCCATGTCATTCATGTCCGTGAATGTACTACTTTGAATTTACCCTCCGTATGTGTTAAGTAAATAAAGTTGCCTTGCCTTGAATGAAATTCACGCAACTCTTAATATAGATACTGTGTTTTTAAGTGGCGATGGAGATCATTTGTTGGCCCTGCTTTAAAGGATATTTTGCCTTTACAAATGGTGCGCTTTTTTGGTTGAAGTGCATCAAAATGCTGCTGCGTTTTCGCGTTTGGCTCATTTTCCATCCGAAAAACACGTCGTCTACCTGTCCTGTAGCCTACCACTTGTTATGACTTCTCTCTCTCGCGTATTCCGTTAAGACCCACCCCATCTCACTCCTCCTGCTGAAACCTACTAATCAGAGTAGGGGCGGGTCTTCACAGAATACGTTTGGGGAACAAAATCAAGCTTTTTAACAGGCGAGTGGATTTTGGCAGGCAGTGAGTGCGGACTAACAATTGAACGATAACAAGAACGGCTCTCACCAAGTACGACTCGGTTCCCCTCGTTCATACCAAAGAGCCGTTCAAAAAAAATCGGCTCGTTCGCGACCGACACATCACTATGAAACGCCAGGAAAGCTCCGCTCTGCTACCCACGATTCAGTTCGGCGAAAAGCGAGGCAACGCGACGTCACCCCATTCAAAGTGAATGGGCAGACGCGTTGGAAACCGTTTTTGAAGCTGTCGAAGCTGTAGTGTGGACGGGCCGTAAGTGACATATGAGTACTTTATTTATTTGTTGCTTATGTTTTGAGTCAGCTAACGTTAATGAATGTTAAGGCTTGGGTTAGCATGTAAGTAAGTGGTAGCTGTGCTAACGATGCTAATCATAGCCTCCAAGTTAAAACCTAATAGAGAAGTGTTAAGCATTAAGTGGGATAATATTACAAATAATAATGTCATATTTCACGATGATTACTTAGATATTACAATATGGTTGGTAGAGCTGGAGTTCATCATTGAGATTACATGTTAACGTCATAGTCAGTAGTTATAAGACCCCACTATGTGTCAAAATGAGATTAAGTACCTGATAAGAGAGTGATTTATGACCCTCATAAGTGATTTATGACCCTCATAAACCTTAGTTCCGCCTCCAAATCCCTTTGATGTGGCACCTGTCACTCTGGCATCCCTGATCTTTGACCCTCTCATCTTTTATGACTTGTTTGTTTATTGTTTTATTGCCCCCTCATAAAGGATCTTGCTCAATAGAGTGGCGAAATCACGCCCATCTACTTCCGGTCCATGGGACCTTATTTCGGAAAAATTATGTATTGAAGCCAATGGAGAGAGAAAACGTATCTTTCGATCCCGTTTAAATTGTGCCATGAATTACACATATGATGTTTGTTAGTCTTAAAAAACAATTTCCATGCCGAAAAAGGCACAGTTTGTCGTAAAACTTTTGAAATATAAGACTATGAAAAATACGCAACTAGAAAGACTACAAATCCCAGAGTCGCGTAAGTGATGTCATAACTGATGTCACAATTGTTTTCCTCCGCTAAATATAAGAGATAGCTAAGATAAGATAACTTTAACAAGATGCCTGTGTGCTTAGTACCAGGCTGCAATCATACCAGCAATGGGTCTTGCTCGTTCTTTCGCTTCCCGTCTGATGAAAGGACCAGGAGTGGCTGGCTGGATCAAGTTAGCTACCTAGCTAGTTACTAGCAAGCACATTAGTTAGCATTACAGTCTTAGCCTTGTCATTTTTATTAGCCTTAACATGAAGTAACATCAAGTAACCCAAAATGTTAAACAGTAAGAGTAGTAGTCATATTTCGTGAACCCTTTGAAGAGTACTGTCACACCGGTGTGATCATTCTATAATACACCATTTAAGCCCGGGGGAGAAATGCTAATGCTGCATTAGCACCGGCGATCTGTTCTACTTCATGCTATCTGCACAAATGGTTGACATTAAATATTAAAAAGAACAGGCAGTTCAGAGTGAATCGAAGGAAGGCAGGCAGGCAGCTTTGCATGACATTCTTCTGGACGTGTTTCATTGTGTTGATACGATAGTGAGGGTAGTCAAATCACTTTTTTGACAAGACAGTAATGACGGCCATCTTGGTGACGTGTGTTGTTGTGAGAGTCTGCGAGACCAGCGATGTAGTTCATTAAGCGTTTCACACAAACAAATGTGTAACTTCACAGTTTTACGACACATTTCGATTTTTTTGACTTGCAAAATTATCTTTTAAATTGACAAACGTCATATCTGTAATTAGTGGCACAATTCAAACGGGATCGAAAGATAATCTTTCTCTCTCCATTGACTTCAATACATAATTTTTCCGAAATAAGGTCCCATGGGACTTCGCCACTCTAGAGGGGGTGTGATAAGACTTTACATATATGACCTTTGACACTTTTATCTTTTATGACTTGTATGTTTATTGTTTTATTGCCCCCTCATAAAGGATGTTGCTGAATAGTGGGATGATAAGACTTTATTGCCCCTTTGATGTGAAACCTGTATAGTGTCTTGGTCATTATTGTCAATGATAAAACCAGATAGTTAATGATAGTATGACTTGTTTAGCTGTTTTATTGTTTTATAGCCCCCTCATAAGGATGTTGCTCAATAGGGGGTGATAAGACTATTGCCCCTTTGATGTGAAACCTGTATAGTGTCTTGGTCATTATTGTCAATGATAAAACCAGATAGTTAATGATAGTATGACTTGTTTAGCTGTTTTATTGTTTTATAGCCCCCTCATAAGGATGTTGCTCAATAGGGGGTGATAAGACTATTGCCCCTTTGATATGACACCTGTTGTAGTGTCCCCCTAGTAAGCTATTATAGTCAATGAGGATAGTATGACTTGTTTCGGTCACCTGTTGTGGGTGCCCTCTATAAGGTAATGTTATTTAATAGTGGGTTAATATTACTTATTGGCTGTTTTGTGGTAATATGTTATATGACATTTAAGTATGTATTTTGCAGTTGTATAGGTAGGTAATAATACTTTGACCCTTTGTTGTTAATATAGGGTTAAAAGGGTAATCTTTGCTAGTTTTTTTTTTCTTTTTTAAATGTCCCTTTTCCCCCTTCTTTTTTTTCTTCCTCCACCCATAATATCCCTCCTACCCTACTGCACCTACGTCAGATTCCTAACCCTCACACACACACACACACACACACACACACCCCTCCACAAACCCCCTCCCACCCTTGCTGATCCTATGAGCACAGAGAGGGAGGCTTTGAGTTTTACCTGCGACCTCTGAAAGGTGTTGTTTTAAAAAAAAAAAAAAATGTAATCTTTTCAGATAATCTAGTTCCTTTCTTGCACTAAGGATAAGAATAATTGACATTGGGGGTATAAAAATCCCCGTAATAGCGAAATCCCTTTCCTTAAATTTAACAACACACCCTATAAAAGTTAGAAAATATATTACTTTACGAAAGCAGGTAAAACTAAGCTAGTATTTTCTCACACACACCCCTCCACAAACCCCCTCCCACCCTTGCTGATCCTATGAGCACAGAGAGGGAGGCTTTGAGTTTTACCTGCGACCTCTGAAAGGTGTTGTTTTAAAAAAAAAAAAAAATGTTATCTTTTCCGATAATCTAGTTCCTTTCTTGCACTAAGGATAAGAATAATGGACATTGGGGGTATAAAAATCCCCGTAATAGCGAAATCCCTTTCCTTAAATTTAACAACACACCCTATAAAAGTTAGAAAATATATTACTTTACGAAAGCAGGTAAAACTAAGCTAGTATTTTCTCTCAATAAAACCGATAAGATTATATTCTGTAGCAATGAAGTGTAAAGTGAAAGTTCCCCTTAAAAACTCCAGCAGACAGATAGACAGAGGAAGAATCTATTTCGTGCAGACCTGAACATGACAGAGAACGGTAAGGAGTGTGTTTAATTTCTTTACAAGTCCCAGTTTACCCCTTTACTCTTATCAATGTTTTTGAGAGAACAGTCTCTCCCACACAAAACACATGCAACACACAAACACAAAAAACATTCACACACACACAAAAAAACACGCACACAAACTGTGACTCTAAATGGCAGTTTGTGATTTTACGGCAGTGAAACTCGGCAGTTTTATTTTTGATACATTTACTGATTTTTGCTTAATTCTCTCACCAAGGTACTGAAAGATACACTTGTATGTATGCAAAACCTTAAAACTAGAAAAAATAAGTACTTAGTCTGAATATATGTTCTTTAGGAATATGACTCTTAAAGCACTTTGTGATTTTTAACAGTTTTTCAGTGAAACATTGCAGTTTTTGATAACTTTAGTGATTTGTTGCTGTTTTGTGTTACTAAGATACTTTCAGTTACATTTTGATGTATGTCAAACTTTACATCTGGTAGAATATGAAGTACTTTGTAAGGAATGGGGTTTCCTAAATGGCAGTTTGTGATTTCTAACCCTTTTGCAGTGAAACATTGCAGTTTTCTTTTGATAACTTTACAGATTTTTTGCTGTTACTAAGATACTTTCAGTTACACCTTAATGTATGTAAAACGTTACTTCTGGTAGAAATATAAAGTACCAGTGTTAGTGAAAATCGTTTCTTTAAATGTCACAGTTTACCCTTTACCCTTATAAATGTTTTTGAGAGAAAGGTGTCTCCAATTGTCTCCCCACACAAACACACACACACACACACACACACACACACACACACACACACACACACACACACACACACACACACACACACACACACACACACACTAGACTGTTACTCTAAATGGATAGTTTTTGTGATTTTTCAACACTTTTTCAGTGAGACATTGCAGTCTTTTGATAACTTAGTGATTTGTTTCTGTTTTGTGTTACTAAGATACTTTCAGTTAGATTTTGATGTATGTAAAACTTTACATCTGGTAGAATATGAAGTACTTTGTAAGGAATGGGGTTTCCTAAATGGCAGTTTATTTTAACACTAGTGAAACGAGGCAGTTTTTGTATTTTATGTTTATACAATTACAGATTGTTGGGTTTTTTTCTCACCAAGGTACTGAAACATAAACTTGCATCAATGCAACACCTTAAAACTAGAAAATGAAGTACTTTGTAAGGAATGGCAGTTTGTGGTTTCTAACCCTTTTTCAGTGAAACATTGCCGTTTTTTGATAACTTACTGATTTTTGCTGTTTTGTGTCACTAAGATATTTTTAGTTACACTTTAATGCATGCAAACTGGTAAAAAATAAGTACTTTTTCTGAATAGTTTTGAGAACTTTAACCTGACTTTTTTTTTTTTTTATGTTTTTCAGATGCTTTACTGTGACTTCTTTCATGTTCATTTTATTTTAACATAACATTACTTTTTTCCACATACTGTGCTCTTTTACCCCCTAACCCCTTTTCTTTCTGTTTTACCAAATTGGTATCAAATAAATAGTAAGCATTGGTAATACCAATGCTCATAAAGTAAACTATTTTATTTGAGTATTTGTGTCTGGGAGAAGGTACTGTACCCAGTTCCTATGTTTGGCAGTTATAGACTGGGCTTTCTTGTACAAGAGAATACAAAAAGAAATCAATATGGACCATCACTGTATAAAAGTATGGCATTTTGAAACATGATGTGCAACCATTTTTAATGTAATGTGTGTGCATTCTGTTGTGAACTAAGATGGTGTTATGATTCCGTAGACTGAGAGGAAACCGTACAGAGAGTTTGTTGGAGGAACACCTCAAGGTTCTTGAATGGTCATCTTGGCTTGGCTCTGCTCACCCTGATGGACTGCTTGGACGCTTGTTCATGGTTATACACAAAGCCTTTCCAGTCTGAGTACCATTATGTCTTACCAAGTCTTTCATTTATGTCTGAGAAAAGCTTTTATGTTTAAATATGTGTATCAGTCATACTAAATAGTCATTATTTTGAGTCCTGATTTTCTTCATGTGTGAATAAAATGTTTTGCTTGGTTCTGTTGCATCTTGAAAAATGTGTATTAGTTCAGCGTGAATATTATAACTCATTCATAATTTGACATGTGTATTAAACTTAAAAACAACGCACCCTTTCAGTAGTTATAAATGTTAGTGACTCATCAAGAGATGGTGATGTGTTTCACACTTTAAAATAAGGCTCCCTTTTACCAATTATAAATGGTAGTAACTCATTAATAAATGGGAAAGTGTTTTACACTTTACAATAAGGCTCCCTTTTGGCAGTTATAAATGTTAGTAACTCATTCATAAATGGTCATAAGAGATGCCAAGAAACATCAAGATGGAAGGGCTCAACTCAGTGAGCAACAGATATAAGGATGCTGGCTGATGAAGAAGACGAAGTAAGCTAAGTAGCCAATATAAGACTTAGCAGTACAGATAAATGTGGGCTCACTATTTGGCAAGCAACCGGTCACAGTTGCCCTGTTTATCTCATGTCTCCTAAAAGCTTATTAATGATTTATAAAGTGTTCACAACCTAATTAATAAACGAATTTCAAACTATTCGTGGACACTTTATAAGGGTAGCCTTATTGTACCCAGAGCACTATCAGCAATAATTTGAAGTTGTTTTTCTTTCTACTTGAAACAGTTATTAACTGGCTTAATCAACACTGGCTGTTCAGATGCTGCTACAACAAGCTAGTCGCTAACGTTTTGTCTCTGCCGTTCGGTGCTGAGCAGGTAGCGTAAAGGCTGTTTGACATTACAAAAGGTTGTCAGCTAAATCAGGAAACATGGTTAAGGTTAATTTGGTTAGACTGAACTAAAACAGTAAAGTTTGTAAATTGTAAAACTAAAGCACTTAAGGAAAGTTCCTAAATGTGTTAGCTCGTTAGCTAAAGGGAATGTAAAGTTGGCCGACAATTCTTTAGCTTCAATGTTAGAGAATAATAATTTCATCCTCTGACAGTCTCATATATATTCTGTAACATCTTGTTTTAGATATATTTTGCATAATTGTATAGACATTTATGTTCCCAAAAGTCAGCCTGACAGAATATTTGTAACCTGTTGAGGAAATTTAAAGGTGACCTATCATGCAAAATGCCCTTTTGTACGTCTTTTATACATCAATATGTGTCCTCGGTGTTCCAGGGAACTCACCAAGTGTCAGAAAACACAACCCTCTCTATTTTCCTCCATACCCAAATCTCTTAAAAAGGGGCTGCAACGGATCTGATACAGACTGATCCAGATTTGAACACTTCTATGACGTCACAGAAGTGGCGCTACGGCTATTGGGCCAACTCCACCAATCAGGAGGAGACAGCCACGGACATTGCCGTTCGAAAGCGCTGGAGACGCTGTAGTACATATGCCAGGCCTGTAGATGGTGCTGTTCTCACAGAATCAGCCCATGAAAAGACAGGGTTAAATTGAGCGAAATGAGGAATGGCTAAAATGCATGATCTGTTTGGTATTTTGAAAAATAAAAAGTATAAATATGCCTTATATAGGTATGGTCCTACACTATGTTATTCAAATATAGCATGATAGGTCCACTTTAAGGTTGAACAATATTTAGCTGGAGAACATTTATTTACAATGACTCATCCAAAAGTGGGTCAGTAAGGTTTCATTCTTTGGAAACAATGGAAATAGATACATCACAAATCAATAAAACTACAAAGCAAAGACAAATCAGGTGACATGTTGTTTTTGTGACCACAAATAGCACCCAATTTGTCTTTGTGCACAACAGTGAGTGCAAGCCAAATTGGGTGCTATTTGTGGTCACAAAACAAACTTTGCAAAGACATTGAATTTAGCTTGGAGTATGCAGCTGACATCCAACACACATAAACACAAAACCTTCAAACATATATTGTTTGAACAATACACCATCCCGACGGTGAGTCAAGAATGCAGACAAGCTCACATGACTTGTTTAAAACTGGTTCTCTGAAGGACTGCTGAATATTATATTTATGTCAGTCTTTCTGTGTCCTTGCACACACAGTCCGCTTTACACAACTGTGAAGAAAGCAGCTCACAGCCAGGTGTGTGTCTCAGCAGGCAGTAACTCTATGTATCAGTGAGCAAGTTCTGTGACATCGTATCTCCTGCAGCGTCACCCCGCTTCCTGTTTCTCCTGTCCTTCATCTCCCAGCAGGCGATCCCTATCTGCTTCATTTGTTTTGAGTATTTTATTTTATGGAATCACCAGAATATAAAAGGATTGCCAGGTTTTTTATTCCTCCTCAAACCCCATCTGTGCCAGTGCTGCCTTCTTTGTAGAGTGGCAAAGAGATTTCTCATCCGTTTTTTTGAGGTAGTAAACTGTCAATCATAAAATGTGGAAGGTCAAATTCTTTCATCCGCCTCACAAATCAAAAGTTTAAGGCTTGAATCAACAAGTTTCATATTTGTAAGGAAAGACTTCATGGGTTTTTGTTTATTTGCATGACTGTGTGTTTTATAGCAAAGCATTTATATTTAAGTTTCCCATGGTGCTAACAGAAGTAGGTGGCCAATATGTTTACCTTGGCTCTCAGAGGCACTGTCACACAAGAGCGTACTCATGGGTTTATCATCTTGTTGACAGTCAAGGGGATTATACAAAGACAGAAACAAGCAAGGTTTATCAGCCTCACATCCACAGGAGAACACACACACGTAAAAAACTGCAATCCTCCAAAGAAGAGGGCCATGGAGCACTGCAGAAAACACACACACACAAATACACACATATATTTGGCAACCTGAGCTCTTTCCCACTATCTCCCTTTCACTTCAATACTTCCTGCTTTAATTCACCTTTCCTCATATCTGCGGGAATTAGCTCCCCGCATGTTGTCTTACAGGATTTGTAAGGTAAACAAAATGCTTTTCACTTCAAAGACAAAGTTTCTCCATTTCATAATTGATACTTCTGCTCTTGACATCAAGCTTTGACATGCTGGGTTTTGTTCCTATGACAACAGAGCTGCATTCATCCTCTGATGTTCTCCATGGCTCTCTCACTGTTATACAAGTCTATTTTAGTGGAGAGACCCCAGTGAGTTCTTCCATTGTTATGAGGGATCATTACAAAAGATTCCCATACACTTGTGTGTATTCAGATGCTTTTCAGGACGGAATCCATTGTCTTCTCTTCATGACTCCTTGACCTTTACATAAACATACATTTCAACTTTGGTCCTAAACCTTAATTCGAAACCAGAAAAATATATCCATCCTGCAGAAGATTTTCTATCCATGTGGGGGAATTTGGTCCTCTTAACAGTAGAAGTACAAGTGCACGCACACACAGCCACAGCCGGTTCCCCCTTTGCGATAACTCCTACAAAACGCCTGTCATCCTTACTCAGTCATACACAAGCAGGGAGTCAGCGCAAGCCGATGGATCAATTTAGTACAGAAAAGCTGTGGCATTCTTCAAATGTAATGGGCTTTGATGTAGACGCTGAGCTGCATTACAGAGCCCTGCTGAAGCCACTGAAACCTCTTTTCATCTGCCTGCTTCCTATGCAGAGGACGCTGGCAGGAAACGTGCCTCACTTCTGCTATGCTGTGTTTTAGTATTATTATTCTTTTTCTTGTGCCATGCGGTTCACAGCGTGCACACCTACACTCACACATCCTCATTTATATGTTTCAGATGCATGTGAAATAACTACTTCCCTCTATCTTGTTTCATACGATTGGTTCTGCCTGCCAGCCAAACGTGTGACCCTATTTTGTGACACTCACGTGATCATATTGAGCCTTTATGATAAAAAAAAACAAGGCCTTGCTCTTATGAGATGTCTCCTTGTTTATAAAGTATGATTCCATCTGTGTAGCACTCCTTCCACAGCTTCAGACTGCCCCCTGGTGGAAGCTAACTGTGTAGCATGTGTCTGCATTGTTTTTTTATATGCGAGGAAGGTTTTTCAAATGTTTTATTTTGTTGGAGTGAGGATGACTCTCTGAAATGGCTCCCTTTAGAATATATACATTGGTATAAATCTCAACAATTACACATCTAAAAGACTATATTTTAAATCTGTTGCAAATTAAGGAAAATACAAAACATTATGATCATATCCATAACCAACTTCTCGGTGGCAATACAGTCAAAGTTACATTGACTCTTCCAATTGGACATACACTAAAAATACTGGGTCTATCTTTCATAGCTTTAATTTCTGACTGCAAGTGTAAACCCAAGGCTTCTTTGACCCGGCTGCAGCACTTCACAGTTCTCTGTAATGTTCCGTTTAAATTCAAGTGTCTTTCTATCAGTATGTGAGACACGTTTCACTGCAATCACCCCTCCTTTATACCGAATTCTGTCATGCTGGGAATTGCAATATATCTAACCCCTTCCACGTGGCTTGTAATGCCACCTTAATGACCACAGAATTGGCTGCCTAACATTCAAATCACTCTGTCAGGCACATTAAATAAAAATAATGCAGAATCTGCTTTGAGAAGCTTTATTTATAATAACACTTAAAAAGTCATCCAGGGGGCAAGCAAATAAACAATAATACCATTAAGAATATTTACTGCTCTTGACTTGGAGGCAGAGGACTGAATACTGATGAATGAGACATAAATTGCTTTGTTTCAGTGGGTCGTTTGTTATCGGACTAATGGGGAGGTATTTGAGCACAGAGCGCACACATGTATCTCTAATTAATACTGCTCAGTGTCCATTGTGCAGTATTATGGCATATTAAACAATGTTTTTTTTAATTATATGTTTTCATGGCAAAATATACCATTATATTTTTTTATGTAATTGGATGCCATACTTTACTGTGACATCGTTAACCTTTTTTTTCAAATAGATTTTTTAACCCATAGATGCACGAGTGACTGGACCCTACACTATTCCATAAGTAAAAAATAAAGTCTAAAAGGACCCGTATTAGAAGAATATATGTTTTTATGCCATTTTTGTCATTTTGGTTAAGAAAAATCACTTGTATAGTATTTAGTATTATATTTTGGTTCACACTAGAAATATTTTATATTTAATTTTTCATTATTTATAATTTTAGACATTTTTTTACATTTTGAAAAAAAACGTTTTGAACATATTGATGCAAAGATCTCTGCTATTCTGAGACCCTCACAGTATTCCAGTCCCTTTTCAAAACTCATCTCTTCTCCTCTTGTCTACTCATATCCCACCCCCCGTCAATCCATGCCAGTTGATCAAGTGTGATAGTCCTATACCCCCCACCCTAACCTTTCCTTATATTGTAAAGCAATTTTGAGTCCTTGAAAAGCCCTATAAAAATATAATGTATTATTATTATTATTATTATTATTATTATACTGACAGGTATCAGATCTTGCTGTGTAAAATAATCTTCCTGAGAGGTGTCACTTGTGATGTAGTCTGTGTGGTCTACAGTGAATGTATTCCTGACAGCCAGGTGATAAGAATCAAAGGTTCCCATAGGATTCCATAGAAAATGCATGCGGGTCATTTTTAACCCACTTATGGAAGCTTGGGGTAGTAATACAAAAACTACAATTTCTTAAAATGTATAACATTTAAATTAAACATTTGAATGGCATGATATCCAAAACATGTTTTTTGAGGAATAGCTGGAATATGAAATGATAACACTTTTTATTCACAAAGATACTTCAAGAAAACCACCTCACCGGGTCAAAAAAGACCCACTTATCTAAGGGTTGAATACATCTGTATTATTACTTACATACTTTGACATTTTTTTTGTAATGCCCTCTTTGAGTGACTCACTATGACGTACTTTACTATACATTCATTATGTACTACATTACTATTGACTCTTTCATAAAATGTTGTATTTGTATTGTATTTCATTTTAGCCATTGACTTTCATAAGTCATTTGATCAATTTTCCACATTTTCTTTATAACTAATTTAGCTCCAAAACTATTTAGGCATTACAGCCCATAATAAGAGCACATCTCTGAAGCCTTTCACAGCCTTTCACAGATACGTTTGAAAGTTTTAATAAAGAAGGAGTCGCTGTTGTCCTAAGTTTACAGCATTAGGAGTTATTTATTTTCAAATGTATCATGAAGTAAAATGCACACAGAGAGATAAGGTGCTCCTTTAAACAGAGTAAAACAAGACAGATTACTGTGATAACCACTTTATTCATTGAAAGTTGGCATCAATAAGTAATAAAAGACACACGCAAAATATGAACAATTTGAAAAAGAGAGAAAAAGTGACAAACTGCAGCTGAGTACCAGAAAAATAAAATACAAACAAAACAATACATGTTCTGATAAGTGATAGGGCAGAGGAATTCACCTCAATGTCTGTGGGCTTGTAGTCATGCAGTTACCACAAGGGTTTACAAGGCAATTAATTCAAATATTCTATAAGAATCTCAATCCCTTTTTATGTGTGAGAGAACGTTGGGTGTTCTGGTAGCAGCAAGAAACTGACCTTTTATGGTACATGTATTTTTCAGTGAAATCAACAATTATAGCTTAAAAACGTGTTGTGATATCTGGCATCATAAAATCTTTCACCTCAGTGTCATTCTTGGATGGCTTTAAAAACGCCAGCTTATTAACAAAGGTCGATTCATCCATCTTCAGAGACAGTGTTCCTTGATCTTAAGTAGTGTAAGTGTCCAGGAGTGCAATAGTCAGTCTGTTTATTGGGTGGGTAATGGTGCTCCACTATCCAACAGTCTTTCCATTGGCTGGCCCGAGTGGAATATTTTTGAGCATATCTCACGATTACCCATTTTATTCTACCATATATCTTTACCACACTAGCAGGGCTGATTTACTGTGTCACACAAACTGTATCTATGAGTGTATCTATGAGAAATTCTGACCGTTTAACGTGATATGTTGGCCATGAAGAGCCATGAAGAGTATCCACCATACAGAAGGCATGAGGGTTGATGAAGACTAACCTCAGAGTTCATGGTGAAGAAAACATAAACACTTTTTAGTTAACTATTCCTCTAAAACACATAACATGGATATATCTATGGCACATTTATCAAGGTAAAAAAAAGATCTTAGGCTTCACTCAGTTAAAGGAATACTTCACCCCCCAAATGACCATTTGTATGTCAATTACTTTCTCTGAATTCTTGAAGAAAACTTTGAACACGCCTATAATGTAAATAAAAAATAAAAAACCGGAAAACATTCTTGATGAATTGTGGGAAAAACCATCTACTAACATTGTCATTTAGTGGGGGAAGTATTCCTTAAAAGCTCGTATTTGTTTGTAAACTATACGCCACATTGCTGCTTCAACATTCCATGGAATGTATAGCACTATGTTAAATAAAAATCAATCACCAAATAAAACACAAAAGCACTTTCTAAATCATAGAACGTGTAAGACTTGTAGCCTCCTGCTGAGTTAGCCCAGGCTCTCAAAGGCATGGTGTCTGGTGGTAGAGCGGCCACACAGATGGGGAGATGCAGCTGGGGCCAGGCACCTGGTCAAACACTCACTACATTATTTTACAGCTATCTCTGCACAAGAGATGGTAAACTCTCTGTCCTGGCTTCACGCCAGACCACTGACAGTTGCCATTTTCAATGCTGACACCACACCATATGACATTTAAAAAACGGATAATGAAAGTCATGAAAATGGCTCCAGAGAAAATTACTTATTTACAGCTGACACACAGCACATACAGTGCTGCATCATCACACAGGTTTATACTGTAAAACAAAGCTGGTACAGCACGCCTACCATTCACTGATCCCCTCAATGTCATCATTTCACAGGCTTTTCCCAGCACTTGATGACAAATCCTGAAAGTCACCCAGCAGAAGTTCTCATTATTAAAAAAAGATCCTCCAGTCATTGCCTTTTCATGTGAAATTACAAATTATTATTGCAATGTCTAATACTAAATAGGGATCTCTTAAGGTTATTAAATCGTATAAAATGAGCCATAGTCAATGGCTGCCAAGGCCAATAGATGCAACTAAATTATCAGAATTACAAGCAGTGCCCTATGGCTAACATCCAAATCACTTTGATAATGATGTGCATAGTCCTGAAATAATTGTCTAGAAATCTCTACAAAGTGTGTATGCTATTAATGTTAATTCCCAAATCACGCTATGTTAATGCAAGGAGTCTGATTTGAATAGGCAACACATAACAGCTCAGCATACTGTCCTAGCTTGGCTGATGCTGTATGTTCCTCATGTTTACAATTGAGAGAAAAAACAGTGACACCTAGTGCTTAGTCTTTCAAACTGATTTAGTTGATCAAGAAATAATAATTCACCACCTTCGATCGACCTAAGTAAGAAGCATCTTTGGTCAGCCATGTACAATGTGTGTTCAGCAAATACTCTGAACCCATGGGATAGAAGACGGTGTAAGACATATAACACATGCAAACTTCAAAACAGCCAAATGTACAACTGTAATGTGTTAAAATCACTTTCTTTCTGCTATAACCGCATGATTTGGTGATGCAGGGCACACCCAGCTCCAATATCTGTGTGGATGGATTCATTGGTTTATCATTTTCACAATACCACTGAGCTAAGGAGGGTCTAGCTCTGAGAAAAGTACTCCAGGACGAGGCGGAGGTGTCCCAAGCGGTCTTTGAGGGAGGCCAGGGACAGGACGGTGGTTTGATAGGCAGGGTCCAGCTGGAGGACGGACAGCAGCCACCAGCACCAGGCCGGCCCGTTGGAAGAGGCCTGGAGGACAGTGACACAGGTGTAGCATAGATAAATGCATAAAGTATAATGCAAGCCAAGTCAAAAACCCACAAGAAAAATACATTTTTGAAAAATACTCAGAATTAATGTCACACATTTTAAAGATTGGGAAAAAATGAACCAATTTTACTGAGTAAAGCAATGTGGTTCCTTGACAAAAAGCTTGATTCAAGAAATAAAGAAATTCACACAGAATTGTGTAGTTTTTTTTTTATTATTCTGGGAGAGCATTCTTTTTTCTTTTCTTAAATGTGATGTTTTTTTCTCTAAATTGTATGACTAATCCTTGAAATTGTGTTTCTAAAAATAATTTTCAATCATGGTTTAACAACTGTGAAGGAATGTATGTTGTATGCCTTGGCATTTTGAGAGGCCTTAAGAGTACTTTACACTTGGTATGCTTTATATGTGGAGGCTCTGAATATCACAGTGAATGGTCTGGACCCAGGGCTACACATTGTTTAGTGTCCTCCCTGGTGGGGGTTTTATACATGATAATAAGATGTGCGACATACTGTCAGAAGCTGAAGGATTGTTTAAAGTGGACCTATCATGCTATATTTGAATAATGTATTGTAGGGCCACACCTATATAAAACATGTCTGTGAAGGTTTTTTTTCAAAATACCAAATAGATCATGCATTTTAGCCATGCCTCATTTCGCTCTATTTGCTCTTTTCCAGCCCTGTTTTTGCAAGGGCTGAATCTGCTTTTGTGGCAGACTACAGCGCCACTTACAGGCCTGGCATATATACTGCAGCGTCTCCAGCGCTTTCGAGCGGTCTCTCATTCCCCTGATAGGTGGAGAGTTGCCCATATAGGCGGAGCACCCCTTTTCTGACGTCAGAAACATTCAAATAATAATCAGCTCCGTTGCAGCCCCGTTTTTAGAGATTTGGGTATGGAGGAAAAGAGAGGGGGTTGTGTTTTCTGACACTTGGTGAGTTCCCTGACACACCGGGGACATATTCATGTATAAAAGACGTACAAAAGTGCATTTTGCATGATAGGTCCCCTTTAAGTCTGGGACCAGTTAAACATGCTATGCTAAAGGCTTCTCTGATCAGATGTGTATTGTAATAAACATACTGTATGTTTTCAGTTAAAGATATCTAGAGCTCATCAAGTTATTCTTCTTCCAGATTACAATCTTATCATGCATGCTGTAATGTTTTTTCATTCAACTGGAACTATATCCTGAACATAAAGTCTTTTTTATTGCGTTTTGTTACCACTGTCAGTAAGGGAGCTCTGAATGCAGGAAAGGTATGTGCTGTATAAACATAAAACAATAACTAATAGCTTTGAAAATAAAAGCAGTTATTATTTTCTCGGTGATCAATTTACTTATTAGAAGCGTGTTTGAAATATCATTCCATCGCTAATTAATTAATGGGCCATGGATAAAACATTAAAAAAAAGAAAGACTGCATGTGTTTGATGATTTTGGAAAGTTATTCGATGCATTAACCTTAGCTAAGTTAATAATGACTTACAAAGACATAAATAGGTAGAAAAGTCCTACAACAAAAATATTCTCCACATTGTAATGTTACTCTGGTCTGTAATGAAAGGTAATTCTAGCCGTGGGCAACATGAAAAAACATAAGTAAATATTGCTCTGTGGTTCCTGGATGCTGCTAGAAAATAACATGTTAATCTACAGTAAGAACCATATGTGTGCTAACCTGAATGTTCTCATCCTTCTCTGGCATGGTGCCGTACTGCCTGCTGATCTGATCACGGATGCGGACGGCCAGGCGCTGGTACCAGTCCTGAGCCTGCTGGTACACACTGTCATGGAGACCCTCCAGAACCTCCAACTCACTGCCTTCGACCTGCGAGAAGGAGGAGACAGACAGGAGGAAAAGTGAGAAGAGGTTCAAGTTGTAATATTTTCGGAGTGAAAATTCTTTACATGTTGCTTTAAGTATCATCTCTGGGACCTTCAGGTCCTCCAGGTACTCGATATCAGCAGTGCTGTATCCATCTCGCTGACCTCTCCTCAACACCTTGAACCTGCTTACTCCCACTGCGTCCACAAAGGAGCGTCCATCAGGCAGCACCTCCAGACTGAGGATCTCCAACATGCAGCCAAAGTCTGAAAACCTGGGGCACAGCAGGAAAAACCATAAACTCTCAAATCAATTCACTGGTATTTATTCCTTAATTTGAAGTATCAAAACTAAAATAGGTCAGAATAGTTAACACTTTCTTTGAAGACCACATCTGTAGTTCATTATGAAGACATTTATAGTGAATTATGATGCTGTCAAAATAAGCTTTCTGATTCATCATAAAAATGCCAAGTCAAAGCCATTGTTTACGATTGAAGAATTATTAAAACAATTAAAAGTGTTGTAAGTCCTATAATACGCTTTAGTAGTATGGCATTTAAACTGTCAAAGTCATACCCTATTTTATAATTACAGTGTAGTATGTTGAAGGTTAAAGGACACATGTCATGCTTTTCCGGTTATTACCCGTCCCCTTGTGTGTTATGACGTTTTTTATACATGTAAACGGTCTACAGAGTCAAAACCCTCAAAGTACACCCTGTAGCGAGTAAAACTCTAACACAGAAAATACCTCCCCAAAACGCCTCGTTGGTGAAACGTCATCATGACGTCATCATCATTTGATTAGTTCCGGGTACGTGCTTACGAAAGCACGTACCCGGAATTAAATGGGCCAATCCGTGGAGCCGTTACGTTACGTCCGCGGAGCCGTTACGTTAAGCCCCCGCTGATTGGTCCAAATTGACCAATCCACACACACACTCAGTGCAGGCAGCCCTGCTGATTTCTGCTCCGTGCTGCAGGCTGATAACAGACAGTTGGGATCGCGGCAAAATTCTCTCTGCAGACCCATTCTCACAGCGTTTATCAATCTATAAACCTTTTTCTTACTCAATATCAAGCCACACTTATTGTTTTTATTTCGGCTCTGACTATGTGTGTGCTCAGGGTGAGTTTGGCTGTGTATCGCTAAACAAGGAAATCACACCTCCACGGAGCTCAGCGCGATTCACAACGTACCGACCAATCAGAGCACACTGGGCTCACAGGGAGGGGGTGGGGGGGGTGGGGGGGGGGGGAGCTGCAGCGAGCTGTTTAGTGGAGAAAGTGAATACTGCTGAATACACATACTTTACAGAGATGCTGTATGCGAAACCAATGTGAGTTTGGAAAATTGCACAGTATTTTTCTATTTTAGTATACCTGAACAATGGGATTATGATCAGTGGAAATGGCCATGACACCTCTCCTTTAAGAAATGTAACATTAAAATCATAGGCTAGTACGTTGAAAAGAAGTCATTAAAAACTTAGAATCTTAAGCAATAAATTAAGTACTTAAAAAGTCATAGTCCAGTATGTCATACAAATGTCATAAAAAATCAAGTATAGTGTGCCATCAGTAAGTGATTGATAATACATAGAATATTATGTCATAAAAATGTTCCTCTCCAGGCAGGGTCATAGTACATAAAAAGGTTCAGAATAACTGAAGAAGAATTTTCTATATATATATTTGTTGGTATAATCTCAGCAAAGTAGCTTGTCATTGGCGTTTGGATTAAAATCTGAAAAATGTCATAAATGTAACTGGATTTTTTTTTTTAAAGGGGGATCAACTAAAATGTTATTAATGAGGCATACTTACACAAAAAAGTTAAATAAAGTTGCATAATCAATCCAATGAGTTAAAGAAGGAGTGTTTGCAAACATTATTTTGCCCATTGTTTGCATATTTTAGTATTAGTTGCAATTGGATATGTATTCATAACAGCTGGGAAAATGCAATGGCATGATCAAATACAGTGACAGAACAAGCAAATATCTGATTTCCAGCACCAGATTGGTGACCACGCTGCTTTTTCCCACCCACTCAGGGTCACTTATGACTGATCTAAACTTTGCCGACTGTTCTTCCTGCACGGTGGGCAATCCTATAAGGCTCCGCCTCGCCTGCTGCGAGTTCCACAGTGAGGTACATTTCAAAAATAGTCTCCCAATACCCATACTCTAAATAACTGAACTTACCTGTGAAAATGTAAATGCGTTTGCCTCAGTTGCGTCTAAACTGGCTATATTTCGATGCTGCTTAAGTTAACACACAATTATCTACCCAAATCAACAAAAAAAGAATTAAAAACTTGCATACCCCTTGCCATGCTCATAGCTGCACATGCCAAACTTTTTGGTGCCAGTATCCATGCAGCGACGCATCATCAGCCGGTATCGAGGCTCGAAGATGTGCAGGGGGCAGGGCACGCCGGGGTACGCCACCGTGCACACAAATATAGGGATGTCCTTTGTTAGACTACAGAGGAGGAGATAGAAGAGAAAAGAGAAGTTGGAGGCAGGGAGAAAAAAATTAAGAAGAATAAGGGAGAGGTTTGTGTGACCAAGGCGAGATGGTTGCTAGCGAGTTGCTAGAATGAATCACGGGTGTACATTGTGTGTGTGGTGGACGCCTACTTGGACAGTTCAGCCATCTCCGTTTCATGGACCTGTTTCCTCTCTGCCAGCTGTGAAGGGAAAAGACTGGTCATGATGTCCTGAAGCAGAATCGTGGGGTTGTACTTCCTGTTTTTGAAGTACTGGGAAGAGAAAAGTGAACATAATCAGCCATAATTGCAATTTAATGACGCTCATAACCAATTATACATAATAGTATAGTAACAAATTGTTATCTTTGTACTGCAACAAAGAACAAACCCAAGCATTTAAATATATAGTTTGGGGCAATGAAGTCCTGCAAAGCAATTTAAAATATGGATATAAGATGTTGTTCACAGCTTTGTATGCAAGTGGATGTATTCAAATGGTGATTAACTAATACAAAAAGAAATAGATCTAAAAATGTTTATAGATGTTTGAAGGCAACAACAGAGATACATGTATCGCAGGGCGTTTTTATGGAGTCTTTTTGCAGTCGGACAAATACTGATTTATCCAGTTGAGCAGGAAATACAGGCAAGCAGGTTCACAGTCTTAATGGAGAGCAGAAGATATATTGGAAAAAGGTTGTTATTAGCTTGATCAGAATCAGAATCTTTACTTAAACCGGAGGCAAATTGTTTTTTTTAACAGTTGCTCAACAAAATTCAATTTAGTAAAATAAAATAAAAACTGTATATACAAATAAGAAGGTAGATTGAAAATGTGCAGTAAAAGATCAAATAGAATGAAATGAAAATAGTTGTATAAACAATCATTTCTAATGAAGTTGAATTACAAATGTGCACATTTGACAATATACAACAACCATAAATGTTGTTAAAAAAAATGAAAATATAAACTGTGGTGTATTAATGAAAGTATTAATGCTTATTATTTTTTAGTATATCTATTTGAAGAGATTAGCAGTACTTATCGGACTTAAAACAATGTGTGGACAAAGGAAGAGGAATTGCAAGGATGATGGCCAAGAAGGGTCTGAGATAGTCGTAGTTGTGATGAATTGATAGTCACCTCTTGTAGGGGCTGTTTGCAGAGGGGACAGCGCAGGTTGTGGTCCAGACTCCTCTCAATGCAGTTTTTGCAGAAGGTGTGGCCACAGGGAGTGGAGGCCGGCTCATAAAACAACCTTCAGAGGAGAACAACTGAATTTGAAACAACCAGGATGAGGATGGATGCTTGTGCTGCTGGTAAAGTTTATAGTGAGTGATTGTGAGCATACTGTATGTGTGATTAACATTAACCAGAGAGAGAGGAGAATAGGATTAACCTGATTTATGACACTAAGACAGAATAAAGAACACCGACCTGATGCAGAGAGGGCACTCAAAGTCTGACACGGTGAGGACACTCAGAGTTTTCTCCCTGCTGTGACCACTTTCACCTGAAACACAAAGAGAGCTTTATGATGCACGGCTGAGGAAGAACTAACGGTTATTATGCAATTTCAAAGCATCTGGTGGGTGTTACCGCAAAGCTGCTTGTAGCGACAGTGACAAAGAGGATTCATGATGAGGACAATGATGATGAAGATGACAGACAATTTATCACAACGGTGTGTCTGTGTGTACACTGCTGTATGTGTGTGCGCGTACCCCGGCCGTGCCCATCTTCCTTCCTCATCATCATCTCCTCGTCCTCTTCAGCAGCAGGGAGGAAGGAGACAGCTTGGCAGAGGCTGAGGCAGCACTCTGTACCCGTATCATACTTCGCCTTGGAACCCTAAACACACATAGTTAGTCGTTAAAATATCAGAATCAAAAAGAAAATGTCTAGGTAATTGGGTTTTGTTGTGCTTAAATAAAAGATAAAAAAGAAGTAAAAGAAGAAAATACAAATGTTTAAAAACAGAAGGATTTAAAGTAAGAATGTGGAATAAAATAATAAACAAAGATAATAATTAGTTAGGATATGATAATCCTATGATATGGTGAGATATGATCAGAATACCTTTTTATTTTTGAAAGAAATTAGGTTTTATGTGACTAAAATAAAACGTGAAAAGAAGAATAAAAAAAAGATATACATACATATTTAAGTAAATTAATATATATAAAAACAGAAGAAGTTCAATTAAGAATATGCATAAAAAAAGATAAAATATGATATAATTAAGAATTTCATATAATTCATTAGCAGTTAACGTAATAAAATGAAGTACATTTTAATTTAAAATGTTATCTAAACGTAAGAAGTTAGGTAAAAATGTGCACATCATATTAATATATATTACATGTATATTACAAAATATACAGTGGTGTATTAGTATCAGGAAAAAATGAATGCTGAATTTTAAAGTTTAACCCTTTAACTGCCAGCACCACCATTTGGTAGAGCACATTTTGTGTCTTGATATCTTGTTGAAAAAAAAATGTTGGGCCTTTTTTGGTAAGCTAGCAATATAACTTCTTCAGAGTTTCAGAGATGTTTTCCAATAAAATATGGTAAATAAATGGCTTGATTCATGGTAATATTACTAAATCTAGTTCTGCCTTATGAGTCTCAGAGTGAAAGTGTGATAATAATTTATATAGCACCTTTCATGCATGGCATTCAGCCCAAAGTTGCACACAGTTGAGCAAGTTAGGCCAACACAGGATATAGACATTTGCTGTTAGGCCAGCTGTTTGTTGTTAGGCCAATTCAGCATATACAGTAAGATGAGCAAGTCTTTTTCTTATCATGAAAAACACTTTACATCACTTTTTTCCATTTTTTTTTTTTATAATTATAATTTATTATCTTTTATGAATATATCTGATTGTATATATTGCTCATTTTCCATAAAAGAAACAAATGTATTTGAGTTTGTGTTTTATTTGAGTTTGATGCATACAAATACTGTACTGTATATGATAATTGTTGAAAATGTACTTTTACCATAGAAGGCCAGCTCGACCAGTTGGTAGAGGCTCATAAAAACAAAACTGTGTGGTCAGTCAAAACAAAAAAAATTGTTTGTGGTTATGTGTGGCCCATTTGATAAGAAAATGCAAAAAAAAAAAGAATTCTATAGCTTTTTTCTTGGTCTGGCAGTTAAAGGGTTAAAAGGGTTTGCTGATGGCAAAGTAAGTCCTTGTGCCAATGTATTGACTCATTTTTATATGTATTTATTTGCATTCACACCTTCCATGCTTATAGTTAAAGTGCACATACGAGCTGTTAATATTCTCTCTTAGCTTACCTCGTGTGCCTCTCTCCTCCCTTTTCCCTCTCGATCGTCCCCACATGCCTGTTTGTCAGGGTGAGTTGGCCCCTGGGAGCCACTGAGGCTGGTAATGGGGCAGGTCCCTTTCAGGTACTCGGACACCACTTGCAAGATGCAGGACCCCTCCTCCGGCACTGTCCGTCCCTCTGCCTCCAGAATCTGCCATATGAAAGATGTCATGATAAAAATGAGTAATAGGTATGAATATAAAAGTGTTATTTGTTTTACCCAGTGTTAAACACCAAATCAAATATAACAAAAATGTAAAAAAACATATTTGCAAACATTTGATGCACCCTGCATGTCAAATGAATGTCAATTACATAATATTAAATATATACTGTTTGAATTCAAAAGTTGTGAAAGTAATGTAACTTCTTACTAACATACTAACAGGTATTTTTGAACTGGGCTATAAAACTGAATAGTCCTAAAACACAAGTTTAAACCTTAAAGGGGCTCTATTAACCAACAGCTAAAACCTCCAGACTCAGAGACCGTCTTATCCCACAGGCCATAAGACTACTTAATGCCTGAGCTTGCACTATTTTTATTGTTGTTGTTTTTTTAAATGTGTTTTATGTCTTGAATTTGCATTTTTGAGGAACCTGTGACACAAGTTTGTCATTCATTACATGCTACACCGTAGTTGTGTATATGATATGACAATAAACCTTTGAATTGAAAAATTGAATTGAATATTATGCTTTATGGGTTTCCCTTTCTTATATTGTGTGCATGCAAACGGTCTGCAAAGGCTAAATTCCCTAAGCTCCCTCCATACGGAGTTTCTCTCCCACACACTCCCGCCCTGCCTGAAAGGCCTCGATTTGACTCCCTTGTTTACTTTCGTAACATAAATACACACTTGCGCTTCAATAGGTTAGCGCTGCAATACATTGTAAGTGATTGGTTAAGGGGCGGGACATCTCTAAGCACTTGACCAATCATAACAGAGCCGGCCAGCTAACCAATCAGAGCAGACTGGGCTCTGGTTTCAGACAGAGGGTGAAAAGAGGTGCTGCAGTATGAGAAAACATTTTGAACATTAAAGCAACACCACATGTCACAGTAGAGCATACTTGCCAACCTTGAGACCTCAGATATCGGGAGCATTTCAAAACCGGGGGGGGGGGGGGGGGGGGGGGGGGGGTGTGAGCAGAGGGTCAAGTTGTCGATGCTTGTTCAGTTTTCTGTGACTGTCTGCCTCACCCTCTCAAACTTTCAGTTGCCCGCGCTACTAAAGACACGCGCTACCATGGAAACGTAACAATGGTGTAGCTTTTGGCAAGTCCGAGTGGAAACAGTCGTAAGTAAATCTGATTTTGTCAGAAATCGGGAGAAATGCGGGAGAAATATGACCCCGGGAGGAAACCGGGAGGAAACCGGGAGTCTCCCGCGAAAATCGGGAGGGTTGGCAAGTATGCAGTAGAGACACAAAATACAACTTTGAACCCGAACATTTGCATAATAGGGCCCCTTTAAAACAGTGAAGGATATATTTAGGATATACATATTTCTTCATCAGTGAGTGATGAAATGACATGTGTTTCATTTTAAATGTGCCACTAGTTACTCCCAAACACTGATTAATAGTAATGATAATAATAGCAGCATATTGAACCATGATGTGGCCAAATAAAAACATTGAAACACTAATCTCCTTTAAGTTTATCAATTCTTACAACAACAACTTATGGGAGGTAACTGATCACCTAATAGACATGCATGAGGTGTGCATGTGTCCGTCTGAATCTGGCACTGCTGCTATTCTCACAGAAAGAAAAAATAAAACAACACATGCAACTTTATCACTATATACAAATGCTACCTAAGCTCTTTGGAATATTAGATCCAATATATTCCAATTTAAGTCTTGGTGTTACTTTCCATTAAGGACCCTTTGATGAGCGGTTAGTAAAATCAACACACCTTCTTGATCTGGCTCTTCGCAGGGGCAAAGTCAGCTTGGAGTTTTAGGCAACGGTGGAACTGGATGAGGGCGTCTGTCTGCTGACCCATTTCCAGCAGAACATTCCCTTTACGTAAAAAGCCCTGCAAAAACAGAAAAGGGACATCAGCTCACCACTTCCTGTATGAGTGAAAGAAGTCTCTAAGTCATCAATAACCCAATGTCATTTATATTTATAATCCCCTATTTTTGCTAGAGATAAATGTTTTGAAATTTGAGATGGGATGAGAAATGTGTTGCACACTTCTCAAAAAAACGATATAAATGAATATCCTACAGAGAGCATTGATGCATATGCAGCGAGCCACCCACTGGCTGAATGACATAATGACATAAGAATCTGTTTGCATAACTTTGTTAATGACATAACATCAATACAAGCAGAGAAAACCGCTTAGCACGCTTAGATTAAACTCTAAAAATACAAGGGCCCACACCTCTTTCTTTGTGGTTATGAGTGTGTTGTTACATGCATGTTACAAAACCAACAGTGCATTTGGGATGAGATTCAGCATTGAGTTGCACAGGGGGCTGAACTGAAGTAAAGCCCTTGACTTGGTGTTGTTAATGGGTAACTTCAAAAACAGATTATACAAGCGGGAGTAGTGTATATGTTGAACACTGTCAAAGTCACTCACCTCAGTCCAGTTAGGACGAAGGCAGCAGAGGTAGTCGAGGTCCGTCAGAGCATCAGAGAAGTGCATCAGGCCCCAGTTAGCTTCAGCTCGGTACACTTTCAAACTCTGATCATGTGGGACTGAGGATGAAAAACAAACAAAAGAGAGAGTAAAATAAAGAGGTTATATAGGCTCATTTGAACAGTATTTTAAGAGCTGTGGCTTAACGCTGTATAGAATATTTACACGCCTTTCTACATACAAACATTCAACATTTGTATTCCTTTTACAGAATCAGGATCAGGTTTATTGCCAAGTAGATTTGCACATAGTTATATTGTTTAGACTTTAAACAAATAAAGAGACACATTTACACAGAATATAAATATACAAGAAATGTAAGCTAAGTACAGTGAAAATATGACGACAAATACAGTACAATATATTTTAAAGTGGCACATTTTGAATGCTTAAAAGGAGGAAGTGTTATACTGAAATGTGCAAAATTCAAAATAATTCAAAGATTTGCTCACATGATTGTAATGCATATGTTTAGGACACTTTCAAATCTCAAATATGTTGTATATGCACAATCACTTTATGGCTATGTTTAATTGTGCTTGTGTCTTAAAGGTGGGGTATGTAATTGTGGGGAAACCAGCTCGAGTGCGCTAGAATGTGAAACTACGCAGCCGAAAAAAATCTGCCTCTTCCTTACAGAGCCGCTCCTCCACATGTCAAATGAGGGCACGATAAAAAAAAAAAAATGAGGGCACGAGATAAGTTTGTGCACAGATAGAAGGCTGCATCCACGTCCTCCTAATCGTTTCCTTATTTTCCAACCATGATATGACCGCAGAAATGTGACAGCTGACACACACAGGCGACAAGTTAGACCAGACTGATGCTGACTAACTTTCTCCAGTGCATCCTTCTTATGCAGCACATTACATGTCATTTGTTAGACGCTTTTATCCAAAGCGACTTACATATATTCAGTACTGTGGGCAATCCCCACAGGAGCAATTTGGGGTCAAGTGTCTTGCCCAGGGACACAACGACATGCTGACTGCAGTGGGACTCGAACTTGCTATCCCTTGATTCGAAGTCCATCATACCTTCCACTGAGCCACAGCCTCCAGCACATCAAATTAGTTTCTCTTCTGGAAAGGGGGGCATTTGGATACTTGTTTACAGTTATTTAGGTCATCAATCGCTTTATATTGTGAATACAAGGCATCAGGATCTATGTTTGACCCACCAACTTTTCTGTTTTCTGTCATAACACCTCCTGTGTCTCACTGCTGTGCAAATTAGGACTGGACAGCAGAATGGGATGCACCATCTGTCACCAGCACTGGGCACAAGCCAAACCTGTGAGCAGTGCGTAAAAGTAGGACTCTGAACTGTCTGCCTACTTAATCCTAGGAAATTGTACAAGCAGTGCCGCAGGCTTAAATTGACACAAAAAAGCAACAAACGCACTGTATTGTTGGTATGGTGTTGTGCATGTGTCCCTTACCTAAGTGTAGCCCCTCGTTGGCGATGCGTAAAGCTTCCGTGAAGTCGTTGGATTTGAGCTTCTCCTGTACTTGGTACTTGGTCTTTGTCTCGTCGGGGCAGCACTTCTCGATAACGCTGATGAGCATGATGTTGTTCTTCATGCTTTTCACGTCTCTTTGTTTTAACCTCTCTTTGCACACCGGGCATTTGGACGGCAGGTAGCCCCCCACGCACCTCCGGCAGAACGTGTGGCCGCACGCCATGGTCACCGGCTCGCACATCAGGAAGAGGCAGAGCGGACACTCCAATATATCCATGGTGGCTGGGTTATGTCACCGAAAAAAAACGTCCCACGGGAAAATAGGTTGCTTTTTTGGCAAAGCGACGAGGGCTGCTAGTCTTGTCTGTGAAATAGTATTGCATGCACCACTTAAATAACAGACTGACAGCTAACGATCCAGTTAATGTGTCCCTTAATTCTCCGATCACATCTGCTCGAACCCGACCCGGTTTCTGTCTAGCTAAGCTTCTGCTAATAAAGAGCTATTATATACTCTTATGCTTACCCTACACATTCCCTTTGCAGACAAATATGTATCTATTATATACTCTTATGCTTACCCGATCCATTTCCAGCACTAACTTACTCTTCGGTTTGGGACACATTACGTCTTTCCCGTTCAACCAGGTTGAATAAAACAAAAAGCTTTCCTCGCCACTCCGAACTCCACAAACGCAACGCGAACCACACCAGAAGATTTTCATATTAGTAGTCTTTCTTTTTAGTAGTCCGTGTCCGCTTTTAACCCCTGTAGCGACGTATCCACGGCCACAAAACGGGGTTACTGTGTTACACCATTACTTACATAAATAAAGACCACGTGACGCAGCAGCGCGCTATCCGATTGGATGAAAGGAGGGCTCTCTGCCCTGTTGTGAAACCAAGGATGCCGAGTTTCATAACATAATGCCTGCGACGAAAGTTATTGGGTTTCTTTCGGTATAATTAACACATCTGGGAGGTGTGTTGTAATCTGACAATGTCGTGAATGTAATCACAGTATTTTTTATAATTCAAGTCAAGAGTGCAGTAGGCCTATATGGAAAATACCCTGTCGCGGTGTAGGGAATCCCAGCAGAGGATAATCGGAAGGGGGGGGGGGGGGGCGGGTGTTCATCCCCAGATACTGCTTATATACCCGAAAAATTAGGCCACGTGTAGAATGGCTAGAAAGAGCTGACAGAGCCTAGAGGTGCAAACAATATGCTCTGAGTTACTGTTCCTTGCAGTTTTACTCATCACTCATGTGTTAGATAAACTTCTGCAAATCTGTTACAAGTCATTGCATGTCAGGTGGTGGGACCTGTCTCGTAAATATTTGGGTCAGAGCAATCAGGCCAAAAGACATACATGTAACAGTAACACCATGCTTTATGTAGTATGTACATAGAGAAACACATAACATTTACCTTATGTAGCCGACCATAGGGGTAAACCACTTTTCGACCACCGTAGTATTGCGCTACAGAGGTACCGCCCACCTCCGCATTCCCTTCACTTGGTAAACAATATTTAAACAGCTGATAGCGGTGTAGATTAATTCATAATAAATTGTTGTTTTTACTGGTTAAAGTATTGTTTGTAAATGTGTCTGATATTGATAAATACATATCATATTCTTGGGAGAAAATCCTTGGCTTGAACCTTTTTGTTGACTGCCAACTGTATCGTGTTTCTTTGAATTGAATTGAGTTTTTGCTGTTTGATACATTTGAGTTAAAGAGCCAATTTGATCTGTAGAACAGCTCAACTTTAGGCCGTGTGCACGGCCGCGGTTACACTTACGTGGAACACAAATTTGGAGCACATCTACCCAGTCATGGCAGTCAATGAATCATTTCAGTATGTAAAAGGATAGATTTTCATTTTTTTTTAAATCAGTTACTTGTCTTTGAAGTAGTAAAGGTCTTGGGCCTAAATACATGTGTTATTTACCTATAAATAATGTAGCATCCATATCCCTCGGGTCATCTCTAAGGTCTAATGAATGTATCCAGGATCCAAACCAAGTGAGGTGAAGCAACTTTTATCTTCCATGCTCCCCACCTGTGGAAAAAGCATACTGAATACCATAGGTTTTGTCATATAATTCAGGGCTTAAACACTTATTACAGCAACTTACTAATAAATGATTTACTTAACTTTTGTTTAAATGTGTTACTATTATCGCTTTTGCATTTAAAAAAAATGTTTCTCTAACTACATGTTTGCTCTTGTTATTATTTTATATTCAATGTCTTCTTATCATTCTTTATTAAATATTTCGCTTTGCCACTTTAAGTTTGAATTAGCTTTAGTGTGCAAGCTTTTCTTCCCCATAAATCATTTTTTACAGGATTCAAAAGGAGGTATTTTTGAATATTGTTAATGTACCCGGGAAGGATTTGGCTTTGTGTTGAAATGAAAACAGTTCCATGAAGAAAGCAACATAACAATGTTCACATTATAAAAGTGCTTTAACAAAATGCAAAAAGGCAAGGGCTTTAGGAGGACTTTCTATACAACCATTTTCTCTTAAAACATTGAGTTTAAATGAAAACAGCATGTCACTCCCACTGCAATTGTAATTGTCTTTATTGATTTTATTAAAAAAACTGAAAGTTCTCACCCAAGTTGGTCTGCTTTATATTTACAATGCTCAATATCCACACAGAAACGGTTAATAATATCTACATAATGGCTTTTAAATAAAACACCATTCACTTCCAGTTAGGACTGCAGTCCAGGTGAAAACACACCAAACGTTTTCATATACTTGCTCAAAGTACAGCATACAAAAAAAACAACAAACACAATTTTGGTGTCGAAAAAAAGCATGACTATTTCACGGAACACTTAAGCGATTTCATCAATAATACTGCACATGGCAGCATCCTTGTCCCACATTTTGTCCCTCTTTGCAGCAGGGACGCTCTTGTCCTGGTGACTTGCTGCCATACAGCTAGCCCCTGCTTCCTCTACATCCATCGGTTCTGTGTTCAGCCTGGGGGCCTGTCCAGAGGAACAAACCACACTAGGGGCTGCAGACACACTCCTTGTCCCATCACTAACACCATCCAGGCCCTCTATCTGTGGTAAGTCGTCAGGTAGAGAGGCAAGGCACCCCTGGATCATCTCCACCACCCTCTCCAGATGTTTCTGGAACCTCTCAGCTGTCTCCAGTCTCTGTCTCTTCTGCACCTCCATCATCACCCTCAGCGTCTCCCTGGCTTGATGTGGCCTGTACTCGTTTATCAGGTGGTGCATATGAACAAACAGAAGCTTCAAGTCCTCCAGCTTCTCCTCACGCTTTATACTGCCAGGGCTTTTAATGAGGATGTCCAGCAGGTCCAGAAAGTTCACAAGAATAGACATGTTGAGCTTTTTAAGCTCCCGTTTGTGGTCAAACTGCATAGGATGGAGCCTTTCAATTCCTTGGCTTTCAAGTGGCCGGATGATGAGGTCGTCACACTGGAACTGGTTGCCAAACATCATGTAGTTGTCCCTGATGGGTGGAGGTGGCTTAGGAGCCATACCATTGCGAATGTTTTCATCCGTGTACTCTTTGATGTACTGCATAGGTGGAGGAGGCAGGGCACTAACCTGCTGTGGTTCACCCATTATGCTGGCCTGAAACGTCAACGAAAAGAATGTCAAAAAGGCTGTTTTCCAAGTTACATGCAAATAAATGTTCATAAGTGCATATATCCTGTGCAACAGTCAAGTGCTTATTGTCTACTACACCATTAGGTGAGTACCAAGAACACAACATAATTACAGACAATTGCGATATTCAATTCTCAGAGTATTGATATCAGTATTTTATTTAATAGTTATTGCTGTGGCCAGTCCAGTGGTTTATACAACGTTCATTTGTTTTTTTTTAATTAACAGTGATGTGATGCGTTTCATGGGCTTCTTCTGTTTTGTATGTGAATTATAATAATTTCTAAACGAACCGGTAATTGCAGCTGTAAAAAACAAAGAATAACCTTAACTACCCTACATGGTGTGGAGTAAAATAATGATATTGATGAATTGTAACGTTAGCAGTAAACGCATCTTAACAGCCTTTTCATAATTATGTTCAACTTCTAGTTTCCAACCCTGGATAAAGCTTCTCTGTACAAGTTTTTGTTATCAATCAGTGCAACATATGGCTGCTTCCACTCGCAGCAGCGTCGAGATCTTCTTATATATAATCTAATGTGATAATGCTAAAAGCAAGTTGTCAATGGTTGGTAACGTGTAACAAGAGAGCAGCGCAAGTAACGTTTGCGATTAACTGTCTCAACAATTGGTGAGCAGATATTATCATTCACTAGCTAAACATGTGTTAACATTGTAAGTGTGTTGCTCATCAGTTAGCAACCAGGCGTAATCGTTAGCTGAACCATTTATATTTAGAGAAAAAATTACGTAGCTAGCTAACTAGCTATGCAGGCTAGCAGTGGACAGTACTTGTGCTAACCTCTGCTCACTAGCTTAATGACTGCGGTATCGTACTCTAACAAATGAAGGAAATGAAAACATCGATAACACTTGTACAAACCCTTTAAATGGCTGCTCAGTTGCTGGAAGTAGACTTTACGTATTAAATGTCACCAAGTTATCAAATTGAACATGTAACTTTTAGCTAGCCTTACGTTCACTGACATGGAGGTTCTGTCATTGGCTGAACGTCTTCTTCTTCTTCTTCTTCTTCTTCTTCTTCCCATGGTTTCATGGCGGGCGGCCACCTATCGTATGAGGCTCATTACCGCCACCTACTGAGCTAGAGTGTGGATAGCCAAACGCTTAATGTGTGATGTATCCTATGGATGTATCACTTACTATGATAGTAATAGTAAATAACAGTTATAGTGATGTTTTTATATATTTTACACAAGAAAACATCACCAGACATATTTTAAATAATATTTATTCACAATAAGTGTAGAAAACAGTCAGGAGACCATTTATTTTTTAAATGATTTTGGTTGCACCACACTGTGTAATAGTAAGGTAATTAAACATTTTACAAAACATTTACCAAAATATACAAATATTTGTATTTGTAATGACATATATCTCAATTTCATCAACAAATATGATTTAGGCCAGTACTCTCCTGGCGCTGCCGTAAGCGTCAACCTGTTTTAGAAGTCCTAATTTTACCTTTTCTTGTCTTTTCCCAATTTTGTTCTCCTCTTACCATATATTGTACTTAGTTTTAATTGAAAGTGTTGGGACACTGATTTCCAACTTGTATATAATTGGTAGGATTTTTGTATATATATATATATAAGGCCATTTAATTCATTTCTTGTTTTAACAGTTACTTCCAATCTGTACTGTCCTCCAGTATTTTTCTTCACAGCGTAAAAATCCATTGTTGTTTGAAGTGATAATCAACAACTTTCCTTACATAACCAAACAATCACCTACAATATTATGTCTCAACTTTTGACTATAATAATTGAGAGTGGAAAGCGAGTTTTCACAAGTGCTTTACAAAAGCAGAGATAGACATTGGGGGTTAATCAAATTATATTAAGGCAAAACAACAGGATTTACTACTAAACACCTATTCAAAATCTTCATTATTGATGCAGAAATGCAATAATTACCTTGTATTGCCTGGATTCTAATATTCAGTTTAAATGCCCAAGTCATTTTGTTTTCTAGTATATTTGAATTGATCAATAACTTATGTTTTTTTTAGGGAAATCTAGTGTACATTCTAAATATTTTGTTGACTTAACACCCCTGTTAGATGTTTACATTTTGTTCAAACATTGTCCCAGCATCAGAATTGGAAAAGGTTAAAAAGTGTAGAGAACAAAGATGAATCCTTGTGTTGCAAACACACTGACTTGTTGCAACATAGTCTAAAGTGAAAGTTCATGTGAGCACTTGTATGGTTTGTGTGTGCGTGTAATGTGTGTGTGTGTTTATACAAAAGCACAACCCATTTCATGCCTTAAGGATGTGGTTCACCTAGTGCAACAACTTTATTCCGGAAGCTCCACGGCAAGTGTTAATCCACACTTTTTTTTTTTCACTGCTTGGCACTCAATCACTCTCCGTACGGCAAAAGCCAGCACAGTTTCTCACAGTGTTTTTCATAGCTGTTACCATGTTCCCCAGGGTGATTTTGAATGGAACTATGATTAAAAAGTCTCAACAAAAGAAGAGAACTTCACCATGCAACTACAAGGAGAGGTTTTTTGTTTTGGACACCCAAGAGCTGAAGTATTCTGAATGCCGCCATGGCGTAAGTATTCATTTAACCCATGAGTAATCTGGATTTAAATGTGGAATTTACAATCTGGAGGCTGAGTCTGTAAATTGTGCTTCAGGGAAATCAGCTATTATTTGCACACATAAAGTTAAGATGATGCTTTTATTCTTTTCAGAAAAAGCCCTTGCAGAAAGGTTGCATTGAGCTGTCCAGAATTAAGTGTGTGGAGATTGTGTGTAGTGATTCCCCAATACCTTGCAATTACAAGTACCCTTTTCAGGTGAGGTTACACAGAATATTTCAAGTGCTATATGTAGCAAGTATGATGTAAGCATGTAGTACAAAACACAAGAACAAAAATACTATTTTCTCAAATGCAAATGTTTCCTCAGGTTTTTCACAACAACCACTACTTATACGTTTTTGCCCCAGACAACGATTGCCGTCAGAGATGGGTCAAGGCTCTCAAAGAGGGTAAACAATTCGACAAAATCCTGTTTCAGACAACAACACTGAAGAAACTGAAAAATGGACTCCAATTATGTCAACGCATTTCACATAACTGTATTAGGTTAGTTGAAAGCAATATTATTAAGTTTAAAAAGCTTCTTAATATCATTGCTTTGAACTAATCTCATACAGTTATGTGACATTTGTTGACATAATACACTTAATTAAAGAAAACGTTTCAGTTTTTTCAGTGAATGACGGTGCAACCCATTATGGTGAACACTTGATTAAAATTCACAAGATGTCAACTTAAACCGTATTTCTTTAATTGTCTTTTATATAGAGACAAAGCATAACAGTTTGGTTGAAAAATACCACCCAAACTTCTGGATGGAGGGAAAATGGAAATGTTGCCAACAAACAGAAAAACTGGCGACAGGTTGTCATGTGTATGACCCATGGGGTTTTGGTTTGTATTATATCTTCACTTCTCTTGTTTTGCATATGCGTATTTGAAGCTCAACATGGCCCTTAAATGGACCTTGATTAGAAGTGTTACATACTTAGCATTCTACAATTTATTTGTGTTTTAGGATGTACTAAATACATTCAAATGTCCTTTTTCTAATTCAACAGCTTCTAAAAAGCCTCTCCCTCAACTCCCAGATCCAGAGGTACCATTTTAAATCATGAAGACCATGTGCTGCCAATGATGTATTCTTGTTTTAGTTTATTCTCTTCAAATTACATGGGTTAGGGAAAGTCATGTCTTGGGTTTACTTTACCAATTGCATATTGGTTTGTTTTTCTGTATTTCTAAATTGCCTGACCTCCTGTATAATACATTTGTGTTGTATAACACAACATGGTAATTATTACATTTAACAAACCCAAGTAGAATTGTGAGGATTTTCGTTTAGTTTCTGAGAGTCTGTTTCTTTTGGCTGGTGACATGCATTTTTTTCTTAAGAAAAAGATAAACAGCTAAAGCATTTTGTGTTTTTTGAAATACTCATCCTCAAAATATATGTTGCTTGAACTAAATAATTGATTAATTTGGAATTCATTTAGCTCAGTCTTTCAATCAGTTTTTTTTTGTTTACTTGGATACATTTCCTTTTATTATTACTGCCAGACGGAGACGCATGACGCATCAGATCAGAGAATGGTCTTTGCCCTGCAAGACTACAATCCGGTCAGAAACGATGAGTTGTTCCTTCAGAAGGACCAGGCGTACACCGTGATTAACAGCTCCACCTCTAAGTGGTGGGCCGTGCAGGATGGAAGGGGGTAAGCCACACACAAATGCCCCTCTTGAGCTTAGTTACACATCTGAATAATTCCCCTTTTTATAGTTAGAATGATAATGAGTGTATGATTAATGAATCATTTTTACTTACACCTTTTCAGCAACACTGGCTTTGTACCCAGTAATTACCTAGCTGAAAAAACTGGCAACAACTTTCAGAGATTTGAGTGAGTTTGATTTATTTCTCTGCTCGTTGCTTCAATTTAAAATGTGGGCATCTGCAAAGCGATTATGCCGTTTATAAGATCAATTTATTTCTGGTTAATTTGTTTTCTCGCAGATGGTACAATAAAAACATGACCAGAGGGGAAGCAGAGACTTTATTAGTGAAACAGGTAAAACAAATTGCCAGTGTTTAAGAATCAAATAATTATTCGATTTTCATTTGTTTATGCTTGCGGCCATGTTTTGACAGAAGAAACATGCTCCAAGTTCTAATGGTAATTAGCACCATGTTGCCTCCCGTGACACAGTGCACTTTAGCTGTGACTGTGCCACCCACGGCATTATTGCATTTTGCAAAGAATAATGCAAATGCACCTGCACATCAAGAATGTGAGAAGACATGGGAAGTAAGAAGATGTCTCGCCACAACCACAGTCTTTCCTCCAATTTCCTGCCTTGTTGTGCTTTGCTAATTTTGCAAGCTGGAGTTAAAACAGCAATTCTTCATCTATTCATAAAAATGACTGCTGGTATTAGCTGCAAATTAAACAAACAACCAATTCATATGTCTAACAATTTACATTTGTTGTTTCATTTCTAATATTTGTCTACTTTTAAGGGAAAAGAAGGTGCATTTATGGTGCGTGACTCAAGTCATGTGGGAGTCTACACTGTTTCAGTCTTCACCAAAGCACCTGGGTAATCCTCCTTAATGCATATTTAACTATAAATAATGTCATTTGATCTATTGATAATAATGATGCTCAATATATGTATACTGATATATTTGATGACATGAATCTTTGCATAAATAATTACATGTTCTATATCTAATAATATCTCGCCACGCCTGGTGTATATTTAGAAAGAACATAGCATCAAATCGATGTCCTTTTTCCTCATCTTGTGCTGTTTGTCGTAAGTTGTTGTGAACATTTCCCCCTTTGGGAACTTATGGGACAAAAAAAAAACATCTCTTTATTTCCTCAAGGTCTAAAGGTGAGAAGACTCCGAGAGTTATACATTACCATATTAGACAAACAGAAAGGGGAGAGGCTGCATTTTACCTGGCAGAGAAGTACCTGTTCAGCACCATTCCTGAGCTCATCCACTACCACCAACACAATGCTGCTGGTAGGTTTGCTGGCTTTCCGCATTCAACAGTTATAAAAACAAGATCAATTTCCAAAAGGAAGTTTCATACAATAACAACTGTCAAAATAATGTGTTTCCCTTAGTTGTTTTGTAAAAAGATGATGTGTATTCATATTTTATAATCTGTGTGGCAGGCCTGATAACACGTTTGAGACACCCTGTCTCTCAGGATGGAAGCTGCTCTCCGGACATTGTTGATCCCTCCAAAGGTAGGAGGATGTTCTGTTGTGAAAACTGGATAAACTACAGCTCAAAACAATTATGACTTAAATGCTGAGGTTCTTGTTTTTGCCGACCTCTTATGGTAATCACAGAAGAGTACTCAGGGTGTGTTCAGTTCTCCCTTTGACTCTTTGGTGTTCTGCAACAACTCATAATTATTTGATCATAACACAAAAAGCTAATCATTGTGTACTTTGTTTTTATTTCCTATAAGTGTATATATATTGTTATTATTTTAAGAACAAACAAAAACAAAGAAACAGACACGGCACAGCCTGCTATAGTACCCATCATAATTATTTAATTAAATACAAAGCAGGTTTTCTTTATTTTTCTTAAAACTTATTACCAAAGATAATGAGCTTGTAGCTCCATTAATGGTTCCGGTTCCATACAATTCCTTAAAGCTTTAGAGAAACAATGAAAACGTATTTGTAAAAACATGTCAAATTATTGCAATTAGCCATGAGAGGCTGTGGAAAATAATGATTTTACAACAGCTATTTTGACATGTGTTACAATATCAATCACACATAAGCTGTTAAATCGGCTCGATTTCCTTTTGACATTTAATATTTCACAATAACAGTGTTGCACGCTAAAAGCCAGCAGCTAATGGATTAGCTCTGGAATGGTCATCGTAATGCAGCGTAACCTTTGTACTTTTTTTTTAGAATAAAAGTCTATCTAACCTGTTTGTTGATTTTAGGATTATAAGTGTTGTTGTTTTCCGCCTGTTTGCTTCTCAACAGACCAATGGGAAATCCACCCTGCAGAGCTGACCCTTGGTCAGGAGATAGGCAGCGGACAGTTTGGGCTCGTGCTGGAAGGGAGATGGAGGGAGAAGAAGGTGGCAGTGAAGATGATAAGAGAAGAGTGCATGTCAGACGAGGAATTTAAAGAGGAGGCAAAGGTCATGATGTAAGTGCACTCTATAACGTTTATTAACACAAAGTAAGTGATTTTACAGAAGTTTATAACAACAAACACAGCATGTATTGTGCAGGAGAGGTAAGAAACCCTAAAGGGGGTAGAGTAACACTTTCCCGCTAGAATTTAAAATTGATCATAATACTATGGATATGTGTAAAATTAATACAATAAGATAAAAGGGAAATAAGGAGTAATACAAATACAAAATGAAACACATGACATGTCAACACACGTACACAGCACATTAACAGTTATTATTTTCATATGAAACTCCAACCCACGTTTATTTGAATCCACCCACATGTTTTTTTACACCCAAACTTGTTATGTTTTTGTTTTGACTATTACACCTAAAGATGTTTCAGTATGAAATGTAGATTTAGTTTGCATAGTTCCATTTGGATTACATCTTCTATTCCCCAAAAATTGCACACAAAAAAAAAGATTTTAGATTTCAGCTGCTGTTTCTGTGTTTTTCGCAGGAGATTGTTCCACAGTAAGCTGGTCCAGCTCTATGGTGTGCGCACACAGTGTTCTCCCATGTGTCTGGTGTTTGAGTTCATGGAGAACGGCTGTCTGTCAGACTACCTGCGAGCCAGGAAAGGACAACTGTCTAAGGAAACAATGCTGGGGATGTGTCTGGATGTCAGTGAGGGGATGGCATACCTGGAGAGCTCCAACTTTATCCACAGAGATCTGGTAACCTGACAGATAAAAACTTCTTATGTTACAATTTTGTATTTACATAACATTACAATAATCCTCCTGGCTTCTTTTTCATCTGCAGGCTGCCAGGAACTGTCTAGTTTCAGAGAACAATGAGGTGAAGGTATCTGACTTTGGCATGACCAGGTATGCTTTTCACTAAATCTGTCTTAAATGTCTAGATCACAGTATTCATTTTACTATATTTTAATGTTGTCTTACATCCACTGCTGTATAAACGTGTTTGTCCCCGCTCCATTTTGTAGATTTGTGTTTGATGATCAGTACACAAGCTCACAGGGCTCCAAGTTCCCCATCAAGTGGTCGGCCCCCGAGGTGATAAAGTACTGCAAGTTCAGCAGCAAGTCCGACGTCTGGTCATTCGGTGTGTTCATAACTACATATCTTTAAGTATAGTACAATAACATCCTTCCTTTGTCCATTTTTAAACATTTATATTTTTTGAGATTGCATGAATAGCTTTTACCGGAGGTCTTAGTGAGGAGTTTAGGTGGCTGATGCCCTACACCAGGGCTATTCAACTACACATTCAGTTGGGCCAGATTTTATAACTACAAAATTCAGCTGGGCCAGACATTCAGCGGCCTGTAAAAAGCGGGTAGTGACACATTTTAAACAAACACATATTACTGCGATGAAAAACATGCAATTTTTATTCATTGTTCATCTAACAAAGGTAGGTCAAAAAGTGCATAAAAACACAACAAATTAGCATTAATTTAACAGAATCTGAAAAAAAAGTGCACAGTTGTAGCATTACATTTGTTTGCTTTAGAAGTCAAATATTCAGGTTATTTTTTTTTAACCAAGCACATCACAAAGTGCATTTACTGAATACAAGCAGTCTTAATACATTTCCTGACATACAAAAAAAAAAAGCTAAAGAGCAATGCAACACAAAGAGGTAGTAGGCTACTGTAGCAATACTATTTTTTCACTTTTCAAGTAATAACAAAAAAATCATACGTTTCGGTCACATTTGACCCAGACACATTACAAAGTGCATTTAAATGAATACAGAAAGAACTGTCAAGTTCACAAACCCATAACAAGGGATACGGGTAACTATATGAATGAATACTACACTACACGTCTACTATAGTAAACTAGGTGCTTACTATCACCTCATTTGTGATTTGTCATCGCTGACTTTCTCAATGGGAGAAGGGACATTTTTTGTTTTGAACAAGAGCAGTGATTTTGGGCTAATAGGATGTCAATGCAATCCTAAGACATTGGTGAAAAGTGCTGTCAGTCAGGGAGCAGCGAGTGCTACTTTTGATTGAGTTCATGTGTGAAAAGCTTGATTCACATGTTTACTGTATGTTGATCCAAACATACTGAGCACACAGATCGCTACTTTCTGAACGTTAGGGAACTGCCGTTTTTTGACATCACTCCAAAACTTCGCTGGCCCGTTAGTGCGCTGCATGTCAATAAGTTCCAGTGTATATTTCCCCTTGTCGATGCAGGGGACCGCTTCCTTTGCTCTGGTTGATGCGTCCCCCTCTATTGCAACAGTGACGGGGTCTCTGGCAAAGCCCATCACCTCTGTGGGCAGAGCAAGTCCATCCAATCGACCGGCAAAGTTCTCTTTCAAACTCGCAATGAAATCTGTAATCACATCCGTGATTTGTGCCGGAGATGTGATGTGTTTGGGGAGCGTCGGAAAATGCAGCATCCGACCCGTGCTCAAGTCGGTCGCGAAAAGGTCCAGCTTGACTTGGATCTGCTCCACAAGATCAATTACCGTTTTGTCTCTGTTTACGCTTCAGAGTTGAGAGAGACATGTTTTAGAGTTGCTATCATAGGACCACCGTTACTAGCACCACTAGATGCACTTTCAAAAAACGTGCTGCGTTGTGGTTTGGTGGTTTCTATGCAACGCGGAGTGTTGCGTTCATGGTCTGTACTAGTGTAGGAATTTGGCTACGGGAGGCTGGGCCACTCGGGAGTTGGTTCTGGGCCGCATCTGGCCCGCGGGCCGCCAGTTGAATAGGCCTGCCCTACACCTTGATTTCCCTGATAGCATGGTGTTGCATAGTGCACTAAAGCTAGACAAAACAAGTCTATGATTTGAAACCACAGTCAGAAGGAAACTGATTTTCTAGGACATAGATGTGATTGTGATATGTGATTTAATTTAAAAAAACTGAAAACAAAGAGCTTACGGTGACACCTACCACTAAATAGAATAAATCTAGATATAATACATTGCTGAGCGTGTCTGATGACAAAACAAATTGAAAACGTAAACATTCAAATGTGGACGAGCAGTTATGATAAAATAAAGTTACATAAGTCCTTGGAAGCACGCAAAAATAATGTATGCAAAACAGCTTGCATGGAGCAACCATGCAAATAACTGACCAGGCACACATGAACTGATTTTAGTTTTTACCGCATCACTTTAAACTGTTTACATCTAACAGTTTCTCTGTTGACCCCCACTCAGGTGTGTTCATGTGGGAGGTGTACAACGAGGGCCGACTCCCTTATGACAACCGCAGCAATGTTGAAGTGGTGGAGTCCCTGAACATGGGCCTGAGGCTCCTGAAGCCCCGCCTGGCCCCAGACGCCGTCCACCTGCTCATGGAGTGGTGCTGGAAGGAGGTGGGCACACATTTTAACATTTGTCCTAGAAGAACTGCTGAGGTTCACAACATTCATGCAACAAAAGTCTTTATAATAAGGTTTTTTTTTCATGTTCTCATTCTCAGAAACCAGAAGACCGCCCATCCTTTGCTCTCCTCGTGCATGAACTGGCCTCAGTCTAAGACCAGTGAAGATAGGATCTGAGTTTGAAACCTATGAAAATAGTTATATTTATTTAATTTATTCATTAATCACCAGTCACTTGTCAAATATCTGTGATTTTGTTTTCATTCAGATGATTATATAACACAAGCCATTTTCAAATTGCTGGATATTGCACTTTATCTCTTTCTTTGTATAGTCTTTTCCTAAGAAGGCACACACTGCAGGTTTATATAAAGGTTTCACTTTTTAACACTGTTTAACGCACTGTCAATTAAACAGTTTCTTTTTTAATAAACATGTTTTTCTCCTCCCTCATTAGTTTTCAGCATATTTAACGCACTAAACAGCTAAATACACCACCATTTCCATCAGAAGTCACTACAAAAATGCAGTTTTGATATGATCATACAGTATTGGGATTGATAAAAATGCTACTAACTAATAATCATTACTGGGACAATAGTAGTGTGTATGTGGTACCACAATAATAGATTAATAATCAGCTTCAGTCTGTCCTTCAACTGAACCAGGCGTTCTGCTCATTTGGTGTAGAGAACAAAAATGGAACTACAGGCCTTGCAACGCTGAAAAAAGAATAGAAACATACACTCACAAAATCCCTACCAATTCAAATGTAGATCTGAATATGTATTACACGAGAACAAATGTTAAATAATTAATCTACACTGAAAAAAACGGGGAGTAAGATTTACTTAGGAACATCGAGGTAAGAAAACGCACGCAGAAAACCATAAGTAAATTTAACAACGTATATTTCAAATAGCTTCTACTTACAGTTAAGAAGTGTTTGTTACTAAAGGCACTTAAGTAAACTTTACTGTCACACTCAGTTTTGTAAGTACATTTTATTTACTATTGTATAGTAGATTTTACTTAAGATTACATGTGCATTTTATTACAAATCTCCAGTAAAAAATATTTGGCTTTTCAGGTTATTTTTACTTGCTATTCTTATCTCTCATTTAATAAACATGTAGGTAATATTTAAATATAATTAAGTAAAATAAATTCAATAAAACTGTTTTACACTTTTAAAACAACACTATTCTGCCCCCGCTCCCCGCACAAGAGGAAGAACACTCTGCTTCAGAAGTTCCGTTTTAAAGTTTTACTCAGAAAGCACTGTACAACTGGACACACAAGAAAATGTACATTCATTTCAAGCCTAGCAATCATTTAACATATCATACATTTCACACGTGTGTTAACAACCATATCATAAACGATGCTAACCCCTATGGGAAATTACGGCTACGGCTATTGGGCCAACTCCACCAATCAGGAGGAGACAGCCACGGACATTGCCGTTCGAAAGCGCTGTAGTACATATGCCAGGCCTGTAGATGGTGCTGTTCTCACAGAACCAGCCCATGAAAAGACAGTGTTAAATTGAGCGAAATGAGGAATGGCTAAAATTCATGATCTGTTTGGTATTTTGAAAAATAAAAAGTATAAATATGCCTTATATAGGTATGGTCCTACAATATATTATTCAAATATAGCATGATAGGTCCACTTTGAGTTCATTGCATGGATGATGTACGAAGAAGGCAGGCATTCACCCTCATCAAGCACCGCCGATCCCTCGATGGAGATGGACACGTTGGGAGGTGTGGCGTCTTCTTTTGCTGAACTTCATGGGGGACATGGATCTTCAAGACACTCAGCATAGTCCTTTTTCCACGATATCTTTGCCCCCATTCTGTCAAAACATGTAAATCAGTGTTAAAGAGCATCTTGCAGGTTTACATTTTTTCTACATTTATGCTTAAACTTGCTTGAAAATTACAATTAAAAAAGTGAATGCAGGATTTGAAATGTTTTACGAGACATAAGGGCAGGAATTCAGAGGGAAAGGAGCAATTTTGAGCTCTGCTCTTAAAAACGGCTTTTTTTTAAGGTCATATTACATCACACAGGGGACACATCTCCGCTCTCTGACCGCGGGTATAGTCGAGTTGCGTTGAGTAGAGCGGTTGTGTTTTGGTGAGCTGGTATTTTTCGGTAGTTTTACATTGTATTTCACCATTTGTAATCATGGTGCAGTATTGTGTTTGTGCAGGTTGCACAAATACCAGCCTGTCAGGACATCGAGTCCACAGTAAAAAGGACCGGAGCTAGCGTTCGTTCCTGGGTGCGTTGTGCATCCACCTCCCTGCAGCACATACTCTCCACAGCTTTATCAGGAAACCGTATTACTTCTCTCTCCCCCCCCCCTTCGCTGCTCTATCTCTCTCCCCTCCGGTACACGGCACCGTAAGACATAGTGTGGAGTTGCATTAGGTAACGCTGTGGTGGCTGTACTGCTCCAGCCGTCTCTTTTGTGTTTGTTCGTTTCCCCCTGTCTGTGTTGTTTGTGTGGGCGTGGTGGCTGTCACTCCTGGCTCCCGGCTCAACCTCCACTCACCTGCTGCGATCAGCTGTTCACCCTCCCCGACTACACACCTGCTTTCCATCAAGCCATTTACAACGGCATATCAACGGAGGCTCCACAACCTTTCTCCGCAAGATCGTCAAGTATCAGCCGTATCTCGCGTCTCCCCTCCGGTACACAGCACCGTAAGACGTAGTGTGGATTTGCATTAGGTAACGCGAGATAAGGCTGATACTTGCGCATTAGTTTCTGTTATGGATCAGTATCAACAGTCCTGCCAGTAACGTTACTATATTATCAATGCTACTTTAGTTATAGCCTGATACATGATAGCTAACTTTACAATGTTTTGATGTGACGTTAGCTAACATTCTGTAGCTAACGCCGGTCACTCACCAAGATAGCTGCCCAGTTCTCCACTGGTTCTCCTCACACCACAGCTCAATTTCTCTCCGATGGCCGTTATTTCTTCTAATCCTTGGCTGCTCCTGGTCTCTTGGATGCCTAGCAGGCTCATAATTATAAGGTTGTGGTCCGTCATATCCATTCGAATATTCATGTTCAACTTCTTCTGTGTCTTCTATGTCGAAACTAGCATTGGGATCCATGTTTATTAATACGTTACACCGGCCGCTCTCCCCCTTGTGTCCCCCATGTTACGTAACACCCGGGAGGTCACGTGCCGAGGCTTTTTTATGGGGAAGTGAACATTTCTTACAAAAACGACGCAAGATGTCACTGTAGTGTATTTTTTTGTATATTTTTTTGAAAATCTAGTGTATTCATCATTTTCCTACACATTTATTCACAGGTGTCTTTAACCTGGAAGTTGCTCTTTAACATACAATAATGTAAACCTTCGTGAATTTACTAAAAACTGACTGGGTTGAGTTAGCTATTTAATTTAGTGTTTAAGTAGCCATGTTCTTTTTAAGCAGAGGGGATGGGGTAAGCTTCAAAGGCTTTATTATCATATGCAGTAGCTACAGTGTGGATATGGGAATTTATATTAACTAGACCCTCCAGAAAAACGCGGGCAAAAATCCTTGATTATGCGATTAAACATGCGGTGAAAATGCGAAATAGAATAGATTTTTTTTCCACACACGCACGCACGCGCACACACACACACACACACACACACACACACACACACACACACACACACACACACACACACACACACACACACACACACACACACACACACACACACACACACACACACACACACACACACACACACACACACACACACACACACACACACACACACACACACACACACACACACACACACACACACACACACACACACACACACACACACCTTGTAGGCTACTCACTTCGTTTCTTGTAGCCCTCGAAAGCGTTTTGGAGGTTGATGCCTCGGTGAACGCGAGTTATTTGGCTTTCTTGTCCGCAGCAGCAGAAAGCATTTTCGAATGAATCAAAGTGGGTCGTCACCGTTGATTTTCTCTAAGACTTATGCTCCAACACACAGTTGCACAGGGTGCAGAATAGTTTCCCCCCACTTTCGTGAAAGACATCGGGGTACTGCTTTGCCCGGTCTTTAGCAGAAATGTTCGTCGTGTGAGTTCCACACGTTCACTCTACGGTGTTGTTTACCTTCTGTGATGCGCGAGCTGATGACGTCACGTCATCATCACTACTTCACGTCAAGACGAGTTAACTTTTTTCCCCCTCAACTTTGTGGGGAAAAATGCAGGGATTATGCGGTCTTTTGATAAATATGCGGCCTTTTAAAAATCGGCATTTTGCTGATTATGCGATAAATTCTGCGATCGCAGGATCGCGTTTTTCTGGAGGGTCTAATTAACTCTTATTTGTTACGGTCAAAGTATGACCACAAGTAAGGAAGCTCAGTTCATTAAATGTTTGCGTTGTTCCCAACAGGAAGTAAACCTGATTAAATAATTGGGTTCGACAAGCTCAAACTATCAATTCTCTTGAAAAACACATTTTGAATCAGAATATTAAACATTGAAATTGAGTAAGTTTGAAAATATATATAAATATGATACAGTCCAATTAGATTCCAATGTACTTGATCTAAATGTTAACTTAAAAACTGGAGACTGAAGAGATTTTTCACATACTGGCAAGATGTACTTACCTTTAGAGAATAGAGATATTCATGTACAAACAGAACACCAGGCACATTTTAACACAAATCAAGCAGAACATTTACCTGGTTCTCTTTAATCAGCTCTTCCAGAAGCTCCATTAGGCGGGAGGACGGCTTCCATCTAAGTTCAACGTAGTGCTGTTTAACAGACATGTCGATTATTGTAGCGAACACACCTTTTACTGTAAGTACAGAAAGATACTGGAGACAAAGAGTATACCTTAACTTCAATTTAACGTGCTACAGAAGGAGGCACCAACAGTTCAACTTCCCAGTAGTCTTCGTGGATCACCCCTCTGGCCGCATCACATACTGGCCCACAGAGCAGCGTCCATGGCAGTGAATGTGACATACCCTTCTTTTAAGAATCTGATGCCGCTATCTGTCTCAGTGTACACAGGAAATAAAAGCACACATGTGCATCACACACAGTCGGATGCATGTGAGTGAACTGACTTGACTTCCACAGTAAAGGAAAACTCACCGTTTTGCGACACACTGCTAACTACCGAGCAGCATTTGAAAATGTAGCGCGAACACCATCAACAAAAAAATTATTCTGAACTACTAGTGCGGTGCCCCACTGCCACATGTTTTATTCAAAACGGTGAATTTCGCCAACTGTTAACTAATTTGAAGCAACTACTAAACATTACATGTTGTGTGTGCCTCGTCCATGACAGCAGGCTAAATTAGCAAGCACGCTAACTAGCTAAATTGCTAAGCTGAAACACTGACGTTAGCTAACATTTGTTTGATATCCATATTAAGCTGACAAGCTAACGTGGATGTACAGAGTTAATAAAGTACAAAAAGATACTTACATGATTCAAAATCCGCGAGTATTCATATTAGACGAGGGTCCATGCTTTCATCTCTTCTACTGTCTGGAACCGTCTGCTTTTTTTTCAAATATCTGTACAGTGCGCAAACTCCTCTGACGTCATCGGGTGCGTTGTCCAATTTTACTCACATTGCCCAGGTACATTTTACTAGCTTTTCACAGGTTGTAGGTCAACACATTACTTTAGTTAACATTTACTTGGTGCTATGATTTAAATGTACTTATCAAAATGAAGATACAAAATGACTCCATAAATAAGTAACACATTCAATAATAGGAGAGATTTTGAGTAAAAGAAAAGTATTAGTAATCGTTTTTATCAGTGTAGCATCACACACAATTGACCTACTATTTCCTCCAAACATTTTTTAATGTGGGGGTAAGGAAAGAGTCAACGAAAAAGACAACACCATGGATTATAGAAACATATAGTAGGATGCATTGCGTGAGCACCTTCATATTGTATTACAGTGTAGTAGCTACAATAGGGCACCCATACAGCCAACAAGGGAGTTTCCTAATAAAACAGCCAGACATCTTGCCAACTACTGAACCAATAATGACATCATTTTCATTATTATAATACTCGAATATCTGTGTAGCCCAAAGTCTTACAGTACAGTATCATCCTGCAATACTGGATAAAAGGACAAGTGGGTCAGTATTTTTGTTTATTTAAAACTTCATTGTACCTGACATATATCTTTGAAGGTCAGCTAACAAACACTTTCACCATCAGGTCTATAGTTACACCTTAATCCAAATGGCAGTATATATAAATAATGTGTTTAGATTTAACTTCCCTTAAGAGGAAAATACCCTCAGGCCTATTTCACACCATATCTCAAAGTTCCCTTGATCCCAGGCTACTTCCCCATACACTCATAGGCCCACAACTTTTAATATAAGTACAATTGTGAAGGCAGGATACTTTCTCTAAAAGTACAAACATTAAATAAAAAATGAATCTAAATTGTAGGCTGCCAACACAAAGCTAAAAAATAATGTAATCAACATGTCGGGGGGCCTGGCCCCTCATCATCAGCCCTCACTCTATGTGACTGTCCCTTTAAGAAAATGCACTTGCAGCCATTTTCTGCTCTTTGTGTGGGGTGGATTAGCAGCGCTGGGTAGGTACGGGGCGAAACTAGAGCATCAATCGGCACAGAAGACAAGCAAAAAAAATATCAGCAAACATTAGATCGCCGTCGCACACCGCGACACCGTCCACCCGTCTCTGGATCTCGCCGGACGGACATGCAATTTACAGGTATGTGTGTAAAATGTAGCGATGGATGGAGCCGCTGCAGCGCTGAACGGGGGCTGGTGATGTGCGCTGGGTAGTGATGATGGCTGGAGACTGGAGGGCTGCTTTTTCTCCCTTCTTCTTCTTCCTTATTGCACCGTGCATCAATCCAAGTTCATCATATATCCTGGGCACAAATAAGATAATATGTTTGATCGCGGAAAAATCGCCCTCCGTGAGCCGGAATGAGCGTCCCGGTTTTTCGCGGATTATTCTGAATGGGATCCCCGTTAGCTTGCATTGGCATCGTAGCTCACACTGAGATGGGTGGGGTGAGGAGAGAGGGTTCCTGTGTAGCAAGTGCAGTGATGAAAGATGGATCACGGTAAAGCTAGACAATTTTCTGACCTGATAACAGCGTTTTCGCCGCACATAGGAAGGAGATGTCCGCTATGATAAGGAGGGGAGTACATTTGATGCTTCAGACGGCTCGATTTCGCCCCGCCGCTTTTCACTCTATTTCATCATTTTCTGCATTTTGTTCCTCTCCTCGATCGCCCCCCTGACCCACCCGGCTAGTAGGGCACACCATGTACATGCATTACAGCCGTTTTCACAGCCATCATGGCAGGCAGGCCTATTAATGATGCACAAATGACAGTCGGGTTTCACCTACTTCCGTTTCACACGAATGTCTAAGCACAGCTCTTTTGATCTAATGCCAAAACTCTCCACCATCGATCCTGTGATTATTATCTAACCATCCACCCAGTAACCTGGAGTAGGAACATTATGGTGATACTGTTGCAGACTCACCGAGTTGTAAATTGGTATGTCAGCCCCTCACCAGCAAGCAGTGATGTAATGACAGGCTGTTGATGCTCTGTGCTGCTGATCTGATCCATAGTAAATGAAAAATCATTATGCTATTGGGGTAAATGCAGGTCAATATACTTTAAAATAGTAATATTCCACAATCTGTATAACATATGATGTCCTCGTTCCTTAGAACCATGGTTTGGATTTTCTTTTTTAAATGTAAGGGAAATATAATTTCCCCAAAGAACAGAACAGGACAGGCATGCAGTATGTAAGAAACTGTAGAAGTCTAGATTACTGATTTGATATGACACTTGACAATGACAATCTTGAGGTTCATTTCCTCAGTCATATTGCTGTAATGTCTGGCTGTTAAAGATACATGGATTCATTGATTATCAGAAGGTAATCACAAATCATAAATCAAGCATATTTGCAAAAGATTCCAGATTCCCAAATGCATTTCCTTTTTATTTTGTATTTCTCTGATACCATTGTAAATAAAACGTCTTTGAATTTTGGACTGTCAGTTCGACAAAACAAGCGTCATCAAAGCTCTGAGACATCATGACAGACATTTTGTGACATTTTATAAAGATATTCAAAGACGTAATTGACAGTTAGCCATAACCCTATGAAGATAACCATTACCTATATCCAAAGAAATATCCCCATAGTATGGCTTATGGGATCAGTTTTGTTGTTATGTATAGTAATCTTGAATATGCTATCAAAGTATACATACAGCTCTGGACATTTTTTTGAGACCACTCAACATTTCTCTTAAATCCCAATCTCTACATGTATGGCAGGCAGCCATTCCATTCCAGTGTCTGTTGAATTCCAAAACAGAGAAATGTTGTCAGTAGTTTATAGAATACAATTAAAACGTTTAAAAAAAAAAAAAATGTTAAATGTTCATTTTACACAAACACATACCCATAAATAGTAGAACCACTTCTGTTTTAATTTGAGTACATTTAGACACAGAGATAAAGGTCTGTAAACAAATGACCAACCAACCAAGGAGCCAAGGAAAAGAGAAGTAGAGGCACACCATGCAGCCAACTAAGTTGAACAGAAACCATTTTAATGTCACAAATCATCAGTTTTGTTCTTACATACAGAAAAGTCTGCACACTATCGTAAGCAGGATACTACAAAATCTATAAAGAAACGTTGACCCAAAATAATATAGGCTGGGGTTGTCAGTTTAGGTCTTTGTTTACCATCCTCTCTTCCTGTCAAGCTTGGTCATGTGTGCCAGACCTATATATCTCCCCCCCCCCCCACACACACACACACATTTTATACTCATGTGATGGTTATTATTGTTGGTCTAAAAGGAGAGTGTGACATCGTGGGGATCATGAGTCAACAGCAGTTTTGCCGTCGCTGAAATGACAATCCGCCTGTGAAATACTTTGGCCATACCAGTGTCCGGCACATGATGACTGCACAGATGCTGCTGGAGCACACATGTGACCGGTGTATGTGTGTGTTTGTCCTGGAATGTGTTGTAAATAATCATGTGTGTGCTTGTATCTCAATTGCTCAAGAGTGCTTCCACGCTGATCAGATCTCATCTTGTTGTGAGGGTGAACATATATCTTACAAAGCTTGCCTTGGGGGGGAGATCCCATTGAATTGTGTGACCCTGTAGTTGACACACTTTCTCTCACTGTCTGTCTTTCTGACGCTAAATGTATTACACACATGCCTTGCAGCACATCCTGCATACATGCTTGACTTTTACAAATGCTGCTTTTTGCTATTTTGGTACTTTTCCTCATTTCCATTCTTCTTATTTTGTTGTAGTATTTTGAGCACTTCCTCAAATCCCTTGGATTATTGTTGTCACGGGGAGATCTGATCCAAGCTTGTCATGTTTGTAGCTTTAGTAATTATGCCAGATTGACCGGAGGGAATTCTGCAACGCATATTATGGATGTTCAAGTAAAACTACTGTACGAGATTATGTTGTTGTAGGGGGGGGAACAGGCCTATTGCTACGTTACTAATGGCGCATTTCCACTACAGTGCGGTTTAAGCGTGCCATGCCGTGCCCGGCCCGTTTTTGGTTGCGTTTCCACTAGGCGTAGTTCCAGCTAGCGGCTACTTTTTCACAGTTTTCTGGCTCTTCAAAATCGAGGTTCTTTCCGGGCCAACAACCGGGCTGAGTTTGCTAAACTAGTGAGAGAATCGCTGGCAACTACAACAAAATGAACATATTTTACCATGATTTAATTGTAATACACGTTTCAAAATGATGCCGAAGTAACAACAATATAGGCTCACAACAACGGCCTATACAGACATAAATAAACCAGCGACTGTATTCGCCATGACACAGACAGTCTGTGGTTTGTACTTGTTTAACTTTTGTCTAGTTTCTAAACAGATATGAGGAGCTGTGAGCTCTGAGTGCTAACAGCTAACGGCTGATGTTGTTTTTGTGGTTCGCATTGAAAATGACGTCACGGCTCCGCCTACACAGCGTTACTATAGTTACTACCCCAGTTCCTAAACTGTAATGGAAACGCAGCATAAAGTGAGCCTGGCCTACCAAGGCCTAACTATACCGTATTAAGCCGTGCGAGGCCCTGCAGTGGAAATGCGCCATAAGTGTCCAGAAGGGAATGAGGGGGTCCTTCCTTTGCTTTTGTAAAGATGCACACACACACACACACACACACACACACACACACAAACTGACAGACACACCAACTGTTGAACAGAGTAGGGTACAGGGTGGGAAAGTTTACTCAGCCAACGGGCTTCAGTCCCCGTCTGTATTCCCAGGCACAGATGGGAGTTTAGTAGCACTGAGCATGTTTGTCTGCCTGACAGAACCCCTTGTAGCAAGCTGCATGTTTCGTTTTCTATAAGCTGAGCAGTTAAAAATAACTGAGTATTCATAGAAGAAAAAGAAAAAAAAACCTGCGTGAGAACAGGTTGTGAAGACACATCAGTAACAAGCATACCAGAAATCTGCAATCTAAATCTGCATGTAGTCTTATTTATTTGTCATACTTGTTGAACATTTTTATACTTAGCAGAAATAAAATGTTTCTGCCAATGTCTATAACTCCCAACATCCTCGGATGAAAATGCAGTATTTATATATGTATTCAAATAAATTATAGAATTTGACAATATAACTATACAATAACATTGATACTCAGAGATACTTACTCTGGATTACCATCCCTATGTGACTGGCTTATTGTTTGCCAAAACAGTGAAGTGTTTCTCACTGAGTTATTGATGACTCAGCCATCTCTCTGAATTGTGGTGGTTTACTTCATGTAAATATCACCTTGTATGTTTTTATAAATGTATGCGATAGTTGAGTCATTGCACAGGAAACTCCACCCAACTCCTCTATATGCTTTTTGTCATCATACAGTGTTAGTGTGCAGATACATGTGGGACAAAATCGAGAACAATGTGTCTCCTGTCTTTGTCCTTTGTCTACATGTTTTGTAAGTAACAAACATCCATGATAGCTACAAGAAGACTTCATTGTCCCGTGGTCAGTATGTGTAAGATATAAATTGGTTATTTTTTCCTCTGTCTGTTCGAAATCCAGGACAAAAAAAAGCAGTTTGACTATGTACAAGATGCCCAAACTTTATCCGTGTGGAATATGAAATGACTGTCTACATTAGCAATTTTATATCTTAATGCTGCACTTTGCCTACCTATGGCACGGAGAAGGAGACAGTGACGTTTAGTTTTATCTGCCTCTTTTCTCTGTGCTGTTTGGCCCTCTCAGCTCTAGCAGTGCTCTCTCTGGCTGTGAATATTAAGCTGATTATCGGCCCTGTCAGCCTTGTCTGCCAGGTCAGACGTAAAACACACACTTCTGAGAGGCACGTGATATAACGGAGGGCGCACACACACTGATTTTACACACTGCTTTGGCTGGGTTGGTGATTTGTAAGGAAGAAGAGGGCACTACTACGACTGTAATGTTTTAATGATGGATCAGATGGAGAACAATCATTATAGTAGCTGTTACATTTCAAGCCACATGTATTGTATGCACGTACTTTCTGTTTCCATATATATTCCCCCACATTCATTTTAGTTAATACAATTTGAAAATATAAGCTCTTCTAAATAATATATGAAAACTACATAATAATCTTCACAGGAAAGCTCCTTTTGTGTTTGTCAAATGTCCTTCAGTGCAATAACATTCTACACCTCTCTATAATCAATGAGATTTCCAGGTCTTGGCATTTCAAGATTTGTACGCTTCAAGTATGCCTCTAGTCTAGTCAAATGAAAAGGTGAAACGGAAACAGTGACGGGCCTCTGCCCTTTTACTTCCGCAGAGTAGAAAGTTTGATATTGACGTACAGTATAGTGAAATGGGAGAGGATACAGGTGCGTCGTGAACACACAGATAGACTGCACCACATAGCAAGACAGGGTTTCAGATGAGGAAGTGGAATACGGAAAGATACATTTTTGCTGAACTTGTTTATGAGTGATAAGCACTAGAATCTGAGTACAAGCAAACATTGACATTTTGATATTTCACATTACTGACGCATTTCATATATTGATTTTGCAACTTCTCCTCTGAAGCTGGATGTTTCAACCAGTTATCAAATAACATTTAAAAACAAAATATAAATCTATTTCATCTGTTTATTCTATACTGTCTATCTATCTATTTCATTTTTTTAAATTAATATTGGCTAATACGACAATTGTTCTATAACCTATAGCTAACTAATTAGACACCTATTTGTTCCACTTATCCTTAATGTTTAGCTAATTATTTAGTTGACTATTTAAACTATCAAACTTTTTTCCATTAGGCGTACTTTTTGCTAAAGATTTATCTAAAGATTTTAATAGATGATCCATTTGTTTCAGGTAACAATTAAGCTAACTATTTCAACAATGTATCCATTTATTTTAGCTAAAGATTTAGATTAATATTTAAACGGGTTATCTGTACTTTTAACTAACAATGTAGCTATCTATTTCAACCATTACGTTAAGCTTACTATTTCAACAATGTATCCATTACTTTTAGGTCACAATTTAGCTAACTATTTTAACAGATTATCTATTACTTTAATTAATCTATTTCAACTGTTCATCCATTACTTTAGCTCAATCATTCTTTTTATGCATCCTTGGCATACATCATTTTCAGCTGTTCTGATTCTATATGGATATATTCATTCATCCAAATCATATTCTCTTTTATTAAATCTATAACAAAGTCTTTCCATGTACCACCCAGCAACGTCAGAATGAGCCCCTATTGTCCTATTATTCAGTCTTATTTTGCACGTTTTTACTTTATGTAATGGAGCTTTTTATGAAACTTTATCTCATATTCTCGCTCTTTCTTTTTCTTTATTTCTCTCAGACTGGGGTGTTGTGTGAGTGACGCCTTGTTGTTACCATGACGACCCACGTGACCCTGGAGGATGCCCTGTCCAATGTGGACCTGCTGGAGGAGCTGCCCCTCCCGGACCAGCAGCCATGCATTGAACCCCCCCCCTCCTCTATTATGTACCAGGTACACACTCCCACACGCTTTCACCTCCACCCACTATCACACAAAGCCATTTTCAATATACCCCTCTCACGCTTTTCTCTCTCCTTCTGCAGGCAAATTTTGACACCAACTTTGAAGACAGGAATGCATTTGTGACTGGCATCGCCCGTTATATAGAGCAAGCTACGGTCCACTCCAGCATGGTGAGAAAATTGCACCAGTTTAAGTAATTAAACATGCCATGTCTTGCCATCGTGTTGTTCTTTTATATCAGATTGGTTGAATCAATTTTTGTTGTCTATCTTGAATAGTTTGTGTTCCCCTTTCAGTAAAGACAAAGACAACTGGGAAGCAGCCTCACTCCCTTAAAGAGAGCCTTGTTTGTTTGTGAATTGATTATCATTTGGCTCTTTTGTAAGGATTTGGCTAGGCCTGTGGCCGGGCACACACACACACACACACACACACACACACACACACACACACACACCACCTTCTCACAATGAGGCAGGCAATGAACCAATAAACCTCTTTCCCCTGATGGTGAATGAGCAGAGAGTGTGATTTGACTGGCAAAGAGGGGAAGTAGCGCTTTACTTAACCTTATTTAATCAGGAATTCCCACTGAGGTTGAAGCCTATCTATTTGAGGACACTCCTCTCTTTAGCCATAGCCTGTAGGGATGTACGATACCAAAAACTCACGGTACGATAATATCGCAATAAAAAGTCCATGGTACGATATTTATCGCGATATTGAAAAATAAAGAAAAAAATGTATTTCTTATTCTTTTAATTTTTTTAATTTATTAAATAATAAATCTGATTTGTACAGCATTTTAGTAGGATAGTAGTATTTTAAAGTGTCAACAATATAATAATCCGACCCTGCAATAGAATAAATCAAGTTTCACTTTAGTTTTTCAAGTAACTCAACTCTAAGTCACTCACTCAGCATCATCAAGGTTATCTTTTAGGAATATGAGCATGTCCACATTTCCAGGTAAAAGCTGGGATGTTTGGGCGTTTACAATATCCCCTGCTGTGGAAAAAACTCTCTTGCTTGGTACTGATGTTGCTGGGAAAGAGAGATATGCTTTGGCCATGGGTGACCGCAGTGGGTAAAACTGCGCATTGTCTCTCCACCACTTCAAAAACAATACCGTTTTTGCTAAGAAGGTGAGGCTTATTGACAGGGCGAGATATAAATATACTGTTGGTACTTGTCAATGTCTCTAGGTGTGTAAATGTAGCCCTGTAAATACAATGTCCTTTTGTGTTATCTGTTGTTTTATGTTCATGTTGTAACCTACTTGCTGCTATGTTGGACAGGTCTCCCTTGAAAAAGAGATTGATGATCTCAATGGGATCATCTGGTTGAATAAAGGTCTAAAAAAAATAAAAAATAATTATATATATATATTTTAAAATAATTTAAAATATCGCAGTAGATTTTGTCAGCCTCACGACGGTATTGAGACATTTATTTACCGTGATATTCGATATATCGTTACATCCCTAATAGCCTGATTGAGAAATCTGTCTCACACTACTTCTGAATGGAAGTAAATGTTCCCTTGCTTAAATATTTATCATGCCCCATTCATCCTGGAATATGTGCCTGGTCTAAGACGTAGGAAAAATGTTGGCTGTCAAGTGGCTATGCAACATTTCCATTTATACCAGACAAAGGAGTTAGACACATATCATGACTCTGCACTTACATAGATATTAATCTTTACCCGTATTGTCTGTTCCATTACACAATCGTAATTACTGAACACATACATCATTTTTTTATGAAGGTGCATATATATGTCGTTTGGTTCAAATGAGGCTATCCCTCTTAAAAATGTATGGTAACTTTATTTTATTTTATCCATTTGTGCAGAATGAAATGCTAGAGGAAGGACATGAGTACGCTGTGATGCTTTACACTTGGAGAAGCTGCTCCAGAGCCATTCCCCAGGTAACACACACACACATTATACTCACACATATTCACCACACTCGCTTTTAACAAGATACCTTATCCTTTGCTTGTATTGCATCCATGTCAAATGTTCCCTTTCCTTTGCGCTCAGAGCTTGCTCAGCTGACTGAGTCTGAAACACTTCTATGACATGAATTATAGTGTTCAACACTTTGATTTTCAACTTGGTTTTGTCCACCTGTAAGTTCCTGATAACGTGTCACCTTTAACATAGACAAAGTCTTTTTGAAATGTGTAGCTTCAGTATGGTAGAGGTTGCTTAACACGAAATGTGTTACCAAACCTGATGGAGGCGTCTGGTGCAGTGGATAGAGGGTTGGTGTTCGGATCAAGGGGTCACAGGTTCAAATCCCACTGCAGTCAGCACGTCGTTGTGTCCTTGGCCAAGACACTTCACCCCAAATTGCTCCTGTGGGGATTGCCCACAGTATTGAGTATGTAAGTCGCTTTGGACAAATGACATGATGTCATTCAGCCACTGAGTACTTCATCCTCCAAATGACCATTTGTATATGTAACCCTACTTCATCTTGTTTTTTTCGCTTTCCTTTTCAAATTTCGTGTAAACATAATTGTTCTTGCTTGAGGAAGGTCTTGTTGTTGATATACAGTTTCTATCAAATTGGTATACAAAGGCTCATTTTGTAGATGTAGATTAAGATCCTTCTTCTTTACTGTGATGACCTAATCAGAAGCAGTGGAGAAAAAAAACACGTTTTATTATTATTGCACATAATAGGATTTCCCAAATGTAACCATGGCACATAATAAAAACACATATATATATGGAACAATTAAACCTTGGGTGAGGGAAAAAAAATAAAATAATAGCATGAATTGTGCATGAACTAAACACACTGTCCTGCTGCAAGATCATGTTGTAAAATGACGCCCTCTTGTGTTTTGCTAGGTGAAATGCAACGAGCAGCCCAACAGAGTGGAGATCTATGAGAAAACCGTGGAGGTGCTAGAACCTGAAGTGACCAAGCTCATGAAGTTCATGTACTTCCAGGTGAGACTAGGCCACATCATGTTGTATTTTATACCTTATGATTTAAATGAACCAGATAAGGGTAAGAGTCATAGTCGGCTAAAATTGGGCTCAAATGATGATGCAAATTATCCTTTGCATGTTGAATTTGCATGTCAGGTGTGTTTTTGTAGATAGTGTTCTTGTGTTTTATTCTAATGATTCCCTATATCCTGATTCCTTTGTCTTACAGCGGAAAGCCATAGAACGTTTCTGTAGCGAAGTGAAGCGTCTGTGTCACGCCGAGAGAAGGAAGGACTTTGTGTCTGAGGCCTACCTGCTCACTCTGGGAAAATTCATCAACATGTTTGCAGTGCTGGACGAACTGAAGAACATGAAGTGTAGCGTTAAGAACGATCACTCTGCCTACAAAAGGTAATGAACCAAAATACAAAAGACTGCTAATTTAGAATACTTCATTACAGTCATTTTTTTTGTTCAACATCACCTCCTCTCCCGCCTCCAGGGCAGCTCAATTCTTGAGGAAGATGGCCGACCCTCAGTCCATCCAGGAGTCCCAAAACCTCTCCATGTTTTTAGCCAACCACAACAGGATCACTCAGGTTGGTGTGCAGACTCTGTAGGGTATGGTAAACATATGGATTATAGCTGATTACCTTTTGAAATAACTAGAGTTTGTGTTCACTTAACTGTAGTTTCAAGGCTGCTTCCTTTTTTGTGTTGCTCAAAACACTTTGTGCCTTGCTACACAATCACATGAGATGAGATTTTTACTCTCCGAAGGATAATGTTAGGAATATTATGAAGCCATTTAGCTCTTCATATCAACAGGTGACCTGCTGAACAAGTGGTATTAAACTTTCACATTTGCTCAAATAATGATGGGAAATACAAAAGAAGAACATTTGTTTTAGATGATTGTTTTTTGACTGTAACCTGGTAGTTCATTTAAAATGTAAACATAATTATAATCATTTCAAACATATGTTTGGTTTAATAAAAATAATGCATGGTACATTTACTAAAACAATCTGTTTTTTTCAGTGACTAAAAGCCCATTTCAAAAATAAAAACGTATCATAATCAAACAAACATTTTTCTGTAATTGTATCAAAGGTGCTTTTCTTTAGTTTCATTGTAAATGCAGTATTATTTATCTTCGTACAGAATGATCCCTTTCTGTTATATATGTGTAAATGAATTGATGTGAAGGTGACCCGTTTTCCATCTCTGTTCTGTGTGTAGTGCCTGCATCAACAGTTGGAGGTGATTCCTGGCTACGAGGAGCTTCTGGCAGACATAGTCAACATCTGTGTAGACTATTATGAGAACAAGATGTATTTAACACCCAGTGAGAAACACATGCTGCTAAAGGTACGTACATCTTTTCTTTCTGCCAACATAACAGTCAAAGTGTGATCTTCTGCCGGCTACATGTCCTTCAGCTGACGTAAAACAAACCACCTCTGTGTGTGTGTCAGGTGATGGGCTTTGGTCTGTACCTGATGGATGGGAACGTGAGTAATATCTATAAACTCGACGCCAAAAAGAGGATCAACCTGAGCAAGATTGACAAGTTCTTCAAAGTAAGGCTTTTTGCTTTTCCTGCATCTCTTTCATCCAGAGTTGAATTTGTGTGCATGAGATGAATGTGACATTTGTTTCCTCTGTGTTTCAGCTTCAAGTGGTGCCTCTTTTTGGAGACATGCAGATAGAGCTCTCCCGCTACATCGAGACGAGTGCCCATTATGAAGAGAACAAATCCAAGTAAGAGGATGTGTCTAAAGTGCAGAAATGCTTGGATATAACATTTCCTTTAATTGTCAAAAAGATTGTGAACTGTCAGCTGTGCATCTGTCTTTAATTGTACTCCTTACTTCCTTACTTAACAATTTAGACATGCACTACTACTATTACACACTAAAGAAAAAAGCCAAAACCCCAAAAATAATTAGTTGGAAACGGCGTTAACCCTAATTTATTTCCACTATTTGATTAATGGCAAGCCCCTTGTACCGGCATCACGTGGGTCCATGTGTGATTGGTCAGAATGTGGACATTTATGGTAGACAAAACCAGTAATTCTTGGCCACCACGCCATCTGCCCCCGCCCACCACTAACCCTCCACCCTCTCTATTTTGTGCCCAGGTGGACGTGCACCCAGAGCAGCATCTCCCCGCAGTACAATCTGTGCGAGCAGATGGTGCAGATCAGGGAGGACCACATCCGCTTCATCTCGGAGCTGGCGCGCTACAGCAACAGTGAGGTGGTGACGGGCTCGGGCCTGGACAGCCAGAAGTCCGACGAGGAGTACAGAGAGCTGTTCGACCTCGCTCTGAGGGGTCTGCAGCTGCTGTCCAAGTGGAGCACGCACGTCATGGAAGTTGTAAGTGAAACACTGAGTTTGTGTGGGACAGGCATTAGCATTGTGCGAGGGATTCGGTATGAAAAGTGTTTGGTTTTGCCATTGATCGTAGTATCTCTGATCTATTTATAACTCTCCTCGTCTCCTCCAGTACTCGTGGAAGCTGGTCCATCCCACAGATAAATTCTGTAACAAGGACTGTCCTGGCACGGCGGAGGAGTACGAACGAGCCACGCGATACAATTACACCAGTGAGGAGAAATTTGCCCTGGTGGAGGTCATTGCCATGATCAAAGGACTACAGGTAAAACACTGGCAACCCTTAGTGGCTCCTTCTTTATGCTCCAAACAGCAAATGGTCATCTTTTAAATACTAAGCAGGTATTTGAATGGAAATGCAGAAACTGTTCAACTGGCTCGTTTTGATCCTGGAGGGAAATGGAGTAAATGGAATATAAAAAGAACAGTACATGTAAGCATCTTCAATGATTTGTAAACCATATATATTTTACTTAGCAACACTAAAAGTGTTTAAACAATTCTAACTGTGACTTGAGATTTATTAACTGATTTAAAAAAATGGCCACTTGGGGTTAAAGTATTGCTTTAAAACATGTCTGGAAGTCATCTTTAGTGAACTAATCCTTTGACCGCTCACTTCATTTTCTGAATACATGTATTTCCCTTTATGTTAGTATGTCAATATATATTGTTCCTGTGTCCCAACTTGATGGTCAGTAGCCCAAATGAAAGGGAGGATGATAATGTTGTTATGATCTGCCTAGGTTTTGATGGGCCGAATGGAGTCAGTGTTTAACCAGGCTATCAGGAACACCATCTACGCAGCGCTGCAGGACTTTGCCCAGATGACCCTCAGAGAGCCTCTGCGCCAGGCTGTACGCAAGAAGAAGAACGTCCTCATCAGGTACGGTGACTATCTGATCGCTTTAAATGTACCCTCATGGCTTTTGTGGGACTCCTAAAGACCCAAAGCACTTCTATAACACTGTTTTCTTTGTCTATAGTGTTCTTCAGGCCATTCGAAAGACTGTCTGTGACTGGGATGGGGCGAGGGAACCTCCAAATGACCCCTGCCTGAGGGGGGAAAAGGACCCCAAAGGTGGATTTGACATCAAAGTGCCCCGCAGGGCTGTAGGACCCTCTAGCACACAGGTATGACATCATGACAAGAGATCAGGGTGCTCAGGGGAAATGTAGCCAAAACAGCATGATGTTGATTCTGAATGTAAACATAATATTTCACTGAAGATATTCACTTATGTGCAATGGCTCAAACAGGGGGGATGAAATGCATTTGTTCTAATGTTCACATATCTTCTAACTTACTGAGTCACTTAATGTGTTACTGCACATATTAATACGCTTTTGCAAAAAATATGTTTTTTAGTATTTAGTTTCTCTTTTGAGTAAGGCTTTTATTCTGAAGGTCAAAAATAGATGTTTCCCTTTCATATCCTCCTAAAAAAGTGCACATTTTTATTTTGAATGAACCCCATGCTACATCAAAGTATGACCAGAAAATAACGAATGTTTTCCTATGTTTGTCCCTCTCCAGCTGTACATGGTGCGCACCATGCTGGAGTCATTGATAGCAGATAAGAGTGGCTCCAAGAAGACTCTCCGCAGCAGCCTGGATGGACCCATAGTGACGGCCATAGAAGACTTCCACAAACACTCCTTCTTCTTCACACACCTGCTCAACTTCAGCGGTGAGTGGAGACAAAAAATGACAAAGACTTTGTAAAACATATAGCAAGAAATTCCACAATTCCCATGTGTTTAAAATAAGTTATGTTTGAAAAATCTCACTCGTCACATGCTTGAGTTTCAATAATCATGAACAAGTATTTATTATCCTTGCAAGAATGGAAGTAGTCATCACATACAGAGCATATGGGACAACTAGTTCCCAGAACAGTTTCCTTCACATGCCTATATACAAGAGAGGGTGTTACACAGTAAAACAAAATTGAAATACCTTTTCAAAGCAGTATACATTGTTTTGTTCAGATTAGCTAAGGCCCAGGTAAGAAATGATCATATGCCATATTACTCATCATGTTAATTGTTGTCACATAGCTATCATGCCTAAAACAGTGTGTCCTGATGGTCTTCTAGGTAATCATACATCCTGCCACATACACTGTTACACTTGGGCCTTTGTCATCATTTGCACCTCTGTCCTTGAAGGAGTACATTCAGTATTTTCTCAACAAGCTGTAATACCTCTAGATCTTAATAATTGTCTCTCGCTGGTGCAGAGGCCCTGCAGCAGTGCTGCGACCTTTCCCAGCTGTGGTTCAGAGAGTTCTTCCTGGAGCTGACCATGGGTCGCAGGATCCAGTTCCCCATTGAGATGTCCATGCCCTGGATCCTCACCGACCACATCCTGGAGACCAAGGAGCCCTCCATGATGGAGTAAGACTAACACTTCCAGCCCAAAACTCACGTTATGTTTTTAACTCACGAAAATTGACATTATTATAACCACCCTTCTTTCTCCTCCAGATATGTGCTGTATCCTCTAGACTTGTATAACGACAGCGGCTACTACGCTCTCACTAAGTTCAAGAAGCAGTTCCTTTATGATGAAATCGAGGCTGAGGTAAGCCACAAGATGAATACATTTCGAATACAATGCATTGATCTTTTCCTCTGTGACCTCATAGTGTTTTCTTTGCTCTTAGGTAAACCTCTGCTTCGACCAGTTTGTCTACAAGTTAGCTGATCAGATATTTGCCTACTACAAAGCAATGGCTGGAAGGTAGGAGAAGTGACTTCCTCTGTATATGCTTCTTTTTTTGTTCACTCTGTATTTTCTAAATCACATTTGTTTCCACAGCGTCCTCTTAGATAAGCGCTTCAGAGCAGAGTGTAAAAACTATGGCGTGATCATCCCGTACCCTCCCTCAAACCGCTACGAGACGCTGCTCAAACAGAGACACGTTCAGGTATGGGAGACATGAAAACTGTCCTCTGCACCTTCTTGTTTGTGTGTTTTACTGTTATTCTTAACCATCCATCCTGTGTCTTGTAGCTGTTAGGCCGCTCCATTGACCTGAACCGTCTGATCACCCAGAGGATCTCGGCAGCGATGTACAAGTCCCTGGACCACGCCATCAGCCGCTTTGAGAGCGAGGACCTCACTTCCATCGTGGTAAGATCACAACAGGGACATCTCTGGGGGGGATTATTAGCAGGACTATAGTGTTGAAATGCATTTTAAACAAGACATGCACATGAGCACACCGTTTTTGGGCTACTCTGACCAAACTCAATTCCAAGCATGTTATTATTATTTTTTCTTTATTCAACTTTTTCAATATTAAACACGTTATATATCCGACAAACAAACCAAATTAGTAGAAGCTGGAGGGCAGAAAGCATATACAGAGGTAGCCCACCCGGTATCCACTTTATCCAGTTGCAGGATAAAGAAAGAATATAAATCAGTCATTTAATTTGCGCACAATTAAACAAAATTCTATATTTACATACACATACATATGTACACGTATACATACACCCATTTCCAGGGTGAAAAGAAAATAATAAAGTAAAACAAACTCCATGTTCAGATAACAAGACAGTTTAATTTCTCATCCTATTTTTATATAAACTATGATAATTAAGATAATTATGATAACAGTTATTATTATTATTATTGTTGTTGTTGTTGTTATTATTATTATATCCATATAATCTTTTTTTTTTTTTTAGTTAAACATTTTCTTTTTGCATAATGAATGCAACAGTACGTCATTTGTAAGGGTAGCTGCAGTACACACTGAACGTTAAAAGTAAGTGGTTTGGAATGCAGCTCTTTTTGCTATGACAGGTAAATACAAGGCTAGAGGAAGAATAGTTCCTCTTCTCCAACTTCTGCTTTTTAGCATGCTACTCACTTACAGGCCCTACCTGGAGTTGAATACCGTGCGGTGTAATCCCAAATACCAATAGTTCTCTAAATAACTCTGCATTCTAAAAAAAGCTGTTGACCAGGATATAAGCATTGTCTGCATCTACAAAGAGATTGTTTTGTTACAGAATACACAAGTGTGTATAAAGTTAAAATAAGTTATCTTATTGATATATCTTTTGTCTTTTCTTTATTTGGTATTAAGGTCATTTGAAAGTATCGGAAAGTAATAAAGGGACTCTACTTTTAATATTGTGATTAGGTTACTGACCACATTGTTAACAGGTTATACATTTATAATTTACATACCCTCCCATCTCAACTTTCCATTCTCTTACTCCCCGTATCTCTCCCCTCCAGGAGCTGGAGTGGCTCCTGGAGATCAACAGACTAACCCACCGGCTCCTCTGCAAGCACCTGACTCTGGACAGCTTCGACGCCATGTTCCGCGAGGCCAACCACAACGTCTCCGCCCCCTACGGACGAATCACGCTCCACGTTTTCTGGGAGCTCAACTTCGACTTCCTCCCCAACTACTGCTACAACGGATCTACAAACCGGTAAGTTCAGTTGCAGAGATTCTTCTCTTTTTTTTCTTTGGAAGATTTTGTTCAATCTTTTGGTTATTAACGTTGCTTCCTCTCATCAGCTTTGTACGTACAGCCATTCCCTTCACTCAGGAGCCTCAAAGAGACAAGCCAGCCAACGTGCAGCCTTACTACCTGTATGGGTCCAAGGTATGGGGCCACTGATGTTTTGAAATTGGACAGACTTTCCTTAAGACCCGTCTTCCTTCTGTTCCTAACACATCTTCTCTTCTCTCCCTCTCTTCTCAGCCTCTGAACATTGCCTACTCCCACATATACAGCTCTTACAGAAACTTTGTCGGCCCGCCCCACTTCAAGACCATCTGCCGTCTCCTTGGTTACCAAGGCATCGCTGTAGTGATGGAGGAGCTGCTCAAGATTGTCAAGAGCCTGGTATTTATCTCCATTTTCCACCGCACATGGTTCCTTCCTCAGTGTGCTTGATTCTAGCTGTTTTGTTGTCTTCCCTGTAGCCTTAACTATCTATATTGTTATGTAACTTTGCAGTTACAGGGCACCATCCTGCAGTACGTAAAAACACTGATCGAAGTCATGCCCAAGATCTGCCGCCTGCCGCGTCATGAGTACGGCTCCCCAGGTGAGTCCATAGGCCCTACTGTTCAGGCAAATACATATATGTAGGGACATATATGTATTTGCAACATCAACTCCCATGTATTTGGTGGACATATCAAAAAGACGCACACTCAATGAGACTCAAATCAGATTTATATTAATGTGCTATTGGGTTCAGTTAATTTAATTTGTGGCAACGTTCCGTACACTTCAACGCTATCCCATTCCCAATTTAACAATAGCTCTTTCCTCCTCCTTGCTAAGCACTCTAGTGTTTAGTGCTACTTCTTTGAGAGCAGTCAGGGCTTGGAAACATTACTGGAAAAAGCTATCACTTGAAGCAGCAGTTAGGTGTTTACAGCTCACAGCCAGCAGAAGAAAAATGCTGACGACATTTGAACCGCTGCATCAACAATAATCTAACAGCCAGCAGTTAGGAGGGGTGTTAACAAGCCAATGTGGGAAAATAGCAATTTTGCTGCAATGTAATCAAGTTTGGGATAGGTGGTGTCATATATTATGAAAAAAAAACACATAAAAGAGTTGTAAGTGATTTGTTTGTCAAAGTGCAATAAAGAACCACAATAAAGGCCAGAAATGCTTTCAAATGTAGTAAATAGTGTCCTATTTAGCCATCGTGCTTCACCTCAAAACAGTCTGTTGTCCTTAGAGGTCAGAAATGTTTGTTTAAAAAATATATTTAACAATATATGTTGAAACTTATAACCAATTCAAACCTGAAACTGCTCAATATTCATTATTAATTTCTGGACATCTCTACAGAAACACTGGAGACAGGAGCTTATGATTTTGGGAGTTGAAAAGAAACGGACTAAAAATTCTGTATGTTAAATGATATGGGGATTTATTTGAAGCAAAGATTGAAAGTGTGATATAATATAATGCATGATTTTATGCTGTAATGGCAACTAATCAAACATTTGTTTTTAATGTGTTTCAAAGGACATGCTTTCTTATTCATAGGTCTGAGTGTTGGGATTTGCCTACACAGTTCATTGTATACCTATTATAGGAGCTCAGGATGAACATCCGATAAAATAAAATGTGTTTTGAACTACTTACCTGTTGCTGTGTGTACAGATTAGAGGCCACTCAGATGGCATATACCTATTATGAGGAGGGCATAGTAATCTCCAGATTACTGATGTACTGTACCTGGATTACTGCGTGTCATCTATGTCAGCAGCTAATGATCCTCCATCTGCTGCGATGCTTAAAATGTGGGTCAATGACCAATGAGGTATTAGCAGCTGCCTACTGCTTGACTGCAAGAAATAAAAGGGTGATAGAAGAGAAGAGAAGATGGACCTTTATTAATCCCCCGAGAGGGAAATTCAGTTTCCACTCTGTCGTACACACACATGCGTTTTCTATACAGGTCATACAGTACACACAGTACACACTTTTTAGAACATGCACATACATATACAAATACACACACAGTTATATGCACACATGCAGTTGAGAGGTCAGAGCGGAGGCAGCCAGTCTAGCCGGCGCCAGTGAGCAGTTGGGGGTTAGGTGCCTTGCTCAAGGGCACTTCGGCAGATTTAGCTTTAGCAAAAATGTGGGGTTTTTTGTGTGGTATCATGGCTTTAATTTAATTTCTGCCATTTCAGGTATCTTGGAGTTCTTCCACCATCAGCTCAAGGATATCATTGAGTATGCTGAGCTGAAGACAGATGTCTTCCAGAGCCTAAGGGAGGTGGGAAACGCCATCCTCTTCTGCCTTCTCATCGAGCAAGCTCTGGTACGACATTTCCTTTTGTTTTTCCCTTTAAACTATTACATTACTGTATGACGCTACTCTAGCTTCCTCTTTTTTCTTTGTTGTTTTGAAATGATGATTATAACTTGCGTTGCAGTCTTTGTTGTCTGCTTATTCCACTGCTTTCCTAATCTCTACACTGTTCAAATCCCTTAGTGTAGCTTTCTGCACTGCCATGTTTTTGTGTGGGCGAATAACCTGGGTGCCTAAAACTGTCAGTCGACCAGTCCAGGTGCCCCCAAAGTTTGTTTGATCTTTGATGTGTTTTTTAATCTCTGAATTGCAACTTTATTTTTCATTACACGCTGGCTACTCCCTCAGGTGGTAAGGATTTAGGCTTTCTCTTTGGTTCCAAAATAACCCAGACACTGAATGACTTTCTCCCTCTTTTTATCTCTTGTTGGTGTTGGCTGCTTTGTTTCTATATATTCTTTTTTTCCCACTATGTTAGTTTTGCACACATGGTTTCACCCCCAGTCAGCCATGGAAGCAAAGGGACTAAGACAGTTTTACTCTTTGATTTTATTTGAAATTAAGTGAAATGTCCCTTTTCACACAAAAACCTGAAAAAGGTATCTGAATTTGAAGCACGAAATTTGCTCAAAAGAGACATAAATATATATAAAAAAAATATTTGGCTGCTATATAATCTAATTCTAATGTCCTTTTCTTCCATGGATGAGGTGCTGGTATATTTCTGGTTGGTTGTTGGTACAGATTTGTGCTTAACTCTTCTTCTTTTACACTCTATTGGCTCTCTTGCTGGTGCATGTCTACATACATCTACGCAACTGTCACTCTACCAACCATTTCTGTCAGGCAGCACTGATCTGTGTGTGTACAGTGTTTGTCTGTATGTTAGTTTGGACTACTTGTAAGTCTGTGTGTGTTGCTTTTTCTACCATTTGCATGGCTCTTTTCTCATTCAGCGCCATCTAGGCTACCTGTCTGCATATAGTTTGACTCACAGCATGTTGTCTTGACTAACAATCACCACGAAAAACACCTAGATGATTAAGAATGACCTAACATAGCACAAATAGCTTGAATGTTACTAACACAGTGACATTTTACCCAGAAGGGTTAGTGTTTATTAAAGCCGGGGTAGGCAGTTCGTTTTCACAAGTCAATGGGCAATAATTTAGCATTTTGTATCTTTTTTATAGTATAAATAATCAAGTGGCCTAAGGGAAAACTAAACGTCTGCACCTCTTCCTGGTTCTGTTTTCAGGCTTTAAACAATCTAGCCTGTGCCAGGAGACTGACAGATCATTTTAGAGATAACTAGACATGCATGTCCTAGATGTTGAAAACCTCATTCAAGACAGAATATCCTGCAGGAAAATATTGCTTCCAGCATTGGCAACATCTTCTTACACTGGAAAGCAACCAGACTTCAGATCAGAAACATATAGACAATATAGGCAAAGCGTTTCAGAGAAAAAGGTTTATAGTAAATTCTCCTGCTATCCGAAGCAAAAGGCCCAAGGCTCCAGTCTGCAATGGTAAGATAAGAAGGTATCTTACCAAAAGTATCTTACCAAAGGTATCTTAACAAAGGTATGTTACTAAAGGTATCTTGACAAAAGTTTGAAAAATAGCAACATTTTCTAAACATCTCTGAAACGCTTTGCCGAATGTGTAGCTAGCGACGCCTTAAATCAAAGTATGCTATCTAAAAGGGTTTTACAGTACTTCAAATTGCAAAGAAATGATAGAATATTGCCCAATGTCTCCAAACATAAACTGCCAACCTCAACTTTAAGATGTATGGTAAATTGACGTTATGCTGCTTAACCAGATTAGATTTTGTGTGACACATTTATAATTCTGTCAGTAATTTGCCTGTCATTATAGCTTCATGATAAACACCCATTCATTCAGCCATTTTATCTTCTTCTCTGCATAAGCTAAATATAGTGTCAATCATCAGAATTCTCCTCCAGCATGGAGCTCATGGCAGATTTCTTTACGCATCTACAATATGCTTTATAAGCTATCCTTCTAACATTTTAGGTCTAAATGAATGCATTAAGCTAGGAGTGTTGGGGGATGGGTTCTTTAAAAATCTATTTCATCCTTGTGGCTACCTGCATGGTAAAGCAAAGTGGGTGATGTTCTTTGATTTGAAATGACCCTTTTTGGTGTGTTTTTCTTAAACCTTAGTCCCAGGAAGAAGTGTGTGACCTGCTCCATGCCGCCCCCTTCCAGAACATTCTGCCCAGAGTCTACATCAAAGGTATACTAAAGGGTTAAATGCAAGGCAGATGGTGGAAAAAAAGTCGAACCCATTGATTTGTTTGTTTTTTTGTACAATATGTATATCTTCATACATTTCTTTTCCTGTGTTGTACAGAGGGAGAGCGTCTGGAGGTGAGGATGAAAAGGCTGGAAGCGAAGTATGCCCCTCTCCACCTTGTGCCTCTAATTGAGAGGTTGGGAACCCCACAGGTTAATATCAAGTCATTTTTTATAAGCAAACTTAAAGATGTATATATTTCTCCTTCTTTTCATATCCAACACTTGATAATACAACTTTCCTTTGACATTTTTTATTAAGAAAGTATCATGGTTGTTCTTGTTACCAGCAAATTGCCATTGCCCGTGAGGGGGACCTGCTGACCAAAGAGCGTCTGTGCTGCGGCCTCTCCATGTTCGAGGTCATCCTGACGCGCATCCGCAGCTTCCTGCAGGACGGGGTGTGGCGCGGGCCCCCCCCCACCAACGGTGTGATGCATGTCGACGAGTGTATGGAGTTCCACCGCCTGTGGAGCGCCATGCAGTTCGTCTACTGCATCCCAGTGGGCACACACGAGTTCACCGCAGAGTAAGTGGCCCCTGATCAGTGTTCAGTGTAGCAGTGCCTCTCAAAGGTGTTACTTAAAGCTCTGTTTTGGTTTGTCGATACTGTATTCAAATGGGTTATATTTTACTTTGACTTCATTCCTTTGTCTTTTTTTATTTTGATTTAATGCGGAATTAGTTTACTGAGTTAAAAGATATAAACAAATTATTGCAGAATTCTTTACTTAAAGCTTAGAAAAGAGTTGGCATTTTTAGACAAAGACAAATGTATTAAAGGTAAAGTGATTTTTTCGGGGCTAATGTAACGCTCTTCCTGCTCATACTCATGAAAACGATTATAATACAAAGAAATAGGCCATCTTTGCTTCTTGCAGACTCTTCGTTCACCATCAGCAGCTGATAGAAACACTATAGCCTACTCTTGAATCAGAAGAGGGGAGATAATGACACAGTTATGCAGACCTGATACATCTTCTGCAATCTTTTGACACAAAAACTGTACTAAACTGCAATTCGTGTTGCTAATACTTCTTCAGCTTGTCCACTTTAATGCAGACGTCATTAATGAGTTATATTTTCCTTGGCTTTCAGGCAGTGCTTCGGGGACGGGCTGAACTGGGCCGGCTGTGCCATCATCGTGCTGTTGGGACAGCAGCGTCGCTTTGACCTCTTTGACTTCTGCTACCACCTGCTCAAAGTCCAAAGACAGGACGGCAAGGATGAGATCATCAAAAATGTGGTGGGTATACCTCAGTGTTCCTTCTGATGTTATTCACTTCGAGCATCAGGAAAATAAAATGTACACAGGACATGATGGATTTTTATGTTCTTCATTTGTTTGGAGGAAACAGAGAAAAAGAGAGTTGTTGGAGCGACACAGCAGTTTTTTTGGGAGAATTTCGCCTTTTTAGAAATCAATAACAAACGATAAAAAACGATATTTTTCTAAGCCATGTTTCTCTCTTTATATTACTCATCACCCTCTGCCCCCTCTCTCTATAGCTAAACACATATCATTTAATTGATGTAACACCTCTCGCTTTCCAACCTTTCCTTCATTTTCTCCCTTAGCGTTTCATAAACACATCTCTTGATATGTTGGATTTATTCCTTTTTATTTTTCTTCACAGCCCCTGAAGAAGATGGCGGACCGCATTAGGAAGTACCAGATCCTTAACAATGAGATCTTCGCCATCCTCAACAAGTACATGAAGGCGGTGGAGACGGACAGTTCCACTGTGGAGCACGTTCGCTGTTTCCAGCCTCCTATACACCAATCCCTGGCTACCACCTGTTGAAATACACCCTTCACACATAGTGAACACACACATACTTAAAACAAACATAGCTGTGATACTAATTTCTGCCTCCTCCTGGTCTCCTAGGGGTATAGAATACAATCAAACAGTTCCTCTATCCAAAATGTGGCTGTCTATGAATCCTTGAAGCACTCCGAAGTGGACCAGGCCAGAGGCAGAAGTGTATACTCACACCTTTTTTTTTCTCCTTATTTTACTATCTGTGTGGCTCTCACTCAGACTCATGCATGCCTTGTCTCACTCCTTCCGCTGCACACATGTGGATTGAACACAAATGCCAAAAGAGAATCTCTATCTTAAAATCGGAAGCCACTTGTTTGAAGTCCGAGCTGTTGGGACTCCTAAACGCCTTTCAGAATTGGCAATCAGGAGCAAATAAAATCGAACAAGGTTTAAGAAAAAAAAAGACAAAATAATGCAACAGAAGAGCTAATTTTTCTAAGTTATATAAAGATATTTTAACATGGTGCACTTAAGTGCTACTAAAGTTACTAACTGTTCTAGCACCACTTAATAACCATAGTGTCTCCTCTATTATGGCCCAAACTTGTTTATTGTGATCAAACTCATTTGTATAATAATCTGATCTACCCTGTTTCATGGTGCACAGTGTCTATCATGATGCATTTACCTCACCTGCTTGCTTTCAAAGGTACATCGCATTCTTGATTTGCTTTTATTTATCACTCCCGCCTTCCCACCATCTGTTTTTTCTTGCTTCCTCCCGACACATTTTTATTGGGTACCAATTCCACTGTAAATTTCACTGTTGAACTAAGTGAAGTGTTGAGTGTTGTAATTGTTCTTGTTTTTAATTATTAATATTTTTAATTTACTCATCCTCGGTATACTTGCCTCTCTGCAAGAAAATCTCATTGACGTTTATTTTTTGTCTGTTGAAAAGATTTTTTATATTCTGTACATCAATACAGTGATATTATTTACAATTTTTGAAAAGACACATCTTCATCTGGGCAAATGTGTTTGCTTTTTTCAAGAGTAAAAAAAAAACATTCAAGGAAGAAGATTAGAAAATACCTCCAGGTTGTATAAAGACAGTGCTAGATTAACCTGTTCTGAGTGTGAATGGATGATGTTTATCTAGCAGACCTATGACATATTCTGCACATAAAGGAAACATCTTAACAAAAATGTCAGCTATCATTAAAGGGCAGTTTCCTAATATAGTCAGTATTTACTATTGTTGGCTTTAGATTTAGCAGTGTTATCAGAATATGCAAAATGTGTCCTTATTTTTTTTTCATATGAAGGAAAACAAATGAATTATTAAGAAGAAACTATCCCTAAGCTGCCCTTTGATCTTTTTCTGCTCCGTTTTGAATGAACAAACTTTCTTTTGTAACTCCGGTGTCTTTTTATCATATTTATTCAACTCGACGTATTGTTCATTTAAAGGTTAATCTAGTAAAAATGAAGGTACCAATGTATCATCTCAAAACCTTAGCATGGCAAGTGTAATTTATTGTCATCAATGGCTTCATTTGTGACATGAGGCTTTGTTTATGATATTGTTGTACAAGTGACCATGTTTTGAAGTACAAAAAGTGGAGAAAAGAATAATAAAATGTACAACAAGGTTCCTGCGACGGATTGAAGTTATGTTGTATTTCCATGAAATAAAAAATGTTTAACTGAAAAAATGAATGGTTCTACCCTTTTAAGTGACTCTTAAACTCAGCATTCAAGTCAGCTGACATGTTGACAATTGAATACAAATGGTGTTTTTCTTTTAACACAGATCTTAAGAAATGGAACTGATTTAGTATTTCCCCCGAGTTTCACACTCAATGAGGCAGTTATTATTACACATTTTACATTGATGGGGAGATGCCACTTAGAAAACAATTGTGAATATAATTGTTTTCTTGGGAACAGTCAGTAGGCTAGATGTCCGCAACTAGGGAAAAACATGCAACTTATATAAGCGAACAACTCTTTATAAAGTCTTAAAGCAGGCCTATTCAACTAGTGGCCCACGGGCCGAATCCGGCATTTTTCTGGCCCACAAGAGGTTGCCTGCAAATCGAAATGGCATAGGCCTATGTATAATAGCATAAATAAAACTAATGTCTGATCACACTAAATCCGACGATGCGGAGAAAACGCAGGTTTTTACATTCATTGCAACTGGCGTTGCAGAGGCGCCGGGCAGGAAGTGGACCGGTCAGAGCATCCGGCCCATTCCCAAAATAAACGAATTTTGCAGACCCTATCCCTCCCTAGTCTTTCAAGTAGGAGGAGAAATGCCAGCTTTCTCCTCCGGTTTACAGGCACTGTGCAAATTAATTATTGTAGTGCCGATAGATAGGGAGTCGGAGGCGGTGCAATGGAGGTACAAAGCTTGCTTTAATAAGCAGCAGAAATAGAGATGTTGTTGGGTCGCAGCCCCGGGACAACAAGAGAGAGAGAAAGGGAGGAGGGCAACACATATGCCCGTGTGGAAACAACACCCTTAACTAGTTCCATGAGTGAATTATGACATGTTATACAGTGGTCACCACACAAGCCCCCCCAGAATTCAAATTTGGCATAATCCTCGCGTCCGGGAGGAAGCACCACAGGGGCCGAAGAGAAGGGGTTACAGGTGAGGGCCGGGCCATGGAACGGGCCGTCGTAAGGGGGCCGCAGGAGAGGGTAGGGGCCCTAACGAGGGCGAGGGCATCCCCACCGGGGATGGAACGGGCCGTTGTAAGTTGTAAGGGGGCCGCAGTAGGCGTCGTGGCGAATGAAGTCATCACCCGCCAGTCGGTGAAAGCCGGGTCGCTGAGCCGCGACGGTTGTGAATAACCCAGTGGTCCCCAGCAGGAAGGAGCGCTGCCCGGCCGCAGGCGAGGGCACAGCGGCGGCGGGCACGAAGTCATCGGGAGGAAGGAGCCGGGTCCCGGGGGGCAGGAGCAGTATCCCCGGGAGGAAGAAGCCGTGGACAGGGAAGATGCCAGACAGGGTCACACAGGGTCAGATGGGATCAGACGGGGCGAACCGTGAGCCGCGGTAAGAGGAGAGGCCAGGCAGGTTCCCGAAGCGCGCCACCCACGGGCCGATGAAGGCATGGGCGACGTCCGAAACTGTCGAGGCGAGACGGGGTCCAGAAGCGCACCACCCAGGCGGCGATGAAAGCGCGGGTGACGTCCGAAGCCGCCGTCAAGGTGGTGAAAAGGCGAGAGGGTCCACACGAGGTCGAACGGACATGGTTGAACCTCCTCTCAGGCACCAGAAAAAGCTACAAAAGGATTGATAGCCGTTAGCAGCTAGCCGAGGGATATGATACATAGGCCTATTAACTTTCAATTTTATGCATTTCAGTTCTTCAATAACATTACTTAATTAACAGTGCAGGGTTGGTGCGGAGGTGGGGAGGTTCCAGTCGGGAACCTCCACCCCACTGCGGGACCCGTGGTGGGACCCCTGAGTCAGACGGTGCGTCTTGGTCACGCTTCATATCGGCCGGCCCGGGAAGGAAGAGACACGCAGAGTGGGGGAAGTCCCCTGCCCCAACGCAGTCCACCCTCCCGGCCATCAGAGTCGAACGGCTGGACACAGGCCGTTGGGGGACACACGAGACCGCGCAGTGTTCCCGGTAGAAGGAACCGGGTGAAATAGCTTAAAAAAATTATAAAATAGGGGGAAATAGGGGGAAAAGTGAAAAAAAGTGTCCGAAAATACTCACTCGTGAGGCGGGCAGAATCCCCTGTCAACTCGTGTTACATTCCTCCATGGTGTCATTTGAGAGAAAAATGGCTAAGTTAACTTTTACGAGAACCAGGCTAGGGGGGTCAAAAAGGCTTGACCAAGGCCGACCCAAAGTGCATGGTGAGTGGACTCATCGGCTCCGTGATGAGTCTCCATTGTAATTTGAAAACTTCCATCAGACGAGTCCTTCGGGGGGCGGGGAAAAAAACGTGTTCGTCAGAATCGTCACTTCCTGTACTGAGAGTGGAGGTGTCCTGACAGTGGAGCCTACACCGGAAATGTCCTGAGAGTGGAGGCCTGCAGGCAGACCCCTCTCGTAGGGTATGACGCCGGAGGAGACCGGACCAAAACCGCGGCGCAGCCGTGACGCAACGCAGACGGACCCGGTGGAATCGAGGGGTGAGATAGCGCTTTCCAAGTTACGCCACCGCCACGTGAGCGCGTACTTTGAGCGCACCTATGATACGTCACTGTGACTTCTGACATCGTCGTGACGTCGCCTGTATTCTACGTCAACCCATTCAAAATGTATGGAGGCTTTAACGCACGTTAACACGTTTGTTCTCTGCTCAGTCAGCTTAGTTGTCTGTTCTTTGGCACAAATCACACCTCATAGCAGGCAGTAGGTTGGGCAGAGAGCCTCTGCCCCGCTGCCGCGTAACAGGGTGGCTGCAAATAAACACGGGTGTGTTGGGCGTCTCGCTCATTGCTCTTCTGCAAGATGAAATGAATAGCTTGGTCTACGGTGGGTGCCGCTGCTTGCCGTGTGATGTCCCTGGGGGATCACGCCGCATGGCACTTTTCCGAAGACCGTGATGATCTCCTGGGAGCCCCCGTGTTTACGGAAAGGCTCTTTGGATCGATTTCCTTGGTCACGTGGATGAGGAGTAGTCGCAGCTTGGCGTATGCTGCTTCTTGCTCATCCTCAGAGGACAGAACACTGTCCCACACTCGCCGCCCCGCTGTAAACTCCAGTAAAGGAACCAGCAGGTGGGCGCGCGCACGTGGAATAAACTGCAGAAAGTGCTGTCAAAGCACTATGCGGGTTCAAGAGACGCTATTGCCGACATGCTGTTGTCAGAAAACACACCTTGCATGGTATAATAGCTCAGATTAATGGGTTTCACAATTGAATGTGAAACACAGTGTTAATACGAAGGCGCTGCCCCCGTGAGAGTGGCCGCGGTGCATTCAAGGACCTCTGCAGTCTGTCCTATGCCACTCGCTGAAGAGGGTGTATGACAGTCAGGAGGCGTGGCCGCCTTATATATATACGGTGAGTTTGCGCGCGCATTCAGGTAGGCCCGCCCCGAGGGGGCAGCTACGTTTATAGATATCTCAGTAGGTGAATGCTTGCATAGTACGGTTGAGAGGTAGTACCCACAGAATCCAGTAGAGGGCTCCGTCTGTGCTTATATAACTAGGGTTACAATACGTAACCCCCCGTTTGGATCTACCTATACTTGTGAGTCTAGCTTTTCTCATATGAATGCCATCAAAACAAGGGCACGTTGCTCCATGACCAATGAGAAGTTGCATGAGTGTCTCAGGATTGCTCTTACCACTTATGAGCCAAACTATGCTGAAATAGCTAAATCAAAGCAGTGTAATTTCTCTCACTGACTCAAACAGGCTAAACATGAAAGAAGTCTGATGTATGGTATGTATGCAGATCTGTTATTATGGTCATTCATTGTATGGTCATTCAAACAAGCCTACTTACTGTTTTGCAAATTGTAAACACAATTCAAAGATATAAATGTTATTGTGAGTCTGATGGCTATTGTTTTACTATGTTCTATTTGCATTTAATATTACATTTTATGGATTTGTGTTGTCTTCAAAGCACCTTATGTAGGCTTGGAAGTGTTGAGGATATTATAAAGAGGGCTACTTACTGTTAATGTGATGAATACTGTTTTATTATATGCATCTTGTTTTGTACATTAGTGGACATGGAACTGTTGGGGGAAAAAACCTCATGTCTCCTTAGTTTTAAAGATGCAACATTTTGCACTTTTGTGTCAAGCCTTGTAACCGAAGCTTTCCGACTTTTTTATGGACTGGTTTCTTGCTGCAATGATTTATGGTGATACAATTAAAGTGAAAAAAAGGGATGCACGTCACTAGTTTAATGTTTTAGTATCTATTAACACTACTGTAAGCAAGAGTTATGTGTAGTGATTCCTTGACAAAGTATTGTGTGGCCCACAAACCCCCAGTGATTTTCCTATTTGGCCCACTTGCTAAGGAAGTTGAATAGCCCTGTCTTAAAGCATCCTTTCCCGATGTGCATTGTGATGATTGTGACAGATAACTTTACGTTATACTTGCACTCAAACTGAAAACCTGACAAATGATAGGAGCATAGGATGTCATACTTTTTGTATCAGGTTATCTAGGAACCATTTATGTGTTCTGTTTTCTTTACATTTATCTGAATATTTGTGTGAATATTAATTAATGTTTTCATTAGAAAGTCAAAAAACGTTCACAAGTAAGTCACCCTTATTTTTATTGAATTGTTGTCCATTTTCAATTTTAGGTTATATATTTGTTTTATTACATTTGAAAAGAGGGACACCTGTAATGTATATGAATATTGTGGTGAAAATTAGGCAGTTGCTTTATTGAAAAGTCTCATTTAATGTTTAAGAGCCATGTCATGTGACCCAATGGGTTCGAACCAATTCAGCACTGTATTTCCACAATTTAAAAATAATAAATGAGACTTATGAGTACAGAAACAGTACCGAAGGAGTGGCAGACCGGAGTGGTGGTTCCCCTTTTCAAAAAGGGGGATCAGAGGGTGTGTGCCAATTACCGAGGCATCACACTACTCAGCCTCCCCGGGAAAGTTTACTCTAAGGTACTCGAAAGGAGGGTCAGGCCGATTGTCGAACCTCAGATTGAGGAGGAACAATGCGGATTCCGTCCCGGTCGTGGAACGACGGATCAGCTTTTTACTCTCGCAAGGATCCTGGAGGGGGCCTGGGAGTATGCTTATCCAGTCTACATGTGTTTTGTAGACTTGGAGAAGGCGTATGACCGGGTTCCCAGGGAGTCACTGTGGGAGGTGCTGCGGGAGTATGGGGTGAGGGGGTCTCTACTCAGGGCCATCCAATCTCTGTACTCCCAAAGCGAGAGCTGTGTCCGGGTCCTCGGCAGTAAGTCGGACCCATTTCAGGTGAGGGTTGGCCTCCGCCAGGGCTGCGCTTTGTCACCAATCCTGTTTGTAATATACATGGATCGGATTTCGAGGCGTAGTCGTGGGGGAGGGGGTCTGCAGTTCGGTGGACTAAGGATTGCACCACTGCTTTTTGCAGATGATGTGGTTCTGATGGCTTCATCGGTCTGCGACCTTCAGCACTCACTGGATCGGTTCGCAACCGAGTGTGAAGCGGCTGGGATGAGGATCAGCACCTCCAAATCTGAGGCCATGGTTCTCAGCAGGAAACCGATGGACTGTCCACTCCAAGTAGGGAATGAGTCCTTACCCCAAGTGAAGGAGTTCAAGTATCTCGGGGTCTTGTTCTCGAGTGAGGGAACAATGGAGCGTGAGATGGGTCGGAGAATCGGAGCAGCGGGAGCGGTACTGCAGTCTCTTTACCGCACCGTTGTGACGAAAAGGGAGCTGAGCCAGAAGGCAAAGCTCTCTGTCTACCGGGCCATTTTCGTTCCTACCCTCACCTATGGTCATGAAGGATGGGTCATGACCGAAAGAACGAGATCGCGGGTACAAGCGGCCGAGATGGGTTTTCTCCGCAGGGTGGCTGGTGTCTCCCTTAGGGATAAGGTGAGAAGTTCGGTCATCCGGGAGGGACTCGGAGTTGAACCGCTCCTCCTTCGCGTCGAAAGGAGCCAGTTGAGGTGGTTCGGGCACCTAGTTAGGATGCCACCTGGGCGCCTCCCTAGGGAGGTGTTCCAGGCACGTCCAGCTGGGAAGAGACCAAGGGGTAGACCTAGAACCAGATGGAGGGATTATATCTCTTCTCTGGCCTGGGAGCGCCTTGGGATCCCCCAGTCAGAGCTGGTTGATGTGGCCAGGGAAAAGAAAGTTTGGGGCTCTCTGCTGGAACTGCTACCTCCGCGACCCGACCACGGATAAGCGGGAGAAGATGGATGGATGGATGGATGGACTTATGAGTTGATGAAGATGTCACTGGCTATGGAAGTTAAGTCCATGGATGTATAATAAGAACTAGATACAGCGTGGGAGGCGGGGTCTCGTTCTTTCCTATGAGAGCTGCTCATTGGCGCATGAGGACAAAATGGCCCAACTTTTGAGAGAGCGAAACGTCACAGATTACCCGTCATGCCTATCTCCCGAGCTCCCACTCTCGGGCCAGTAGAATGAATGGAGACAGAAAATAAATCTAGATTCGGCTTTTAGTGCATTTTACAACTTTAAGGACCTAATGATTATAATAAGGGCTATAAAATAGTTCATACTGGGTAGTTTATTTAGTTTAAAAAAAAGTATTTACAGACGTTTCTTTCCCAATGTTAGTCAATGGGAAAAAGTATTTCTGGTCCCAGTGACGTCACGTACTGATATGGAAATTGTAGTACCGCCGTTTGGACCATGGTTTGGACACAACGAATATTTTCATCAGGGTCCGGCGCGCATCCTGGCGGCTTGGTTAAGTCTGCCAACATAAAACGTACGTCACTCGGTTCCAAAAGTATGTTAGGAAGGTTCTAGCGAATCCAGGGTTGCGTTCCGATAATCCAAAAATCAGCTCCTAAATTCTAACCCTATCTCCTATTCCTGGACCTCTGAGTGAAACGTCACGGGGTTAAGGGATAGTGGATAGGAGAATTAAAAAGGACTTAGGAGAAGAGACTTTAGAGAATCCGAATACACTTTTACTATCTGACGTGTTTATGATGCGCCAGCGGACGTCATTGTGTGCGTCTGCTGCTGTGGTGAAACTATGGAAACTACAGTGTTCTATACAACGGACTACAACTTGGATGTTTATTAAGAACGAGGGACTCATCTAGAGACTCTGCACCGTGCTCTGATGCTGTTGTTTTTTGCTTTATGAACGTGGACAACAGAGAAACATATTCTTCATGACCAAAGTTGTAATTGAAATAAAAAAGGAAAGTGAAATTTATGCTCGTCACCCTCTCCCTCCGGTCCACATTAATACAAATGATCCCAATATGTATGATTGTATAAAAATATCTTAAAATCAATAAAAATGTATTTATTATAAACGTTAGTCCTTAACACCTATCACTGTGTATATCACCATTCAAACATCTTTTAAAAGTTGAACAAACCCCACACAGCTCAGTGAAATGTTGACTTTATTTGATCATTTTAGGAAAAACTAACGTTCATATTTCTCTTTTTGATTATAATACTGATGAACGTTCAAAACAAAGCACTTTGGCAACTTACCACATACGTTTTAAAATGCTTATTAAGCACCGTAACTTTCATGATATAATTTCTCCGTCATAATCGTTTGTTTCCGTGAACGGCCGACTGTTGTGTGACGTCAAATGCTGCGGCTGCAAGGCATTGTGGGGCAGCATTTTCTCCTCTCCTTTCGGTAAGGGAGGTCCAGTGGTTCCTAAGCTAAAGGAGGTTATAAAGGAAGTTTGAAACCTCCTTTCCTTTCATTTGTAGAATTGGAACGGCACTTAACATGGCTGCCACTGACGTACTTCCGGGTCATTTCACTTGGTTAGGAAGGTTCCTAAGCTAAATGGACTATTGGAACGCAACCCAGGGCTGAAGTTGAATAGTCCATTTAGCTTAGGAACCTTCCTAACCATACGGAGTGAAATGGCCCGGAAGTCCCTTAGTGGCAGCCATGATAAGTGCCGTTCGAATTCCGAGTCTAGAATTTGACGTCACACAACAGTCGGCCGTTCACGGACACAAACGATTATGACGGAGAAATTATATCATGAAAGTTACGGTGCTTATTAAGCATTTTAAAACGTATGTGGTAAGTTGCCAAAGAGCTTCTTTTTTTTTTTACGTTCATCAGTATTATAATCAAAAAGAGAAATATGAACGTTAGTTTTTACTGAAATTATCAAATAAAGTCAACATTTCACTGAGCTGTGTGGGGTTTGTTCAACTTTTAAAAGAGGTTTGAATGGTGATATAGGTGTTAAAGACTAACGTTTATAATAAATACATTTGTATTGATTTTAAGATCTTTTCATAGTTCATACAATCATACGTTTTGGGATCATTTATATTAATGTGGACTGGAGGGAGAGGGTGATGAGCATAACGGCCCCTACACACGGCGGCGTGCGTTGCCGCTTCAACGCTTCTGCCCATTCACTTTGAATGGGGTGACGTCACGATTCACCGAACTGCATTGTGGGAGCAAAGCGTAGCTTCCCTCGCGGTGCTCGCTGCAAAAGTAGAGCAATGTTCTACTTTTGCCGCCTCGACGGAGGCGTCAGCCAATCGAATCATATGCCAGTGCAAGCTCTAGCCAATCAAACGCCGTGCTTGTGTCTCTGGGGCGGGAGATTCATGTGATTGGTTGTTGGTTGAGTTTCAGCCCCCCCCGCCGGCAAGCGGCAACGCACGCCGCCGTGTGTAGGCTCCGTTAGTTTCACTTTTTTATTTCAATTCCAACTTTGGTGATGAAGAATAGTGTAGCGGCCCTGATAGGATGCTGAGGGTGTCACTCAGGCATCCCCCGTCTCTCTGCCAATCACAGAGCTGCACAGTGATGCTGGTCTAGGTGCGGGTCTGTGATTGGGGGAGCAGACGGGGGAGGGCGGGGAAGTTGTGACGTAGTCTTGGTTATAAAGGTGTGTGTGAGAGTTTAGTAGAGAGTGTGTGAGGTTGAACCCGCAAGCTATAACTGTACCTGTGATCTCCTAAGAAAATAAGAGTTATTAAAGCCTAATAACTGGAAGCCTGTTTCCGACTCCATCTGTGAACGTTACAATATGTTTCTCTGTTGTTCATAAAGCAACAGCATCAGAGCATGGTGCAGTCTCTAGTGCCCCTTTCACGCGTTTTATTTTTTTCAGCTCCGGCTCGGAGCTGGAGCCTGAAAAGTACAGTTTTTTCCTGTTCACACCTCAGTGGCGCCGCTTACGTCTCTCACTGCAGCGGTCGGTAAATGCCGCTGAGACACATTAATAAACAATTAACCACGGCACTCTGGAGAAAAACATAAGGTTGGAGAAGTCGTTATTTAATTTAATCTGGCTTCGTGTGATTAAAAGCAACACGATCATCGACCCGACGCAGTCCCCCGTTGTTGTTGTTGTGAGCGCCGTAACGCCGTTGGGGAGCAAATCAGCGATGTCAACGGTGACGTCATGACGCAGCAGTGGCAGCTCTGGGTGGTGTGAACAGAGCGGGAGCAGAAAAGGGAAACCGGAGCTGAACCAGAAAAGCTCCCGCTCGGAGCTAGAAAGGGAAAAGCGCTGGTGTGAAAGCTGCATAGATGAGTTCTTATTATACATCCATGTTGTAGTCCGCTGTATAGAAAACTGTAGTTTCCATAGTTTCCCCACAGCAGCAGACGCACAAAATGACGTCCGCTGGCGCATAAACACATCGGATAGTGAAAGTTTCAAACTTCCTTTATAACCTCCTTTAGCTTAGGAACCACCTGCCCTTGTGTCTCGTAAAACATATCAAATCCTACATTCAATTTTTTAATTGTAATTTTCAAGCAAGTTTAAGCATAAATGTAGAAAAAAAAAACCCTGCAAGATGCTCTTTAAGATCTTTTCATACAATCATACGTATTGGGATCATTTGTATTCATGTGGACCGGAGGGAGAGGGTGACGAGCATACATTTCACTTTCCTTTTTTATTTCAATTACAACTTTGGTCATGAAGAATATGTTTTTCTGTTGTCCACGTTCATAAAGCATAAAACAACAGCATCAGAGCACGGTGCAGAGTCTGCTTTAAAGGATATTTTTGCCTTTTTCAAATGGTGCGCTTTATCACTGCCTGGGTTTTGGTTGAAGTGCATCCAAATGCTGCTGCGTTTACGCGTTTGGCTCATTTTCCATCCTAAAAACACGTCATCTACCTGTCCTGTAGCCTACCACTTGTTATGACTTCTCTCTCTCTCGCGTATTCCGTTAAGACCCACCCCACTTCATACCTCCTACTGAAACCTACTAATCAGAGTAGGGGCGGGTCTTCACATAATACGTTTGGGGAACAAAATCAAGCTTTTTAACAGGCGAGTGGATTTTGGCAGGCAGTGAGTGCGGACTAACGATTGAACGATAACAAGAACGGCTATCACCAAGTACGACTCGGTTCCCCTCGTTCATACCAAAGAGCCGTTCATCGGCTCGTTCGCGACCGACACATCACTACAGGTGATGATGCAGAGCTGCTTCTCTCCGTAAGACTCAGAAGCTGATATGATCTCTCTCTCGCGTCCGGTTATACTTCACTCGCGTTTATGTCCAACTCGATCAGATCCAGCTGTCCTGTTAATAATGACCGGTGGGACTCCCCCCGTTCACAGTTCACTGTCTAGCACTGGTTTCGTAGTGCACTGATCGATTAGGCTAAGCTTAGCTAACCTGTAGCTGCTCCCTCCACACTCACAACAACTTCATACAGAAATAAATAAAGCATCTGTATTCGCCATACAGGAAACACACATTTAAAACGGTTTTGCCTCCCGTTTTTGTGTACACAAGCATTCATCAATGGTTCGGAAAGTGGAGCTGTACCTTAATAATATAAAGGCTTGTATTTGCGTGCATTTCCTGTACGGAAAGTGGCAATGTACTGAGAGTGGAGGTGTCCTGAGATTAGCGCCTGCAGGCAGGCTCCATGGACCTGTCAGCTCCGGACTGCGCAAAATGCGTACATGAAGCGCTACGTCATGAAAGCAAGAAATCTACCCTGGTGGGGGCACGCTCATGTGATTGGCTTAGAATTGAGGAGACATCTCATTGTCTATAGATAGAAAAAATTACAAGTACGAATCGGCTGACCGTCAGGGGAGTCTCAAAAAACCCACACACGAATCCATGCACAGAAAGCGGTTTGTGTTTGCAAGGTTCAGAGGTTTTAAACGGAAAACAAATATGTGTGGATCAAAAATACACATGTCAAACTTTTTTCTGTATTAGGATTTTATTTTCATGTACTTGAAACGGAACACATTTGTGTGTGCATTGAAAAACACAAGTGTGGATCCGGAAATACAAGTGTGAATCCTTTTGCGGATCATGAAATACAAGTGTGAATCCTTCTGTGTGCATGTGTGTATTATGAGACTGTTCTGAGCCCATACATCAGAGCAAGGTGCAGAGTCTCTAGATGAGTTTACAGTAGTCCCTCGTTCTTAATAAACATCCATGTAGTCCGTTGTATAGAACACTGTAGTTTTCATAGTTTCACCACAGCAGCAGACGCACACAATGAAGTCCGCTGGCTCATCATAAACACGTCGGATAGTGAAAGTGCATTCAGATTCTCTAAAGTACCGCAGTCTCTTCTCCTAAGTCCTTTTGAATTCTCCTATCCACTATGCCTTAACCCCGTGACGTTTCACTCAGAGGTCAAGGAATAGGAGATAGGCTTAGAATTTAGGAGCTGATTTTTAAACTATCCCACCGCATCCCAGCTTTGAATAAGCGGTCATGTTGCAATCATCTTTGATCGATGAATAGCGTAAAAAATATACAGAATTGATAATAATTCCACAAAATACTCTAAAATCAGTTATTTAAGAATATGGGTTTGGGCGAAAATGTGTGCGCGACAACGATGGGCGGGACTGTGTAGTCCAGGCGAGGCTCCCTATTGGCCACACGGACGTAACGTACGCATGACGTTCTTTTTAAATTTCAGCGGTGAACTTTCTGTTATTGTGTGTTACTCGGAGCTGCACTGCAGCCTTGTTTTTTACCTTTGGAAATAGAAAAATCTTTACTGAAAGTAGATTTAAAATGTCTTTTCCAAGAGCTCCTTTGAAAAGGTTCAACGAGAACATAGGTAAGTGACGTTTACAAGCTAGTAGCCAGAAGCATGTTGGCAAATTATACACTTTAAGTTATTCAACGGTAAGTAGCTTATGTTAGCTGACTTGCTTAAGCAATTTAACGTTAACGGTGTTTATTGCTCAGCAAACGTTAACCGGTTACACTTTGTCAGTACGGTTTTCTGTCGTGTTTACTGACAAGTCATAATGCATGAAGTGCATGTTTAAATTAAGTAACGCTTAGTGAAGCTAACTAAGAAGAGGCGGCTAACGTTGTGATTCTGTCCGAAGGGTGTGCCCCTGCACCCGGCTCATATGAGATCAAACCCGGGGACCTTAAGGGAGTTGCTTCCTTCGACAGAGCTGATCGGTTCAGACATGTTAAGGCAGGTGGGTACATTTGATGAGAACAACACTAAAACAAAACATTACCAACAATAACGTTATGATCTAAAACCTAACGTTTAGTGTCCCCTGCTATTTTCACCGTCCTGTGTCTCCAGCGGCTCTTCCTCCACCAACACCAACGACCAGGATTGACTTTATGTCTCCTGTCCGTAGGACCATGTCAGTTGATGGTCTTGTAAGTTCTATTTTATTTAAGCTTGTTAATATTCCACTGAGATAGCTCCTGATTTACATATTTTCTAGTCCAACAACTGCTACTGTCATAAAACTAACCCGCTCCCATTTTTGTGAACACCTAGATGGAAGGTTCAGGTGTGAAGAAAGAGAAGAATTGCATGACCGTGGAAAGGAAGCAGCAGAAACTCCTGGAAAAAGAGGTACACTTCATCAAATCAACATTTGTGCTATAGATTTACTACTTTAGATTGTATCATTCCTGTTCCATGTCATTAAAGCATTACTGAGCAACTGGTGATACATACAAGTTTTCTTTACCATTGTTCCTACTACTACAAATGTTGAAATCATAACCCTAGCTTTGTTTCCATCCAGATTCGGTCCCTGGTTCAGCAGCGAGGGGAGCAGGACCGTCGCATGCTGGCTCTGGAAGAAGACCTGAAGAAGGTGGAGGCCAAGCTGCTGGCTGCAGTCAGGGAAAAGACGGGCCTTTCTTCCAACGTTACCACCCTTGACAGACAGCTGCTTGAGCTCAAGAAAATCAATGAGTTCCTTAAAAACAAGGTGTGATTAGTTCTGATGTTTATATTAAGTGTAATAATTAGAAATCCTGTCTTGATTAAGCCTTGATGGGAGCGTCTTCAGTGCTAAAAGCATGTTTGAGTTCCTTGCTGTCTTGCATGACAAGTGTGACTGCTTTTTTAGGTTTCTGCTGACACTACAAAGAAGAGAATTATATTGCTCACAACAGAGTTGACGGAGGCCAGAAACAGTTTGGATACTAAAAACAAGGTATCACTTACACATTCTTTAAATATTGAGTATTACAAAAATCCTCAATTGGTTATAATCACAACTGACAGCTATTCACATATACAATTCTAACGTAAAGTGTCTGTGTGGGTCCAGGAGTTAAAGGTTCTGCAGATTAACACTGAAGGCCAAGTAAAGGCGCTTGAAACTGACCTGAAAGCTGCCAGGGCGACTGTCAAATCTCTGAAGGACAGGAATAAGGACTTGGGTAAGATGTAAAAGCAACAGAAAGTGTTAGTAAAGAAACAAACATGGTTACATATGGAGAGGAACAACAGTAAACAGGGGTTTTCTTCCTCACAGAGGACCTGCATCACGTGACCAAACGTCAGAACCAAGAGCTCGAGAATGAGAACGCTAGATTACACGGTGAGTTCTGTATGGCTGTTTTATTTGAAACACATGTAGTTTCTTACCCAGAACTACCGAATGTTTTTCAGCTTGCATCGAGCACATTCAAATTTAGGTTTGCAAAATTCCGGGAATTTTCAAAGATGGAAACTTTCCATTGGAATTTATGGGAATAAACTGGGAATTTTCTAAATTGAAGGTTGGGAACATAAATATAGTTGGGGAAAGTATATTTTAGCATAATCTTGACTAGGTTGCTAGTGGAATCTTGCAGATGGGGGTGCTGCAGCCCCCTCAGCACCTTTTCGCGTCCATTCGCGATGTCTGGCTGTCTCGCAGACCCCACGCAGCAAGCAGGAAATGAACCCACCTCACACTGTTCGCTCCTCAAGCCTCAAAGGGCGGAGCAGCGAGCAGCGCAACGTCCGCCAACATGGCACCCAGACCCCACGCAGCATTCTCATCTGTTTGTCATTACTGGTGTAATTTTCTGGTTGCTAACGCCATTGTAACACATAAACACTGATGTTCAGCTGTAACGGTGGTGGACTCATCAGAACAGAGTGGGCGAGCTGACCAATGGGCTCACAGGGAGGGGGGGGGGGGGGGGTTGGCAGGAGATCCAACAATGCGTTTAGGACAGAATGAATACACATACTATACAGAGATGCTGTATGAGAAACCAATGTGAGTTTGGAACATTGAAAAATGTAAATCTATTCTAGTAGACCTCAACAATGGAAATATGATCAGTAGAAATGGCCATGACATGGGACCTTTAACATTTTTATTAAAAGTACATGCACCTACTTTTCACACTTTGATAATGTATTTACTATCCTGTGTTTTGAGTAATACTGATAATTATGTTGGTCTATTCTAGTATGAAGAGTATTCTAACTCATTCTATATATTTTAAAATGTGTTTTCTTTAGATACTCTATTGATTTATTTTGACTGTATATTTACTGTTTATTTATTTGTATTTTTTTTTTAATTGTAATTCTTGCATAGACTGTTCACATACTGCTGTGAAAAAACAAATCCCAACTTAGGGTGAATAAAGTATATCTAATGTAACGATGCCCTTGTTGTACAACACAGGGTACAGGCAACTTCCTATTTCTGCATGTGTTTGTAGGTTTGCTTCCTAATCCTATTCTTCCCTGTTATTTTCCAGGTGTGATTCGGGAGCTAAGGCAGGAGATCAGAGTTTTGGAGGGATACCTGGATACGGCCAATGACCAGATCCAGGTATCAATTGTCTTTCAAGAACAAAGCTTACAAAAGTAGGCATCTTTTAGGCGTCTTTGTGATAGTCATGTTTGTGTGTTTGCAGGATCTTCTCTTGAAGCTCGGAGAGAAGACAGTGGAGAACTCTCAGTCTCAGATGGAGAAAGTAAAGTAAGCAGATGCTTCAATTGTTTATACATTCTGATATTAACTGCATGTCATGACACTCACTCGCCACTTCTCCCGCAGGCATCTGGAGACCGACCTAGAGCAGCGCACCATTGAGCTAGAAACCACCCAAATTGTGCTCAGACAAAAAGAGGAGGCAGCAAATAAATTCAAGCAAGAGCTGCAGGCATCAAAGGAAGCCTTGTTGGAAGTGGAGACGAGGTTAAAGAACCAAGAGCTGGAGCTGAAGTCTTCCCAAAGCTCAGTGAGTGACATGGAGGAGCAGATGCATTCTGCCGACCAAGAAGTCCAGGAGTCTCACGCAACAGTTTTCCAGCAGGGGGCGGAGCTCGCCAGACTGAGAGGCGTGCTCAGGAGGACCGAGAAGGAGCTGGACGAGAGAGTGGCTCACCTGGAGCAGAGGTGTCTGTTCTCTGAGGGAGACAGAAGTATGTTCAGTACGATCCTATTACTTTGGTAATTCAAATAAATTGAGAGGTGACAATATCATAAGATGTTATCATTTTTTAGGCAAGACTCAGGAGGAGGGAATGAGGAGAGTCGAGGAATTGAAAGCAGAGCTCATCGTGCTAAAGGAAGCTAGAAAAGAGGATCAAAACAGACAGACTGCGCTCCAACGAGAACATGCTGCACTTACTGAGGAACTGACGAAAGAAAAGGTAACAGCGTTCTTGGAAAGTTCTTATTTTGATTCACATGATCGCCTAAGTGCAACTGACCCTTAACTCTTTTCTACAGGACCTTGTGGACTCCCTAACTGTGCTAGTGGAGCAGGAGAGGGGGGATTCTGAGGAGCGGCTGAGGCAGCTGAAGGACGAGATGGAGGAGGTGCTGGGGGAGCTCACTCTCTTGGAGGAACAGGAGCTTAGGAGGCAGGAGAGCGGGCAGGAGGAGATCCAGAGGCTGCAGCAAGGAAACGATGAGCTGGAGAAACAGCTGAGTGACACCAGGGCACTCTTTGAGAGGTGAGCAACTATTGGCTAATATGCCGATTTAGATGTGTAGGCATAACACTGTGGTGGACATTCCACAATAAATCACCTTCTGGTAAGAAATGAACAAATCTACAAGCTTCAAACCAAATTGTATTAGTTGATAAAAAGTTTAAAGGTTTCCTATCATGCTATTTTTAGGCATATATTATGGATCTCAGATATATAAAAAACATGTCTATGACGTGTTTTGCACAAAATACCCAACAGATCACCCATTCGAGCCATGCTTCATATCCCTCTATTTCAGCCCTGTTAGAGAAGTGCTGATTTTGGTTCCTTAGCTTAAAAAAAAAGAGGAAGGGGAGCTAATACCTGCTCAGAATTCTACCGAGAGATTCTCAGCTAAATACTGCCGTGATGAAACGCCATATTATGTTCAAAACCACATCAAGGATTATTTCTGAAACAGTATGGAGCTCAAATGCTTTTTCTCTTCCATGTTTACTTCAAGATGAGTTCCTTTCTTTGGTTCCTTCTCTTTTACACATGTGCTCTCTCCAGTACAGGTTAGCTCTGAGTGTTAGCGATGCTTGCTAATGTAAAAAAAGACATTATTTCTGATACAGCGACGTTTCTGATGGGGCCATGGGTGTGAAGCCAGCCTACATTTCCGATATTACGTCATGTCGGCAGCAAATCTGGATCAGCTCCGTTGTACCCCTGTTTTCACAGATTTGGGTACGGAGGAAAAGTGAGAGTGTTTTGTTTTCTGACACTATGTGAGTTCCCCGAAACACCGGAGAAACATATTTATGTATTAAGGACATCAAAAAGTGAATTTTGCATTATAGGACACCTTTTTAAAGCATATAACAGAATCAATCTTATTTCCAGCTGGAAGGGCAGGTGTTTGCAGCAGATTTTGCTCCAAGATCTGACCAAGTTACCACAGAAGAACCAGCACTTTATACAGTAAAAAGGGGAAGGTCTCAGCTAGGTAATTTACATTACAGGCTGTTGAAATGGTTGCCAGACGGGGTCTAAGTTTTGACATGTTAAGTATAACCGGTGACATCTGTATGATAATTTGCCTGACAATGGTCACACACCCTTCTGTCTGTCAAATGCCAGAGAACAGAAGGTAACCAGTATTTTCTATTAAAGGTGTGATAAACAGGGTACGCAAGGTCATTGAAAACCTGGAAAAGTCATGGAAATTCAAAATGCAAAGGCATTGGGACATATATATGTTTTAATCCTCTGGAGCAGAGAGGAGCTGTGGATTGTTGTTATTGATTAATGCATCAGTGTTTCTTAGGGTCAAAAACACTAAACTCACAACTTCAAATGAAAGCGTTTAGTTTATTTAAAGGTGGGGTAGGTAAGTTTCAGTAACCAGCTCGAGTGCACTAAAATTTGAAAGTACACAGCCAAAAAGAATCCGCCCCTTCCTTCAGACTTCCTTACAGAGCACCTCCTCCACGAGAGCAGGCTGCAGTAACGTTACATACCAGGCAAAGCTAAACACATCTAGGTTAGCAATACTACACAGCCAAAGCAACTCCGATATTGACTCTGGTTTGACTTCTCCTAGTTTCCACTTTCTTTTTGTTCTTTATTTGCTCCGTTACATTTTTTCTTTTGCGACCAGTAGACGATGTTGAACCTAACTCTGCCATGGTGAAAGTGGCCGCCTGTTGCTGGCGAGTCATTGAAGTACTGCTGCAATGCACGCCCAATGACGGCACGCCCAATGAGGGCACGAGATACATTTGTGCGTGCACGAGATGGAAGGCTGACAGACAGGGCGGCAATCCAATCCGTTCCGGCTAAACGGATTGGTTGTAGTTTTTACAGTATTACGGGTTCCACAGATGACGTTTTTCTTTTAATGGATTTTTTGTCAAAGCACTTAAGATATTCATTGCTATCGGGATGTTAAGAGCATTCCATGGAATATAACAACAAGTGTATCTCGAGCCGGTTTCTGAAACTTACCTACCCCACCTTTAAAGGAGAGGTGTCATGGCCATTTCCACTGATCATAATTCCATTGTTGAGGTATACTAAAATAGAAAAATACTATGCAATTTTCCAAACTCACATTGGTTTCGCATACAGCATCTCTGTAAAGTGTGTATTCAGCAGTATTCACTTTCTCCACTAAACGGCTCGCTGCAGCTCCCCCCCCCCCCCCGCCCCCTCCCTGTGTGCTCTGATTGGTCGGTACGTTGTGAATCACGCTGAGCTCCGTGGAGGTGTGATTTTCTTGTTTAGAGATACACAGCCAAACTCAACCTGAACAAACACACATAATCACAGCCGAAATAAAAACAATAAGTGTGTCTTGATATTGAGTAAGAAAAAGGTTTATAGGTTGATAAACGCTGTGAGAATGGGTCTGCAGAGAGAATTTCGCCGCGTCCCAACTGTCTGTTATCAGCCTGCAGCACGGGAGCAGAAATCAGCAGAGCTGCCTGCACTAAGTGTGTGTGTGGATTGGTCAATTTGGACCAATCAGCGGGGGCTTAACGTAACGGCTCCGCGGACGTAACGTAATGGCTCCACGGATTGGCCCATTTGGTTCTGGGTACGTGCTTTCGTAAGCACGTACCCGGAAGAATCAAATGGATGATGACGTTTCACCAACGAGGCGTTTTGGGGAGGTATTTTCTGTGTTAGAGTTTTACTCGCTACAGGGTGTACTTTAAAGAGCATCTTGCAGGGTTTTTTTTTTTCTACATTTATGCTTAAACTTGCTTGAAAATTACAATAAAAAAAAGTGAATGCAGGATTTGATATGTTTTACGAGACATAAGGGCAGGAATTCAGAGGGAAAGGAGCAATTTTGAGCTCTGCTCTTAAAAACTGCTTTTTTTTAAGGTCACACGTCAAACGCGTCATATTACATCACAAAGGGTAAACATCTCCGCTCTCTGACTGCGGGTATAGTTAATAGTTGCGTTGAGTTGCGTTGAGTGTTTTAGTGAGCTGGTATTTTTTGGTAGTTTTACATTGTATTTCACCATTTGTACCGTAATTTTCAGACTATAGGCCGCGCCTTTTTTCCCATTTCTCGACGCTTGCGGCTTATATAACGGTGCGGCTAATCTAAAACGGCCACTAGGGGACCTCCTAAATCTATGGATTTTACAGGTTACAGTCCACCACCTTTAACTCTATGGGCTCTATGGCCGGTCCGCGGACCCCCACCTTTAAGCTGCGGGTTCCAGCAGGAAAAGCTGGAGGCCGGAAAAGAGTGAGACAGGTAGCGCGCAAAAGTAAAAGTGGAACCGAGAGTGGTACGAGAGACAGAACGAGAGCAAGACAGACAGACATTATGAGAGCGAGACAGTTTGTCCCCGTACCACTGGTTGAAAACCGCTGCTGTAGATCACTGCCGGTACGTGCGCTGGGAGCGCACCGTTTAAGTTTGAAAGTTGAAAAGTTTGTGTGTCTGAAACGCTATGTGATACAGTACAGTTTACACAGCACAGTACATGTTCTGTAGCTACTATTGCACTAAATGGTAACACTTGAATACGTTATGCAAATATGCGACTTGTTTGTTGAAATGTTAATAAATGGGAGCTTCCTCAAACAGCCATCTCTTTCCCGACAATCCCCTCTGTGCACGAACCCTTACATATGGTAATTAAACATTAAAACACCTGCGGCTTATAGTCCAGTGCGGCTTATATATGTACACATCATTCAATTTAGCTGCTGCGGCTTATATTCAGTTGCGCCTTATAGTCCGAAAATTACGGTGCAGTATTGTGTTTGTGCAGGTTGCACAAATACCAGCCTGTCAGGACATCAAGTCCACAGTTTCCCTCACGGGAAAAGGACCGGAGCTAGCGTTCGTTCCTGGGTGCGTTGTGCATCCACCTCCCTGCAACACATACTCGACACAGCTTTATCAGGAAACCGTATTACTTCTCTCTCTTCCCCCCCCTTCGCTGCTAACGATAGCTAACTTTACAATGTTGTGATGTGACGTTAGCTAACATTCTGTAGCTAACGCAGGTCACTCACCAAGATAGCTGCCCAGTTCTCCACTGGTTCTCCTCACACCACAGCTCAATTTCTCTCCGATGGCCGTTATTTCTTCTAATCCTTGGCTGCTCCTGGTCTCTTGGACGCCTAGCAGGCTCATAATTATAAGGTTGTGGTCCGTCATATGCATTTGAATATACATGTTCAACTTCTTCTGTGTCTTCTATGTCGAAACTAGCATTGGGATCCATGTTTATTAATACGTTACACACCCCCTTGTTTCCCCTTTGTTACGCCACACGCGGGAGGTCACTCGGGGAGGCTTTTTTGATGCGGAAGTAAAAATGTCTTACAAAAACAACGCCAGAGGTCACTGTAGTGTATATTTATGTATATCTTTTTGAAAATCTAGTGTATACATCATTTTCCTACACATTTATTCACAGGTGTCTTTAACCTGGAAGTTGCACTTTAAATATATATATTAATGCTGTCAAAATTATTAACGGCGGTAATATATTTTTTGAATGAATTGCGTTAAAATATTTAACGCATTTAACGCATGTGCACAATGGCCCGCCCCATACATCCCACCGGTGGCAGCGCTGGGGTAGGCTCCAGCCATACCAAGTAATGGCTTAGCCCCACCATGAAAAATGATGTTAAAGTCCGCCAACTCGCGCCGAGTAAATTGCACAGACGGCAGTTAGTAAGATTGATTTCAGTAGTCACTTGTCTGGAAATACCAAAGACTAGAAACGGTTTTGAAAACTTTTGTCATGTATTGATCGTCTTCTCAATAGAACATCTTTGATAATGTCTTCTGGCCAATCAGAATCAAGATAATGGCGTGGTGTTGTTGCAGGAAGTCCTGACGGAGAATACCTTTGCTGTAGTACAACATTACATGTTGATAGAAATCAACACGTAATGAAATAAGACCCCACGGTTTGATGATTGATAGGTGTGTGGAATGTCTTTCATTTTGACACACAGAACAATGTTATAATAAACATACATACATACTGTATGTTAAATGGATATATCCGCCTTCTTTCATTTATCTTTCCATTCCCACAACAATATACATAAAGAAATGGCCTATTTTGGACATAGTTCGAATGGTGATTAATCATGATTAATACATTTTTAAGCTGTGATTAATCTGCCTTAATATATGTATATGTATATATATATATATATATGTATATGTATATGTATATATATATCTCATTAAATGAGGAAGTTTGAAATCATACTTGTACGGAGTTGGCCTTTTTTTGTTTTGCCACTGCCTGGGTATTACTATTTAGAGCCGCAAGCAGTTGGAATTGTGTCCCAGTGCAGTGAGTACAAAGTCAATTGAAAAAAATAATTGACAGGTTGCCAGTCCATCACAAATCTGACACAGCGGGTCATTTCCTATTTCTGCTGTGCCCAATTTCAAGTTTGCAAGTCACCTTAGCACCTCATCTCTGGAATCTGTGGGAAACCAGGGCATTGGAGGGAAAAAAGTTTTTTTTTTATTGTATTCAAAAGCTTAGAGCGGAGCCAGTAAAAAATACTAGGCCTGGCACTCAAAAAACATATTTGACAACAATGACAGGTTGTTTTTTGCATGTTCTGACAAGACATGAGAACAAATTGGGAAAAGAGAAAGGGGTATGACGTGCAAAAGGTGTCCGAATGCCAGAAACTAACCTGGCCCGTTGCATTTATACCGCATGCGCTGTAAGCACTTGGCTTTCAAGACAATTAAAGGACGACAGTCTTTTGAGACACCCTTGCAACTATGTCTGCACCGTAAAACATATTTTCATTATCATTAATTTGTCTTTTAATTGCTGGGTTATTTAATAATTAGTAGAAATGCTAGAGCCCAGATGACTCCTCGTTGTTGTATCCAACCAGCAGTCCCAAATTCGAAGATATCGACTGTACTATCACATAACATGACAAACAAACAGCAAATTGCCCCATTTCAGAAGCGAGGAAGCAGATAATGTCTGTCATTTCTTTCTTGTAAAATGATATTGATTCTCCAAATTGTTGCATATTATTTTTCTCTCCAACGACTGTTTGATGAATGAGCCAACTGCTCCGCTTTCAAAAGCACTGTTGGACCAGTTCTCTTAAGTGTCATTATTTATCAACTTCTAGATTTTGTATTGACTTGACAGCAGGGCAAGTATTTTAGAATTACATTTAGTATCACCTTTAAACCAAGCATGAAAAGTCTGTCAATTTTAGAAAGGATCCAAATAAATTATGTAAAATGCTAGGTTTACTTTACTTGTATCAGTAAATGTACCTAATTTTAACACAAAGTGTTTCCTTGTCATTTTTAGTAACAGCAATGAGGGCGCGGCTTTCAAAGAGGAAAATGTAGCAGCCATCACAGAACTCCAAGAGGCGCACACAAACGCTCTGAGCAAGATGGCAGTCTCCGTCACAGAGCTTGAAAGGTGAGCGCTCCAGTTGTCAGTATTTCTGGAGTTATGAGGTAACATTCAGTCAATGTGTACGCTTCACAGAACGCTTCTCTACTGCTTTTCAGCACCAGGGATGCTCTGCGGGGGGCAGAGGGAAGACGGGAGGAACTGCAAGCGGAGGTGGAGAGGGTGATGCAGCAGGTGGAGGAGATGGAGAAAGGGCTTCAACAGAAAGAGGAGGAGGTCAGCCAACTTAAGGAGGGGCTCGAGGAGCACCAGGAGCGACAGTTAGCCGGAGCAAAAGCCAGGGAGGATAATTCAAGGTATGCTTCCAATTCCCTTTGCGTAGAAATAACTCTCATTCTTCCAGGTTTTTCTCTATTATCTTTTTTCCTTGACTCATTAGGAAGTTGCTGGAGGTCCAGACTTGCCTTGGACAAAAAGATGAGGAGATAAAAGCCATGGAGACGAGCCACGCCGCCCTGATCACTCAGCTACAGCTGGACATACAGCTGCAGGCGAAAGAGAGAGAAGAGGCTCTGGGGCAGCTAGAGGAACAGAGAGGTCAGGGTCTGACTCAGCTCCAAAAGGAAAAAGCCCAGAAACTGGTAGAGGAGGTCCGCCAAGAGAAAGAGGAAATAATGGAACAGCTCATACAAGAAAGAGAAGAGAAGTTTGAAATTCAGATAGCTCTACAGGTGGAAAAGGAAGCGTTGGAGGTTGAGAGGGAGGAGCACCAGCAGGGCAGGTCAGAGGTGCTCAGACTCAACGCAGAGATTGAGAGAATAGACGAGGAAATGAAGAGTCTTCTGTCTCAAGGGGAAGTCAAAGAGCAGTCCAGGCTCGCTCTGGAAAATGAACTAAACGTGGCAGAGCAGGAGAGAAAGCGCCTGGAGGAGGTCGTGCAAGGTGGCGTGAACTTCCAGGAGCGATTAGACATCATGGAGGAGAAGACCCTGACTCTGCAGCGCCAGTTGGAGGAACAGAGACAAGACAGGCGGGCTCTGCAGGAGCAGGTGGAAGTTCTGACTCAGCAGAAGGTGACGCTGCAGTGGGAGATGGAGGAGCAGCGGCAGGAACTCAAGAGACAGATAACTGAAGCCCAGGAGAAAAGGTGAGGGAGTTTGGATTCTTTTTGTGTGCGCAGTTTTTAATTGAGTTTTTAATTGATTTTAATTGCACTTTTTAACCCTGCGTTTTCTTCTTCTCAGCTCCCACAGTTCAGAGAATGAAAAGTGGAGGAAACAATATGAGGAGCTTTTTGCAAAAGTCAGGCCCTTCCAGGTGAGTTATAAAAAAAGAACATCGATTATCATCTTTTATTAAAGCTCCCATGTCATGCTTTTCCAGTTATTACCCGTCCCCTTGTGTGTTATGAAGGTTTTTCTGTATGTAAACGGTGTGCAGAGTCGAAACCCTCAAAGTACACCCTGTAGTGAGTAAAACTCTAAAACAGAAAATACCTCTCCAAAACGCCTCGTTGGAGATACGTCACTGTCCATTGATTCTTCCGGGTGCCGCATGATGTCATGCGTTACCCGGAACCAAATGGACCAATCCGTGGAGCCGTTACGTTACGTCTGCGGAGCCGTTACGTTAAGCCCCCGCTGATTGGTCCAAATTGACCAATCCACGGACTTCCTCACACACACACTCAGTGAATGCAGCTCTGCTCATTTCTCCTCCCTGGCTGCAGGCTGATAACAGACAGTTGGGATCGTGGCGAAATTCTCTCTGCAGACCCATTCTCACAGCGTTTATCAACCTTTTTCTTACTCAATATCAAGACACACTTATTGTTTTTACTTCGGCTGTGACTTTGTGTGTGCTCAGGGTGAGTTTGGCTGTGTTTCGCTGTGAATCGCTAAACAAGGAAACAACACCTCCACGGAGCTCCGCGCGATTCACAACGTCCCGACCAATCAGAGCACACTGTGCTCACAGGGAGGGTGGGGGCTGGAGCTATTGGAGCTACAACGAGCCGTTAAAGGCAGAGTGAAATTCAGTGAATACACGTAGTTTACAGAGATGCTGTATGAGGAACCAAAGTGATTTTGGAAAATTGCACAATATAAATCTATTCTAGTAGACCTCAACCATGGAATTATGATCAGTGGAAATGGCCATGACATGGGATCTTTAAATCCATGTTTTTATACTAATTGGAATCGTCTATCTCTGCAATTCCAGCGACAGTTTAGTAAGCATGCAACCAAGAATTACACAATTACTTTTTTATTTGCTGGTTATTTTCCTAGAATTGAATTAATCATTTAGTGTTTAAAGTTGAGAAACTGGGAAGAACATTTTTCCTCACCCATAGTGATTAGATTTCTGTTTTAACAGTCAAAAACCCAAAGATGTTCCCATCTAATACAATTTAAAACAGGATTGAGCTGGAAAAATATACTTTTCTTTCACTTTCTCGTGAAAAATTACTTAACAATTATCCAAATAGTTGCCGAATTATTTTTCTGTGTACCAACTCATTTTGGCGTCTTTCAGCTCGTTATTTTGGTTTTTACAGATTCCACTGTTTTGATTTAGTCTCACTGCTCTAATTAGCAGTGGTGTGTGCACAGCTTGTTTCATTTCCCCAAATTGGGGAGAACAGCAGTTTTATTCCATGTTTTAGTTGAATTAATTTAGCGCATTAAAACCCTCTCATGTACCCACAGGAACAGCTGAACGCGTTTGCAGCCGAGCGAAACGCACTGCTCAATGAAAATGGAGCGAACCAGGAGGAGTTGAACAAGCTGTCTGATGCTTACGTCCGTCTGCTGGGCCACCAGAACCAGAAGCAGAAGATCAAACACGTGATGAAGCTGAAAGACGAGAACATCGCCCTGAAGCAGGTGAGCTCTACCAGAGGAGCACTGACTGCACTCCATTCCTCATACACTTTGTCTCAGTCGAAGTGCCTGTACTCTCTAAAATGTGTCTGTCTGTTTGCGCGTGTAGGAGGTCGCGAAGCTGCGGTCCCAGGTGAACCGGCAGAAGAGTGATCTGGAGCAGCTCAAGTCAAACCCCCCCGCTACTCCTCGCCGCAAGTTTGATCCCAGCAAAGCCTTCAAGCACGACAAGGAGAACATGACAGCTGAAACTCTTAAAGGTGAGTGCTAAACTGCTACACCCTGAACATATATGCGATCTTAGGAGATATGACAATATGTAATATAGTTGAATGTCACCTTAAAATATTTATTTGAATGCCTAATTTTTTTCTTCTTCTATTTGTCAGGAAACCATTATGCATAATGGAGCTCTTCTGCCAGACGGGAACTGACTGCTATATTACATCTAACGTTATGGTTTTAATACTGATTTGTTCGAATAATTTCTGTCCCATTTTGTTCTAACTGGTTTTCTTCTCAGCTGTTTTGATGCCAGACTTTTACATAGAGCCAGCAAGTTTTACAAATAATTGTAATGAGCAGATTGTACGTGTGCAGGAAAAGAATGAGCAAACAGATGGCTGCAAGTAGACACATAATCCAGAGGACAATGACAGTCAGCATTTAAATATGCAATATGAATTTATTTTGTATTCTTTTAACTACCTTACCATTTCTTAGGGTAGGGTTAGCAGAACAGTGAACATTTCATGCTGTATAGCTCTTGTTTAAATATTTTCCTCTTTGTAAATAAAAACAGAATCTAACACTCTTCTTAAACAAAAGCGTTAATGAGATTTATTAACTCCCCAAGTGTGAAAACACTGTGTCATGCCTGTGTTGAGCCAATAGATGGCACTGTAGGACTACAGCCACAGATGGAGCCAAGCACAAGTCTATTGCGCACATCCACAATATATATCTGCTACAAAGAACACAAACTCACTTCTCTGCAGAGAGGAGCCTCGGGTTATGGGTCATGAAGCTTTATTTCCTTTAGTTGATACGACATAGCCAGCGAGTACCGGGTCCACAAATGGACTTTTTACAAGCTATGAGTGGTGCTAGCTGTGGAGAGATGGGTCAGTTGCAGTAGCCCTCCAGATGGTAAACGCTGCACGGCTTATGGCAGCACTGCTCCACGATGCCTCTCTTCACCTTCGTCTCCTTGTGGCCAGAATTAGCCCTCCGCGGCCGCTGCTCCCTTTTAGACAGGAACCCTTTTGAGAAAGATTCCATAGCTGTGTGTTAAATCCTGCTGTTCACTCAAAACTACCATTTTAAACTGTTCACACTTGAATGGAGACTTAATGGCTTGGTAATCTAATCTCCCAAATCCATTCGATCTTGTTAGCCTCCACTTCAAGACGAGAATATGACGGCGATCCCAATAGATGCATATCATAGCTCGCACCTCTGAAGTTCACTTCAAAGACATCGATGGAATGTTTGATGCGGAACATCCAAATAATGTGTTTTGGGAATGATGTAATGAGGAAGCTGGGGGATTTTTGCAAGTTGCATGATTATTGGATTTGTCACACCATAGATATAAAACCAAAAGCCCTAGCCACAACAATGAGAATTCAAAAGAGGCCGGAGACAGGCTTTGCACACTAATGATCGGACAAATACATAGATTTAGTTTCAAGCAAGTTATTTTCTCCACTAGCTAGGATCCAAATTGGCATTCTCATTAGGCTGAGAGTGAACTTTGAAAGTGGGCAGCGGGCTGGGACACAAAACTAGCCTTGTATGTCGGGGGCAATGTCGCACTGTTCCTCTCTGAACTCCTGCCATCAAGGGGGCCATTAGAACTTATTTTCCACAAGTTAAACAAAGCTGTTCCTGGAGTTTACTTTGCCTTGCCGAGCATCTCTTCCAGATCTCGCTTGTGAGGTCGGTTTGGACTTTTAAAAAAGTGGGGCTGAACCTTCAGCATGGACAACTATCTCTTATTTTGTAATGCCATTTATAAATTGAACTCTCACACAGAATTTTGAGGTACTTGTTGTTTACTTGAGTATTTCTCTTTTTATGCTACTTGTACTTTCATTCATTCATTTTGTACCTTTAGTTACTTTACAGATGTGGATGAATGATTTGAAATATAATCAAGTGTTAAATCAGACTTTAGTTCCACCTGGAGTAAATTCACAAGCTACCCTGCAGTACAAAGTCATTCAAACTAGCTGCACCTTTACCAGCTTTGAGAACACTTTAATGATCAATACATACATACATATAATCAAAACAAATCTAATATATTTTAATCTGAAATGGACCAATCTGCATGAGTACTTTTACTTTTGGTATATTTTGATGCCAATACTTTTTCTACTTTTACTTGAGTAACATTTTGATTGCAGCACTTTCTCTTGTAACGGAGTATTCCTACACCAGGGGTGTCCGAACTACGGCCCAGGGACCATTTTGAATCGGCCCTCAGCAAATTAAAAAAGTATAATGAATATATGGCCCACAAATTATACATCTACTATTGTACTTCTTAAATATATATGTTCAAATATATAAAACAGTATTCATGTGTAAGCCTAATTTCTGAATGAATTCAGTCTATTAAAGTTGAAAACATTTTCTAACAAATCTTAGTTGTTAAGAAAAAAGCCCAATAACATATTTACATAACAACCTTGAAATATACCCTTCATATTTCCTCTTATGATAAGCAATTTGAGCTTCCTGTTTTAAGGGAAGAGCTGCTAACTCAATAAATGAAACCCTACGGAGAGCTGTGTGTTTTTTTCATCAATATCATCCATCATTTACCTCAATTTGATTGATTTTTCTATCTTATAACTTATGAAGCAATATACCTCATCTCTAGTGAGCGGCCCAGCCCTTCGTATATTTTTCTGTATGTGGCCCTTGTTGAAAAAGGTTATTGGCCTTACCGAGCATGTCATCCAGATCTCGCTTATGAGGTCGGTTTGGACTGTAGAAAAAGCCCAGCTCCCCACATACGAAGTAGAGGGCGTCCACCAGGTGGGAGCCGCACAGGTGGAGGGCCGGAGCAGCGGACACCCCCCGAGAATAGAGCGCCAGCAGCAGCAGCATGGACACTGCATATGGTACACTGGCCATAAGAGGCACTCCTATATAAGGGGGAAAAAAAGTACATTTGATAAAAATTGTATATGCTAGGTTCCTCCAACAGATTCAACCAATCCATCAATACTTAATACCTCGAGGATAGATGGTTGAAAGCTAAAAGAAGAGATGTTTGATCAGACGTTTCTTAATGACACACGGGTATTATGAGCCCACTTTCTTTTAATAACTTTGGATATAGATATTTTTTTGCGATGTTCCTGTGAAATTCTGCCAGATAGCTCCAGGCTTTGAGAGTGTTCTAATAACTCAGAGACAGCTCTGTAGGCACGCAGCAAACCAAAACTCAAAATAAGGGCTTTGAAGTGAGCAGAAAACTGAACAATTCATTATTTTATTGGAAATCAAAGGGCAGGGATGAAAGGCGGCCGAAAAGTCATTGGCTGATATTTGACTCAAATCTCTAAGTCTGACAAACTAGCTTGAGCCATAAGCGGGCAAATTCAAATATTCAGAAAAGGGATGGGGGCAAAAATGCCATTTGGTTGAGCGAGGTTGGCTTCAAGCTGTTATTCACTGGTGATGTCGTAATCGTAGATCTGAATCCCTACAAAAATTGGATATTTTTAAAGTTAAAATGACCCCAGGGCTGTTTGTTATCTTTTTGATCTTGCACATTTTAAAGTGTTTATGTACAAACAGTATTTTAGAGATGAGCCACCCAGGGCTTAATGTTATTTCTACACTGCTCCTTTAGAAGAAAATTGAAAACTGATTTATATTTGATACCTTTTGCTTTCTTTTTATCAAACCCAAATCTGTTACAAAATAGAAAGAATGCTTTTCCCTAAAAATGCATCACCGTGGTGAATACTGTCCTCAAGGTCACTCCACACCTGGCTCGCCGGTTTAGCGACCAAGTGCTAAAGAGTGGGAATGACCCATCTAAGATTTCTAAATTGTCATTAGTGTTATTAGTCAAATCGCATTTGTGATGGGTACGCTCCAGAGTTTGACGTGCAGCTCCTGTTTCAAGGTGAAAAACATATTTAGCAGTCATTTGGAAGCTATATAGACCTTTTGTGGACATGTTATAGTACAGCAGATTATTGGATTGAAAATGAATCATTTTAACTGTGTCTTTAACAATGCACCTGTGCCAGGCATTAAAGCATTGGCACAGCGCTCTATCTGGCCCGCCACTCCTTCTATCCCTCTTGGCTGTGTGCCAGGCTCCTTGGTTGAATTATAGATCCTGCCTGTGCTACTCTTTACTTTCTTCCCTGGTTATTATTCACATCAATATTCAAAGTTGAAATCTTGAGGGAATACGGAGCTGGCTTACCTGTGTGAGAGGCCTCAGTGCAGCAGAGCAGCTGGTAGGTACAAATGAATCCGCTCTCTTTCACTTTTTAATTCTCCACGTCCGTCTGGCCTTTATCAGCGTCAGTGCAGAACGCTACGGCCCTATCATTACCTCATTGACGTGTTAGCATGTTAATCTGCTTCCATGTGGCACTACAGTAAGTCTTTTTGCGGACTGACAGAAGAGTTAGGATACATTTGAGAGAGAGCAGTGACCCTTGGCGATACCAAATTAACCTCTGCTCACATGCTCAGGGACAAACACCACATGACCTAGTTCATAGTGCAGATTATAAGGACTTTTAGGTGCGTTAGTGAACATGGGTTGATGGGTTTTAGGCTGGTGCTGATTGAATGAGAATAAGAATAAAAGTTATGTTTGTCTATCCCTAGGTGTAAAACATCAACTCTACAAAAATCAGGCAAACATTTAAATAAACCTCACAACTGTTATGTTAGAACAGGGGATTCACTACACAACAGTATTGAGGGTAACTGTGATATTTAAAAAATGAAATTGATATAATATTGAATAACTCAATTGTTTTGTAACATGAGAATAAGGTTACTTTTGTCTATCTCTCATCGGAAAAAAATTCAATCAACACTGACTATTAGTAAGAAAATGTCATAACACTAAATTCTAAAATTACAATAATGTAAACCACAAAAATACTACATTCAAATATGGTTTTCACTAAACACCACTTATGGGTTAGGTTAGGGTTAGGTTAATGTATCGGTGACATTTGAAATATTAAGTTGATATGCCAGTTAGAAACATATGTCAATATCGTGTAAATAATCCAGCGCCCCTTAAATAATTCCCGTTTCTTCCATTATCAATCTTTCTACCTCCCCCAACGCCTTTCACACATGTGCAATTATTTGCAAATAAATAAATATAATACCAGTTTTGGGATTTATTTTGTTGGCATGTAACCTTTATTTCATAAAACTCGACAAGCAGAATACTAAGCTATATATATATATATTTTTAAAAAAAGGTTAAAGATGAATTGACAGATTTGACTGCATCATTTAAAAACAGATTTTTTTTAGATATGAGGATGTTATTATCAATAATTATTTTAGACACTTCAACCGTTTAGTAAAATTCTGATATAGTGGGAGTCAAGGTTCATAATTCTATGGCAATTTATCTTTATTTTTCCTGCTTGTATTAAATGTGTTTTGCATGATGGGGCATTAGTGTATGTCATGATATTACACAAAAGAGGCAATGTATACAGATATTCTGTGTTGTCAAAACGGATTTGGTCTCCTTTTAAACAAAAATAAATGTATTTCTGGGCAGGTTGTTTTAGTTCTCTTCCCGTAAAGCTTTGTTTTACTGCGCAGGTTTTGACTTGTCTCCTGTCATGTGCAGCAGCTGTTCATTTTAATTGTAATGTGCTGATGGTATCTGAGGGTGGGCCAATTTTAGATGAGAGGTGACACGCTGTATAATTTTATGTCAAATGATAACTCAATTGTCAGGCCCCGAGGAAGCAGCACAGCTCTGTACTGCCGCCGCTTCGATACGAGGTACCACTCCATGAACACCGTGTTGTTATGATGCAGCGCCCTGAAAAAGAACACAAGCTTTAACAAGTGACTAGAAAAGAGGACTTTACTTGAGTATTTCCCTTTTTATGCTGCTTGTACACAAGCTACCCTGCAGTACAAGTTATTACAACTAGCTGCACCTTTACCAGCTTTAATAACACTTTAATGCATCAATAAATATAATCAAAACATATAGAATATATTTTAATCTGAAATGGACCAATCTGCAGAATAAGTACTTTTACTTTTGGTACTTTAAGTATATTTTCATGCCAATACTTTTTCTACATTTACTTGAGTAACATTTTGATTGCAGGACTTTCACTTGTAACAGAGTATTCATACACAGTGGTACTTTTACTTTTTTAAGTACAAGATCTGAGTACTTCTCCCACCTCTGCATTTTATAACATGCACAAAAGTAGTTACTTTTAATTAGGCAAAATCATAAAATGTTTTATAAAGACCAAACTCATTACCTATTCATTGCATGTGTAGCAGGTATTCTGTGTTTCAGTGACCTTCAGGGGTCAGATATGCATTTTCCGGTTGTAGTAAATAGAGGAGCATGGTCATGAGAATCAGCTGAACTGTCCTAGGAGCAGAAATCATTTCCTCCCTAAAATGTGTTGCGTTCCCCTTTAAGCTGTCATCGCGGCATTGGATTTACAGGCATCCAGGAGCTGCATGCTCACCTTGAAAATGATCCAGTGGCCAATAAATTCCAGTCCATTTTAATAAGTGAGACAGATTTCTGTAATTATATGTAACCCGAAGAACTCTTGATTGATAGAGCTATCACTTGTAATAGACCTCAACTCCTGCAGCTCCTGGACCCCGTTACGTGATATACGTTTAATTATGATATGTTATGAAAGGCAGATCTAGATTAGCATGCTTCCATGCCAGCAAGGATGTACATATATTATGTATGTATGTGAGAGATCTTAACAAAATCTAATTTATGTTATGTTTTGTACAGGGGTCAAGCTTTTATGATGCCTTTCTGTATGTGAAATTCTAGAACAAGACCTCTGCCATTGACAATTTCAAATCAGTATCCACCTCGCCTCTTGAACCCAATTTCTTATTTTTGCCGGACATTGCTTTAGATGTTGTTCAAATTAATGGGTGTTCAAATAACAACAGCATATGTTGCTATGTGCGTATACAATGTTAGATTTAAGAAAAAAGCTGGGAACTCCTCATCTGCATCTTTCACACTCAGCCGTCATACATGAATTCCTCTCAATGCCTTTTTATTCCTAACCTACTTTTTTAATCTAATGGTATTGGCATTTCAATTGTGGTCCCTCCTAAGCCACTTTTTGTACCCTTTTTATATTTTTTACGAACCATACAGCATATGCTCTCAGCCTATATAGTACTTTAAAGGCAGATTCAAGACAGAAAACCAGAGGCAAAAGTTCTCCAAGTGGAAATTTCCCCAAGCACCGTTAGAGACTAATTACCCCAAGTTCAACTTGATGAATCAAAGCTGTATCTAATGAGTGTACTGTAAAATATCTTGTGACCTTTTAGCATTTTTGATGTATAATAAAGCAGAAAGGATCAAATACTCCTCCTATACATGAGAGAAAGCCCATCACATTAGGATTTAAGTGTGTTATAGCGACCTTTGGTCACAGAGAAAAGATCATCAGATGTAAATGTTCCTCCTATGACATGTAGTAGCTAAGGAGGGTCAGGTCTTTCAAAACCTGAAAGTAAAAAGTAGTCTTTTGGAGGAATGATAAAAGAAAGAAAGGAGGAAGAAAGCCATCCAGCCCCTTGGCAGTTTGATTTAAGACGGTGTTAAATGTAGAACCAGGAAAGGTCCAACTTTGCCATGCTTTGAAAGTCGTTCCTCCAGGGAACTGAGCATAGCGGCAGGGTTGCAAACAAAAAGGCACATCCTACTCGCCCCGGTCACATGGCTGCATCAAACACCCACATCAAATAGCAGAGGCCTGGCAGACGCCCTCGACATGCAGAGACAGACAGAAGTTGGGTGGAAAGTCGGCTGGGTCCCTAAGGTGGGAGTTGCGTAACTCGTCTTCTCTTCGACTGCGTTTGAGGAGATAAAAGGGAGTGAGGAGTTCAGCCCAGTGAGATGCTGTTAATCTGCTCTGATAGCGAGAGTCTTTTCACTCCCATAATTATCCCAGACTTTGTGAGGATGGAGACTGACTTCAGTGAAACATCAGAGAAAAAAATAATTTACTTACACAGCAGACAACAGAAACAACTTGGATCATTATGTTTTTATGTGAGTTGGAGCCGTAAGAAGTAATGAGACAGATTTCCATAAGTCAACGTTGAGAACTGGATCCAGATACAAAGGCTTCGTGAAGATTCGTCTGTGCTAAGACGGAGCAAACCGTTGAATGCCTAACGAGTGCCATTCAAAATGACTGAAGGTCGAAAAGAGAAATCATCAAAAAAGCGTCAAAGTTATTTTTTTGTTGTTTTGTTATCTTTTGCAAAGGCAAACAGGCCTGTCATATGCGAACGTTATCTCATGCTTGTCTGCGCGTACAGACTGGTGGAAGACAGACTGGACATGGCGACTTGTTCCAGACACTGCCCTCCATGTGTGTCAAGGCCCGCTGGCTCAGAACCATGACAGAACGCCACAGAAATTCAGAAATACTTGGTCTGCGTGTGTGGGACTGTGAGTGAGAGGGCTGCCCCGGTGTCTGCACCCTCCTGTCCATCCAGTGACAGTCGCTAATTCAGTACTAACCTCTGTCATGACCTACTTAGCTGTGCCTGGACCCTTACAGAATACACACACTAATAATGAATAAAAAGAAGGAAATCAACTTGTAATTCAAGACATTATTTTAAAAAACTCTACTCAATTCATAGCACACAAAGAGAGACATTGGGGCAGATTAGAATTAGAAGTTGACAGGTTGGGTAAGAGCCATAGTTTGACAGCTTAGAAAATGACTACATGTTATAAATCTGACAAGTTCCCAAGAGAGAGGTGAGGCAGTACAGAATGATGGCCAGTTTGATTTTCAGGCCAGAAAATAGATTTCTATTAAAAACCTCATGTGACCGACCGGCCTTTTCAAGTTGGGCTCAGCGCGAGACAAGAGAATTTCATTTGGAACTGGCATTTTTCTAGTTTGTGCGAAGCGATCTTTAGTTTGATGGATTGATATGAGAGCGCCTCGCCTCCTCTCTGAAGGGAATACTTTTTTTTTCACATCACATCTGGGGGGAGAAGGATGTTGTGTCTCTTTGTATTGCAACCCTCCCAAATGGGTATTATAACCCTTCAATGCAACAATGAGAAGTCCCATTAGCTTGAAATGTGCTTGATCGCCTACATTCCTCATCGGAAGTGGGTGTGGATTCACTTCAGCTCGGGACTGACGGTGTACAGTGTTTGTCATGGTTGATGTTGACTGTATCCATCAGTTTTATTGGTGCAGTCATTTAAAGGCTGTAAGACACTGTAGTGATGGTTGTGACTCGCTGACTCTGGAGCTGCTTAGGCTCAGCTGCATAGAGCTAAATGCTCATGTCAGCATTCTCACAGTGACAATGCTAACATACTGATGATATTAAAGTTTCTCTCCCACACACCCCCCTCCCCCCCCCCCCCCCCTGCATGAGATGCCTCAATTTCTTCTGAAACATTGTGACATCACTTTGTAACACTCACAATTTTATCGGCTAGTACTCGAGTGACCAATCACAACAGAACCAATCCAGCTAACCAATCAGAGCAGACTGGGCTCTGGTTTCAGACCGAGGGTGAAAAGAGGTGCACAGGTACACTTTTATTTAGATGCATCTTCCAAATTGCCGTAAGCAAAACATGCAGGTAACAGATGGAAATGCATCATGACTTTTTTTTAGCACTTGTGCTTGCAAAACAATGACATTATCCCACCCTCTGTTTGCAGGTATTTCAATTACATTACATTATTTAAGTAGTGAAACCATATTGAAACAAACTCAGAACAACAAGAATAGTACATATTCAAAGTATATTTGCTTCAAATAAGACGTTATTTGTACATGGGCTGGTGCATTAGTTATAAAATGAGCTTAACTCATTAAGTGCTCCATTTCTTTTTCTTCTTCATTCGATGGCAAAGCTAAAGGGGAAACAGGTGGTTTTTAAATGCCATGTTATAATATGTTTCTTAATGCTCTTAATGTCTTTCATCTTTGTAAAGCACTTTGAATTGCCTTGTGTTGAAAGGTGCTATATAAATAAACTTGCCTTGGCTTGTCTTTTGAGTTTTAAAGATGTGAAGACTGCCTGGGTAAGCGACAACTAAAATTGAAAAGGCCACTCCTCCAATTTAGTCATAAATCAAGTATTGGAGCAAAGGTACTTTTTGATTTGATGGCCCCAGTGGAAAAGTTAAAAACAACAATTAAAATAGATAATTACAGGGAAAATGAAGGCATTAAATAGTTGTTGAGATATTTCAATCTGGACAATATGGTGGACGGAGTGACCTGCTGACATTGCCATAGCAGTATCTTTCCATCTGAGAGTATTATTATGGTAGAAGGTTCAGTTCTGGGTTAGTATGTGTATATATTGATAGTAAGAAAACGTTTTTTTATTTTTTTTTATCACAAATCACCTTGTGGTTGCGGTGCAGGTTAGATAGAAGTAAATCATGGGGATTATAGCAAAGCTGTGTACTGCCACACACAGGGAATGCTTATGTGTGTGTGCCTGTGCATGTTTGCACAAATCGATACGGCTGGTATCACCCCCCTGAGTCTGTCTCCCCCTTGCTCTTAGAGATAAAGTAGAGAAAGCAGACCAACAGCCAGACATATGAGTGGGATTAACAACAGGCGCTTATTTGGGAGAAAGAAAAGAGGCCAGGCCCAAAGATAGAGGGATTTCAACACTTCTCATTATTTTGTGGAGAATGTGTACAGCAGGTACTGTCAAGTAAAAGGTCAGAATCAATCAATCCAATGTTCTCTGCCAACCTTCCTCAAATTGCATATTGACTGGGTGTAACGGTCTCCAAACCGTTGGATTAGATGTATGCTGACAACTTTAATGCAACAGTGGAGCTTTTCTGGAGAGGTATCTATACGCTGTGACCGGTTATCCCAGGGAGTTTGAGTTGATGTTACTAAGCCTGAGTTGTTCGTCTCACTCCCTCCCGCACTATCTCTTCCTCTGAAACTTTCTCTGGTAACAGTTGCTGATGCGATTGAGAGAGTCGCTGAGGGGTTATGGAGCAGAATGCCAAACAAGTTCATGTTTGCGTGTATGCAGTTGTATACTTGACACCTGGGACTTATCTCGATCTGTAACTGTCTGCTATCTGCAGGAGCTGTCAGCGCGATATATATAAGTCTTGTGTAGCGTGCAGAGAGGGGCTGTACGTTTGCCTTGTTGGCTTCCACTGGGTTTGCATATAGCATGTTGAACAGTAGGCACTGCAGCTTTGATATGTTGATGAGAACCTTTTATGTTGTGTGCCTATCAGTGTGTGTTTCTGCGCATTTGTTTTGCTCAAGAGGAGGAAGGCGATGCTTCAGATGTGTTGTCCTTTCATTCCAGAGTCCTCCTTTGAGGTAAGAGGATACCATGGAAACTTAACATTTCATTTTGGCTCGCCGCAGATAAAGATTGAATTATCTGTGTTCTCCTTAAATCCCCATTCAATTTTTTTTTAACAGGGATGAAAGATTTTGTCGGCGGCGCCTGAGGAGCTGTGTGCCCCGCTGTTTGGTAATATCTGAAATTAATTCCTTCAACCGTCCCAGTTGTGCCTAAACAATTCAAGGGCAGTGTTAGATCCACAAATTGAGAATTTGCTGAAAGGCCTTTGTACCAGAGCCAGTGATAGCCTTTTTTGTTAGGCATAATTCCATTTATCATTACTATGTCCTAGCACAAACTGGCTTGTGTTGCCCAAACAACAAACTATATGTGACGCACAATCACAGGGGTTGTTAACCATTAATGGAAGTAGATTTTTTTCCCCGGCGTTAGCATAAAAGAAAGGTGAAGATAATTCATGGAAGTGAAAGCAGAGGACTCTCCTTTGAGTTGCAGCAAAGACAGATTTGCAAGGAACAGAAAGCAGGGTGGGGGATGAAGAAAGGCGAAAACAGAGGACTTCTTGATACCGTGCATTAATACTTCATTCTTCCCAGATAGGGCCTGCTCCATAATTCAACAGTATCTGGTCCTGAACACCTCGTCCACACAATATTTCCATGATACACACACACGTGCACAATCACCTGGGTGATTGGCCTTTGCCCTGGCCTTGTCTCATGATGTGAATCCTTCTGAATGCTCATTCTGCATCATGAACTTTATCAAAGCTGCAAATGTAACAAAATGTAGACATGGCTACATATAATGTGGCAGTTATGGATGACTTTGGATGAGGTTAAAAGAGCTTACTTTCTTACTCTATTATGGATCTCTGAAAGATATTATTCTACACAAGTAAGAAACCTCAAAGCTGACCCCTCAGAGAAACATTTATCAGGTTATTAATTTCTGGTTCACTAGGGGATAAACAAAACTTTGAAATATTAAACACTTGTAAAAATCAGTATGGGGAACTTGTTATCAAGCAGTGGCTTATTTACACAACCAGAAGACATGAGCAACATTAGCATTCATCTGAAGTGTTGTTTGTGTCCACCTGATGAATGTAATTCCAATGGTCTGCTCTCTCTCATACACCTTCTGAGAAACTTTCTATCTCTTCAGCTGCTAAATGCTCTTTTACCTGAAAATGTCTCAGATGATAGCTTCAAGAGTTTATACATACTGTATACTGTAGCACCTTTCAACACAAGGCAATTCAAAGTGCTCTACAAAAATGAAAAACACTAAGTGCAGCGGAATAACATTTCAAAATGCCTTTCAAAAAAGAGAATTCAATAAAAATACAACAAGCTAATACAAAATAACACATGTCGAAAATACAATAATTACTGGCTCTGTCACTACGCGCTAGAACGTCCGAATGAGACCTTTATATCTACATAGGGAGCAGGTCAACTTTCAGTCCAACTTTTTGCAAGGAAAGAACATTCAACTTCCCTGATGTCAGTATTTAGTCATGTTTAATGGAATGTATATCAGTGTATTATAGTTGTTACTTTATCTATTTAAACCAGAACCTTTCTCGATTCTTTGTACAATATGAAAGGGGTCTTTTTACATTTCACTCCATGCTGAAGTTAACTGATGTTAGGAATAGGTCTGTCTCTCGTGGTCAGCATCCTCTGGTCTGTCTACATCACCTGGAAACTTTAAACAAACAGATAGCAAAGTAACAATGTGTTGGTCACAGACCTTTTTACATGCAAACGTCATGTCAAAATCTTTTTAATTATCCTTAATAAAAAAGTGCTGGATATCACAGCCCTTACTGTATCTTATCAGTTGGATTGTGTATTTTTGTATAGTTGGGGTCCTCTTTATTTTACTGTTACTTTGGAATAGTTGTTCATGAGACAGTCAAATTAAATATGTCCTATGCCATATTCACATTCATTTGTAACACACACGTAAGGGTGAAAGACAAACATCTTTAACAAATGTAATGCGATGAATAAGCTTAATTGTCACAGAAGCACACATAACGTCATATCTAATATTTAAACAAATCATTTCCTTGTCCAAAGCATTGACTACGCTACTTTTCGTCCTTAAATGCAGGCATTATTAAGTTACATGTTCACGTTCTGCTACCACAATAAGTCGGTTTTTCTAGTGTAATGATAATAAAATGCTTAGTAAGTCTTGGTATTAATATTAATAAGAACAACAGGTTTGGGTTCGTTCGTTTATTATGATGAACGTTAACCAGTAAGCTTCAATAGAGTGGCGAAGTCCCTCCACTTCCGGTCGAGCTCCATGGGACCTTATTTCGGCAAAATTATGTATTGAAGTCAATGACGAGAGAAAGATTATCTTTCGATCCCGTTTGAATTGTGCCACAAATTATACATATGATGTTTGTCAATTTAAAAGACAATTTTGCAAGTCAAAAAAATAAAAATGTCTCGTAAAACTGTGAAGTAACACATTTTTTTGTGTGAAACGCTCAATTAACTACCTCTCTGGTCTCGCACACGTCACCAACACCAAGATGGCCGTCACGTTGGCACATTTCACCTCTTTCTTTCAGAATGAGGCGAAAAGTATCAAAAGAGGTGAAAATCACTACAAGTCTGGGCATGTTGAGAACTGTACATACTAGGGGTTTCACAACTACCAATATTTACTAGTCGACACGTTTTTCAAAATAGCAGTCGACTAGTCGACTAGTCGTTACGTCATAATAAAGACACACAAAGAGAGGTGTACAACTGTATTTTATATTGGAACTCATACAGTAACATTAAACACTGCATTTTAATTTGTGTTAAATGGCTGAATACATAACAAACAGTAACTGGACTCACCAAAATCGACAGCAAAAAACTCTTGTTTACATAAATGCCACGTAAATCCAGTGCGCAACAGCGCATTGCGCAACACTTTATTTGCTGTCCTCCACGATAACGTCCACCTTTCCATATTTTTGGTTTGAACACCAACGCATCGACATGCGAGGGAAGGAGGCTTGACCGCTTTCGGGTGACAGTGATGCCTGCCAGGGAAAAAACCCTCTCACTCGGGGTGCTTGTGGCTGGAATAGCCAGGTAGCTCCTCGAAAGCGGGGGAAGCGGTGCACGTTTTCTGCCCACCACTCCAGTGGATTATCCATTGTGGGGATATGCGGTGTCCGCTGGCAGTAATCCCGTAGCTCATCATCCGCATCACTGTTGACCCGTGTTTTCTTGCTGTTCGTTTGCCTCTGTTCAGTGCTGACGCCGGTCCGTTGCTCACTGGTGCTAGCATTACTGCTAGTGCTAGCTGTCGGCAGCGGGTGTTTCATCTTCAGATGGTTGCGCATAGCAGATGCATTCGTATTGTACTTCAGTACAGCTGTACACAACTGACACTTCACTGTGGAGTTGGTTACATCTTCGTTGAAGTACTGCCATACATAAGAATGTCGGACGTGTTTTGTAGCATTTTGCAGCACCTCGTTTACCTCCATTTTTTTCACGACTAGTTAACTAGGCCCTACAGCGCCGACTAGTGGTAAAGGTAGTCGACTAGTCGACTAGTCGATTAGTTGGTGAAACCCCTAGTACATACACACAAGGGGAGTTAGTCGGTTCCATAAGAGCCAGCATGTGGGACCGGCTTTACAAGGTTTCGGTGAGTAACACAAGTGTAATGTGTAACGTTAATGACATCACTTACGGGACTCTGGGATTTGTAGTATTTCTAGTTGTGTATTTTTCATAGTCTTATATTTCAACAGTTTTACGACAAACTGTGACTTTTTTGACATGGAAAGGATTTTTTAAGATTGACAAACATCATATGTGTAATTCGTGGCACAATTCAAACGGGATCGAAAGATAATCTTTCTCTCCCCATTGACTTCAATACATAATCTTTCCGAAATAAGGTCCCATGGGGCGGAAGTAGAAGGGCGGGACTTCGCCTCTCTTTAATCAACTCCAGCTCAACAAATCATAATGCAATATCTAAGTTCACGTTATTTCTGGAACCATCTGGAAATGTGAGATTCATATTTTTCAGATACACAGATCTTACGCTGCTTTTCAACACTAATGAGACGTTAGCTGTCTGCATCGTCGAGCATAGCGAATTTAAATCAACAATATCAATGCATACAGTTACCTAACTAGCAAACTAAGTAATGTACGAGGATGACCTTATTTTACCAACCTCACACAGAAGCCGTTCTACAGTATAATCCTTCTTGATGTTTTACACTTCTCTAATATGTTTTAACTTGTATGCTACGGATACCATCGTTAGCACAGATGTAGCTTAGCTGAATAAAAAGACCAGTAAGAAATAAAGTGCTTGAATTTCACTTACCGAAGAAACTGCATTCAGGGACGGTCTGTTTTAACCGCAGAGCCATAAGATAAGTCCGATATTTAAATGAAGAATACTCCACCAGGCATCAACACAGCAAAAACATCAACAAGTTCAAGTTGTGTTCCCCGCATCAGCCTCACAGCCTCGCCCCTGTAGCATTGAGCTTACTGAGCTAACGGAGCTAGCAGAGAGACAGAAAGCTAGAATCAGCACTCACTGCCAGAGACCTGTCACTCAAGGTGACCGCGCCCTAATTTATGCAAAACACTTTAAGACCTAATATAACTAAAAGGGTTGTGTTATAAAACAATGCACCCCCATACAGTTGTCATGAAGGGGGAATCGAACTATGCAGAGAATATGGTTTTTTGAACCACGATGTAAACATGTTTATTTCTGCTGTAAAGTCATTTTAACATGGGGGTCTATGGAAATTGCTCCCTTCTGCAGACTGCTCCTACTGGCCACTAGATGAACTGCAGTTTGAGGCACTTCCTTATTGGCCTCCCGGCTCTGCCCAAGAGTTTGCCGCTTGGTTGTGACGCAGGAGGAGGTCGGACCAAAACCGCTGGAACTTCACAGTCTAATCTCCCGACCTGATCTTTTTATTTTGTATTCAATCAATATATTTTTGGAAAGGGAAACTGTGTGCAAACAGCAGTAGATATATTCATTTATTTAAAAAAAGGGCACTTTCTCTGGAGGAAGAAAAAGGGCAGGGGCTCAAGCCCACTTTGATGTCGTGCACGTGCCTGTTTGGACTTCTCTGTGGGTGGTGGACAACACTAATAAAAAATTTTCAAGCCAGGGGAAATTACATAGGAAGTCACTTTTGTAGTTTCACACGCAGTCAATCAACATTATAAAGCGACTAGAAAATAATACACTTTGGGTGCTTTCACGTATTTCAACATGCAAAACAGCTACAGGATTTAACACATTCTGCTACACAGAATGTGAACAAGAGGAAACATCTCTAATGTGAGAGTGACAGAACTCACTCAAAGATGAGGGTAAATATGAGGTCAGCGCTTTCACATTAACACCTGGCTAAGGGACAGAAGGGGGATTGAAATATAACTCAAAGTTAAAGAGTCTAGCTTTAAGCATCACAACGGGCAAAAAAGAGATTTAATAAAGCAAACAGCAGCGATGATTTAGTGTGGCCAACCTGACTTGTCACAGAGGCAATCCTTCTAATAGAACCACTCTGATTTATCACCGAGACTCTCCACAATGGAGACCGTAATGGGCTTTATTCATATTTTTATTTTATGAAACACGATGAAAGGGGTCATGGTGGCCATTAAGTGAATTAATGGTATGTGTTGGGTAAAGAAGATGCAATAAAGTCTTAAAAGTTAATGCTGTCATCTGCAGTCTGCTGTCCTTATGGAGTGGGAGGGGCCAGGCACAGCTAATAGACATAATTCAGCCAGGTAATGTCGGACAACTGAGGGACAAGATGGATATCCCTTGGCAATGTTATGGGGCGTGTCGTGGCGTGCCGGCACATTTACGAAGGTTATTTATGCTCCATAATGAAGAGCATAATGAAAATTGGACACACCTATAAATATGAGCAGGAAAAGCGTAATGTGGAGGGATAATCATCGAAGCAATTAACGTGTCGTACACGTGCAGTGTGAGCCTGGCCTCCCCTGACTTTCTCCGCTCCCTTTCACCAAGGCTGTATTTTATCCTAAAACATCACATTTAATCAGCCGCCGGATGTCAGCGTAAATCCCCTGTTCTTGCACAAGGAGGCTGGCATTTTAAATATGTTAATGCCAAAGCAATAAAGACTTTGGTTAATCTATCTCTGAGGTTATTGACAACTACTGTTACATTGTTAACGGTGTTTCTCGCTCTTAATTGGTGCGGGGATGTGTCTCTGTGGACGCAGATTCCCACTGTGTGTAAAGGGGGAAGAATGAAAGAGGAGAAACATTGGCTGCACATTTTGGCGCTCTGTCAGAAGTGTCATTCTATGAGGGAGAAAGAGAAAGTCAGGTCAGGAGATCTGGTAGGGGGAGAGATGGAGACAGATGAGGTAGGGAGTCCGGGAGCTGGAGTGACCCCGCGGACCAGATGCTGATAAACTGCCATCGCTGAGCGCTCTGTCAGCTCCTGCTCTCGTCTGTCACTGTCGTCCTGCTGTATTTCGTGCTTTTCTTCTCCTCCTCCTACTCCTTCTTTACTAATATCTCTTCTTTCACCTCCTCTGCACAGTCATTTCCCCCACCCACTTCCTGTGTGCATCTCTCTTGATTTTCATGTTACACATCTGTACGTCAATATCATTCGTGTTTTCAGTAATTTAACACATACTTGCTGTTTGGTCCTGTATGCAGCACAGTTTTTAATGAAAGCATGCAACCCAGACTCACGGCATTTCGTGCTATAGTCACGACATTTAATCTATTGATTCGTGTTCACCAACACGATTTCCCCCTTTTTTTTGTGTCACACAGAACGATGTTAAAAGCAATGTATTTCTATTGGTAGTATGTTTCGTGCCTGCAGCACGTCTTTTTGTCCGTTCGGGTCTTGGAAGACCAGAAGCTGTGGGGTTCATAAAAACATGTTCTTACTCAATCTCAAACCACGTTTATTGTTTTTATTTTAAATCGTATAATGTCTGACTTTTTTTGTCGTCTGTGAGAAAAAGAAACGGGGCTCAGAGCCTCAGAACACTGAAATCTGTATTTTTTAAAATATTTTTTTCCTTCTAATTTGTTATTCTTTTCTAAATAACACACTATTATTTACAGTACTCACCAATAACACATACGTAGGCCTATAAGGGACATTTCGAGCATCATTGCGCAGCCACTGAACTGATTACCCAAGATCCTCAGCTATGGTTTAAGCTCGCCGATTGGATGTTTTAGCCGCAATGCATGTAGGGATATTGTGTTAAATTAATGCGATATGAAATCAGGACAACTTTAAAAAAAATAAATAAAAATACTTTATTCCGAGGGTTCTTGCTTTTCTCCTTGAAAGTCATCACATACCGGCATTGTAATACACGGTTCGGCTGCATTACATATTACAGATCTGCCGTAGTTCTTTATTAATAGAGCCCTTCTGATCAGAAGACCTTTGGAAAAACTGGAAGAAATGCCGCCGAAACTGAATACTTGACGTGGATCATAAATATATCAACAATTAAACAACATCTTCAATTTCTCTTCACACAATACATCTTCTGGCAGTATCAACACTGATTCGGCTGACTTTTACATTTGATCTAATTCGTAGATAGGTTATATTTACACCATAACGGTGCACAGCTGATATAAAAGGTCTTGTAGTTTTTAAAGATATTACAAATTTTCTTTGAATATAAGAATGTAAATACTGAGTCTGAAATAATATAGCAATATGCTGTAAAATTATGTGAAAACATGAATAAAACTACACATCTGCAGATGTTGTACATACATAAGTGTCCTACACTAATAATACAAAGTTATTATGGCTGTGTGTACCTTGTGTGCACCGCCTAGTGGTTAAAGCACGTTATTGAATTATTGTTTTTATGTGTTATATTAAATGAAAAAAATATTAAGAGTACATACTTTCATAGGGGGAAAGTAGAAGGTCAATGATAGAAATATAGAATATAAAAAATCAAGAAGATACTATAAGTGATCTCTACAATAAAACAGTTTAGTGCTGGATGTACAAAGATATTAATAGGAGGATGTGCCAAACAGAAAAAAAATGAATTAACCTTTATTTAAACATTAAATAACCCCTTAGATTAAGGTCTTCTTTTAAATAAGAAAAAAGCTTTGGGGGTATCAAAAGATATATATTAAGCCTGACAAAGTACTTAACGTCTAATATATTGCTTTCCTGCAATGTTAACTATGTTGAACCACTTATTTTAACGGATATTATACGTATTAATTATACTCTTATGTATGTAGATAGTATAAGAAATGTGCAGAATTTGACAGTTTAATGGTGGAGGTATACACACATATTGATAGATGTCTTGTAATGCACTGTTGAGGAACCTGTGACCCAAGTTTTTCATTCATTGCATAACTACACCGTAGTTGTGTATATGATATGTCAATAAACCTTAGAAAATCTTGAAATCTTGAAAGGGTCTTTAATTAACTATTAGTAGAGAATAACGAGTAATGAATATACTTTATTACTCGTTTCCATTCATGTCAATTGCAGATAAATGTGTTGTCTTCTCAAGCACCAACTATCAAATATCTCTCCTGATTGTTGGCACTTGACAATCACCTTCCCTGAATTTTACTTAGGTGTAACTAAAGTCTGCTTTAAGGGTTGTTTATATTTCACATCATTAATCAGAATCTGCAAAGTAACTCAAATAAATGTAGTGGAGTACAAATACCAGGTTAACCTCTGAATTGTACTGGAGTAGAATTACAAAGTAACAATGAGCTGTCATGTGGGTATATATTAATGCTTCACATTATGGACACAAGCGATTTCCACCCATTTATTAATTATATGTTTTACATTTGATAACACCAATGTGTTTACTACTGGCAACTTCTAATTGTGGGAAAAACGAAAACGTTCAGTAGAGACGTCCCATAGAACATTTTGCGAAACACAATAGCTAGCATGTGTAGTTCTGGGGGGACGTTCGATTCCAGTTTTGGATAGTCTGGCGTGGTTTCGTTCCATTTCAAACAGATGTTTGACGCTCGGCGTAACCTTTGCGCACTGCCACTCCAACATCCAATCCTTGGAGCTTGAAGATTAATCACGGGGACAGTAGTCCTAAACGATAGCTGGGGATTATGGGTAGTGTAGTGTCTTCGGCCATCCTAAACTCAGAAATGTTACTGTATGTAACAACGGTTTCAAAATCAGCATCTCTTAGACAAAAAGTTTAAATGAATAACTCAAATAAAACTCCAAACATCTTTCATTGTGTTTCAAAGCTCTTTTAGTTTTAAACCTGATGTTTATAAGCTTCTTAGTTTTTGCAACGGTCTGTAAATATACACAACTTTAGAAAAAAATGCACACACATACCTTTTTCTAGACTAAACACAGGTATGATCCTAAGTTAAAAACATATGAGGTTATCACGAGGTTGTTAACATCGGAGTTTATCAGTGGATGTTTGCTGGAACTACTTGTTGTTAACAGCTTGTTTCCTGACGGACACACACAGCGTGACTCCGGTCAGGTAGAGACCGGTCTCAAGTCAGCACCGCTGCAGACTCGCTGTTTGAGGGCTTGACCCACTCCCCCTCCAGACCGCTCCACACTCGTTGCTTTGGAACAGCCCTCAATATGGCGGACCCTCCGTGTGAACGCGCAAACGGAGGGTTAGGGTGTAGGGGTAGGGTGCAGGGGGCGGTTTGGGAATGGGAATGGGCCTCAGTTTCTGATGGACGCCAAAAAAGCCCAAGATTATGGAATCAAACAAATAAATAAAAACAAGGATAATTGTGTGTTATTGGTGAGTAAATAACAGTGTGTTATTTAGAAAAGAATAACAAATTAGAAGGAAAAAATATTTTAAAAAATACAGATTTCAGTATTCTGAGCCCCATTTCTTTTCCTCACAGACGACAAAGAAAGTCCGACATTATACGATTTAAAATAAAAACAATAATCGTGGCTTGATATTGAGTAAGAACATGTTTTTATGAACCACACAGCTTCCGGTCTTCCAAGACCCGAAAGGACAAAAAGCACGAAACATATTACCGATAGAAATACATTGCTTTTAAAATCGTTCTGTGTGACACGAAAAAAAGGGGAAAATCGTGTTGGTGAACACCAATCAATAGATTAAATTTCGTGACTATAACATGAAATGCCGTGAGACTGGGTTGAAGCATGAGGTGAATGCTCGAGCATAACGCAGTCTAGCCCTACATCTCTCTTTGTAGCAATGATCTGATAGTGTGTGACAAAGATGAGAGAGAACTGAGGATCACAGGCATCTCTTTTTGAGCTTGACCGTGTAATGTAGTGTGTGGATGACAGGCAGTTTTAAGATATTTAATATAAAATATGTGACGTAATGTCTGACACATTTTTCGTTTTTCTTAAGAGTTTCTTCTTCTCTTTGTTCTGACAACACAAAGGCAAAAAAATCAAAGATTGTGTACTTTTAAATGAGTTATGTTTGCTCACATATTGTACCTCAGTTGAAATGCAAATGCTTCGCAATAAGAGTCGGGCTGATTTACCTCAGGTTAATCTGTCTAATATGGTTGGGAAGGTCACTTTCAACATGTATTGCCTTACAACCACTCAAAAAGTAATCAGTAACCTTATCTAAGTATCATTTATATTAAAAACATTAACAAAATGGTTTTGGATAAAAAAAGAAATCAGGTGTTAAATAACGTAGAACCAAAAAGAAAATGCAGGTAGTACATCCACCAATTATATATTAATCTTTATTGTAAAATGCATTGTAACATTGTAATCCTATAGGGTACAATACAGTTCCTGTTTTATCGTGATTGCGTAATCCAGTGAAATGTCATTCGTAACTCCCCAAGCCTGCTAATAGCAACAATCCTGGCTGTCACAACCACTTGCAGATTCAGATGGCTTTGTTTTGTCCCTGTTTGAGAAAGCACCAACTGATTGGGACTGTGTGTGTTGTGTGTGTGTGTGTGTGTGTGTGTGTGTGTGTGTGTGTGTGTGTGTGTGTGTGTGTGTGTGTGTGTGTGTGTGTGTGTGTGTGTGTGTGTGTGTGTGTGTGTGTGTGTGTACTTTTGTGTATTTATACGTTTTTTAGAAAATAGAGCCACATAGACATTGATTTGTGTTTGGTGGAACAGATCAAATTGTCCCTTCATGCTTGTACCCACTTTTCCATGGCGGAGTGGTGAATGCGTGTCTATGTCAGTGTGTGGCGATTGTGTGTGCGTACACGCGCACACAACACGGCATCCTGATTCCTGGGCCAAACCGTCATTTTGCGCCTGTCACTTTGTGTTAAGTGTAGCTCACACTTCCTTCCTTAATTCCCCACAATCCCTTGTTACCTCCAACGTCAATCCAGATGCTCATAAACAGGATTTCTCAAAATGGCATCTGATTCATCACACCCCACCAAACACAAAGAAGGGAGAATACACACACCCCGCCCCCCACAACAACACACCAACAGTTTATGGTAGGGTGCCAATTCTTAAGGTTAATTTATTTCACAAGGTAGTACTTGATACTCAGTGAGCGGCACAGAGTAGTAATCAGAAACATTGTTTACAAATGGAGTATCTTGTACTATTTTCACAAGTGGACACTTATAGAGGGTTCTATATAGCCTTTTCATCCTGAATACTGTTTAAAATTAACATAATTTAAGGTTTTAAACTAAGGCTGTGACTGTAAAAGGGCAGAAGGTATTACTTGACTGTATTCAGTGACAAGTATGGAATGTTGATTGAAATCTTATTCGTTTAAAGCCATACACATTTTTATTTTTATTTTTTTTGACTACTTCATTTCCAAAATCTAAGCAAGTAGCTTAATCTGGTTCTGCGATGCAGGGGTTTGCACGGGCCCACTGTTGGCCCATTGTACTGACATTTGCAAAAATATAATACTTTTTGGAGTAGCACCAAGGTCAGTGATGTGTCATGAAAAGTAGACCAGGTTGACCTAAATGCAGATAACAGGAACTTTAACACAGCCTAAATCTCAAGTTTGGTGCAGGCAGGACAAAACTGAACTTTTTGGACTAAACACACAAGGATTGAAAAGGGACTAAGTGGAAAACCGGTGTTACAGTATAAGTTGAGTCATGACAACTGGCGACATTCTATTATTTTCGTCATAGGAATCCGGGGCGTTTACATTGAGGACCCATTGTTGACTTACCAGGAAAGAAACATCGTTTGTCGTTTACGTTCATCTTTTGCTATATCTGCCTTCCTAAGATCACTTTGCTGCACATTCAGTACTCGTATGTGAGGTTGTGGGTGAGAGTCCGATATCGTGACGCTTACAGGGAGGTATCGAACATTACAAAGTAGGTGACTGTGTGGATGCCTGTTCAAAACATTGCAAACTTCAATAAATCATTTAAATTATATATTTGTGTCCGACTTTCATTTGTTCATCGTTCTTAATGTGATGTATAGTAGCTTTGATAGCTGTCCATACCTTCAGACAGCCTAAAAGTAAAACACAAGTTGTTTATTCACAGCCCGAACGCTCATCGAGATGACTGGATCAGTCATGACAACTTGTGATCAGCTCCGATTAAATTGTGATATCAATTCTGTAGCTAACCTCCAGGGAGCACGTTTATTTTATGAAATACCTGTATCCCTCTCATCACAACAAGACTCTACACTGTGCAGGAAAAACAATTACATACATGAAAATAACCTTGATGCATGGGAATTAAACACACAACTATCTTCCGTGCACATACTGATATGTCACAGTAACGGTAAACCACAGAAAAGTAAGTCCAGCGGTGCACAAGTTGAATACATATAATACGGTAGTTCTATTATGCCTTTAAGCCTATACGTTTAACCCATAAGAACCCGGACCCATTTCTACTTTTGGGGAAATTAAGGGGAACGTCATTTAGACTAAATAGACACATTTCTGACAAGTAACCTCCCTAGTGTCAAATATCTGGGCTTTAATGGTAAAGTAACTCTTATTTATAACTTAATTAACAAGGATGATGTTTTGGTTTGCATTTGTTTGAACATACTATGAATTGAAGAATAAAAAATATGTTAACTAAATATAATTGAATCAGCTAGATTAACTGACCAGACCATAATCATATTTCTAATTGTGCATATATGTCACTCCGGGTTTACTGTGAATGTTTAGGGTTAAAGTCCCGATGTGACACCATGTGTCACAGCAATATTTATGGCATTTGTTTCATATCAATTTCATCAAGAAATGTTTCCACAACAGGTTAAATGTAATCAGAATCAGAATACCTTTATTCATCCCACAGAGGGGACATTTACATTTGTTACAGCAGAAAAGAGCCGAAGACAGCTTAATGTTTAACAAATGACATGTCATGTAAGCATTTTTATTCTTAAATGGCTTGAATATTAACTTTAGCAACAAAAAACCTTTCCAAATCTAGCTAGTTCTGTCACATGTTTTAGCCTGACACATGGACATCTTGGACATGTTTTTATGGGAAGACAAAAGCAAATGACAAGGACCATGACCCCAGACTGTTCAGTGTGTGTCACTTTGGGACTTCATGAGATAAAAAAGGCTAAAGCTGTATAAGGAACTTTCCAGAACATTTAAATTTCATGTGACACCCGTGTCTAAGCAATTCTGTCTGCCTTCCGTGTTCCTGTTGTTATTTACTTCCTCTCTGCCTTCTTCTGATGATTTATCTGTTAGTTTGTGTGTTTAATTCCCATGCATCAAGGTTATTTTCATGTATGTAATTGTTTTTCCTGCACAGTGTAGAGTCTTGTTGTGATGAGAGGGATACAGGTATTTCATAAAATAAACGTGCTCCCTGGAGGTTAGCTACAGAATTGATATCACAATTTAATCGGAGCTGATCACAAGTTGTCATGACTGATCCAGTCATCTCGATGAGCGTTCGGGCTGTGAATAAACAACTTGTGTTTTACTTTTAGGCTGTCTGAAGGTATGGACAGCTATCAAAGCTACTATACATCACATTAAGAACGATGAACAAATGAAAGTCGGAAACAAATATATAATTTAAATGATTACTGAAGTTTGCAATGTTTTGAACAGGCATCCACACAGTCACCTACTTTGTAATGTTCGATACCTCCCTGTAAGCGTCACGATATCGGACTCTCACCCACAACCTCACATACGAGTACTGAATGTGCAGCAAAGTGATCTTAGGAAGGCAGATATAGCAAAAGATGAACGTAAACGACAAACGATGTTTCTTTCCTGGTAAGTCAACAATGGGTCCTCAATGTACACGCCCCGGATTCCTATGACAAAAATAATAGAATGTCGCCAGTTGTCATGACTCAATTTATACTGTAACACCGGGACTTAAATACACACTGATCTGATGAGGTGATAAAGGTGGACTGCAGGTCAGTTGTTGGCTGCATGGGCTAATGAGGCACAGGTGACTCTAATAAGGCAAACAGGCAGGAAAACACTAGGAAAAGGAAAGTGATGGCAGGAAAGCAATCACGTCTGATGCAGAGGAGCTGTGTAGATTAGTAGAGGAAAAAATTGTGAAAATATTCACAAAATCCCCACAAAAAAGGAATAATACATAATATAATACAATAATATAATAATAATTATATATATATATATATATATATATATAATATTACAATAATACCTAATACATTCCTAATACCAATGAAGAGTTTCTTTGTTTAGGATCACACGTTTTTTTTTTACCTTGGCATCTAAAGTAACAGTTAAAAAGCAAAAGAGTCAACTTTAGTGTTCAAGTTTCCTAACACATCCAGCAAACACATCCTGGCAACCTGATATCTGAAAATGGTCTCATAACATAGGTAGTCATGGCCACTCACGGTAATTATATAGTTCTATTCCAACCAGCCCTTAACATCCATACCATCCATCCGTCAGAATTCTGAAAGCCTTGCATTGGTGGCTGTAAACACACATATAGGCAGTTCCTATTATATAGTTGAATGTGAACACCAACTGTTTCAGGTGCTGTGCTAACTGAACAATCAAGTCGAGTACATGTTTTATCCATCTTTCATCTATATGCACTTATTCCTTCAGCGTCCCAGGTGGCTGGAGCCTATCCCAGCTCAAATTGGGTGGGATGCAAGGTCAGTTTATATGTGTCGCCTGAAATCACAAATCAACGTTTGCCTCAGAGGGCTTTTCAATCTGTACAAAATACGAGACTCTCTATTCTTAGACGTGGCCAATTCTTTAACTGGGGCATGAGGATAAGGTTCCACATACTTTTGAGAAGTGCAAAGATCAAGGGAATAGTTGATCAGCAGCCATGAAGGATTACTACTAAAGCAACATTGTCTTATTGAAATGTCCCAAGTTAAGGAGGAACTAAAGTTGTTTTTATCATCTTCTATTGAAGATGCAGGAGAAGTAGGATTAGTTTAAATAACAGCTGGTGGAAAAAGGGAAAAAATAAAAAGTTCAGTCCCACTTACCCTGTTAAAATGTGCTCAAGTGCTCGTGCCTGCCAGCCTGAGCTGCGTAGCACTCAGCAGCCCTAAAACAAGAAAGAATTTGATCAGGAATGAATCCCTCCTCAATCAGAGTTTATCAGGGCTCAACCACCTCAACTAAAATCGCACTATACCTTTTTAAATGCAAGTTCTTTGTTTCGGTTATTTGATCTCAGTGAATTTACTTTTTGCTAGTTTTAGCTGAGCAGTCTATAAGTTCACTCGTGTATATTATTAGAAATATAGTAAAAGTACAAGTTGCAGAATTTCTATATTGTAACCCCTACTCCCTTTGTTTCCCTTTGACTTTTTAAGATAGCAAAACAAACTATTTTGTTTACCGTTGCACCACCAGTCGAATACAAATAACTAAAGCTTACGTGCATGTGTTCCATTCATTTTGATCAGAAAGTGTCCGGCAGTGCTATCAACTACTGATGGTCCCTAAACATTCTGCTGTTGTGACCTTGTTTACATTTAAATGGGCACAACAGTCATTTTCTGCCGAGTGGTGGTTCATTTCTTGCTCCCCTAGTCTCATCAATCTCTATTTTAGAGAATTATTATATACAGAGAAATTAGAAGAACTCACTACTGCAAATCACTTTTATGCAGAGCCAGCAGGACAAAGATTACCCCTTGTTCACACATACATGCAGACACATGTGTGACTGAATCTGATGGTCTTCTTGCCAGCCAAGTAGGCCACTGTAAGGCAAGATGCATCCATATGCCAAGACACTTTCCAGACATTGGTGCAGAAGCAGAGGGAGTAAATGAAAACAAAATGAGTACTTTCGGAAAGACGAGCTCCAGCTACCGCTGGGCAGAAAAATGAAACAAAACATTCATACACCACAAACACATCAGTGCTCTGGGCCAGAGGAAATGGAAAGGGAGGACTGGCCACGGGACATCAGACTGGACTCATTCTTGAGGGTTTCTCTCTCAACCCCAATGGTACTCGGACAATGATTACTATAATGCCATGCGCTGTTGTACTACGAATACAATGTGCCAGTTCAGTTGTTTACACATCAGGCAGTGTTCAGCATTCAATGTAGTGATTCCTCAACTGGGACGTATCTGTTGCTGTGTCTCAAGTTGGCTATCTCCTTTAGTAAACTTCCATGTCGTACACTGTGAACACTTGTGTGCATTTTGACGGATTAGTCTCACAACTTAAACAACTGCTGTGCCTTCACCGGGTGTGATGATCGTTAGCTAGAAGGCTAGCTAGAAGGCTAGCCAAAAACCTTTTTGTTTCACCAAATGTAATTCACCCAATAAAATAAACGGTGGCTTCCTTTGACACGAGAATATAGAGGTAGGTTTATTAAGAAGTGAAAAAACACACAATTAATCTACTAACCAACGCTGAAGGTATAGAAGTGTCCATATCTCCACACTTAGCTATTTGACCGTTACAATAACAATGATTCTCATAGTGCACTGCATTTTACCACACATTGAAAATCACTATGCTTGATCAGAGGGCCATTAGGCTAAAAATGCCTGAGGAATATAGAAGGACAAATATAGTAAAGGAAGAGTAATATGAGAGCATAATAGAAAGTTGCCCCAGGAGAAAGACGATGCTGTGACTTTAGAATAAACAAATGAGTTAGCATTCATTTTAAGTCATTTATAAGTAAACGAGCTGATAAGGCAAGTGTCCTTGATTAATTAACTGCGACTGACATTCCATTTAATCACTGCTACAGACTCTGTAGGGCATACACTCCTTCCAATGGCCTGTGTCTTATGATAACGATGTCGATATATAAACATATGCCAGAACTGAGGATAAAATAAACATGTTTTTGTGGTTTGTTAATATTATGATGACACACTGCTGCAAACATCCATAAATGCTTTGAGGATTTTGGAGGTAATCATATTTAATTAATCATTGTTGTTGATAAAGATGCATGACATTTGCTGAAGTGCCCTAGGGGCCTAGAGAGGAACACGAAGTACACATAAAGTTCCCACTGATCTTTAATCAATTTATACAGCAATGAGCTGCAGAAATAGGTGGTGGATGGCGCTGCATTTAAATTATCTTTCTCTTCAAAAGAGGCTTCTAACGTCTGACATATTTACAAATAACAAAGTTAACTGTTTGAATGATTGATTTATTGGGATCACCTCCTGTATAGTCGCTAAAAAAATGTATGGGCAAAATCCGTATACCGTGACAATACTGTGCTTGAATTTGACTAACTGTGTCGGTCGGATCCAGACCCCAGCACATTCCTAGCTTTAGATTCTTTCATTGAAATTGCATTGCTAGGCAACAGCCTTTTTAAATGTTGCCATATGGCGTTTTCTAACTACTTTTCCTTGACCTTGATGGAAAACATCATGGGATCAAGAAAAGATGTGAAGGAAAAACTCACAATTGCTGTGCTAAAAAAATACAACTGCACTTACAACAGCTACACTATTGTTCACATGACAATAAAGCCTTTGGATCTATGAATGGATGGATGGTGCTTTTTTAGGTGTTTTTTTTCGCACTATTCACAAAGAATGAGTAGGCTACAGTAAAAACCTCTTTGCTGTACAATGCCAGTAGGGAATCCTTTCCAAAACCGAATAAAAACGCCTAAGAAGTTGTTTTTTTACCTTTACATAATGTACAAATAAACAGTGACGTGAATAGTATTTACTGACAAATATTGTAAATGTTGCTGCAAAAAGGAATAATGGGATGGGTTTGTTGTTTACTTCATGGCTTATCTTAATTCAATCAGAACAGCTTTCACCATAAAAAGGAATTGAACTGATGACATGTTTCAAAAATCTAAAGAAAATGACATATTTCATACCTTTTCTGAGAAACATGGTTAAATACAATGCATTTACTGCACTTTCCCTCCCAAACCCCTTCCACACCGAAGTGTGTTTGAACATATTGGAATATTATAAAAGTTGGTTCAAAGGAGGTCTAATAGGGAGTAGACCCATCTGACCCAAAACAGATGTAGGACAATCCTGTATTACATTGCTCAAGCACAGCTGAAATACCAAAATAAAACATGGCATGTTTTTGGTGATACCTTTCTCCATATTGTGTTTCCATAAAGTCAGAAGAAAAAGCAAAAATAGAAACCTGAGCACGGCACCATGAGCACCCCAGGAAAGAATGACTAAATGCAGTAACAACAGAGAAGGATAATATTGCTGAATATTCATACGGATTAGTAAATCTCATTTCTAGTCTGAAATGTTTCCGTATGTTCGGCATCAGATTTTTTCAATATTTTTTTCATGGGAAACAGAATACGTCTAATACCACTAACAGATTGCTGTAGAGGTTGCTGGCAATTGATGCAAGCAGTACCAACAACATCTAATCCATATCCCGCATAAATCAAAAACTAACCTTGAACGTTGCTCAAGCCAAACTCTCCATCTCTATTAAATGTGTGGATTTTAATTAACATTGCCGGTCGAGTATCAGTTACCGTGGCCATATGCTCATCTCCCTCAGCTTCACAACAGCTGAATCAGTGTCCGTCTCTTTTAACCAGAAAACACAATATGACAGCTTTTGGCAGGGCTTGTTTTCTCATCCTATGCCACTGTTGGAGCCAAAGCTTCCTTTACTTTTTGATGAATTGAAGCAGAGTGGCAGCAGGTGGCAGTGTTGCTCTTCTACAGTTCTCACGCAGCTTTCTTGGCCTCTGCTAAGGCCCAACATTGATTAATTGGTTTATGGAATGTTGTGTAGACCTTGGTGTATTGGCTCTCGTCCGTTTTGGCTCTCCAAATTTGGTCGCAGACAAATTAACAGATAAATGGATCGCCATAGAGTATTCCAATGTGTGTAGTGCAATCAATATCTATTGTCCGGTAATGGCTTCAGAAATAGACAAGAATATTCTCCTTAATTCCAATCCTGACCCCTCAAAACTAAACACCCTATTTAAACACCCTAAGAAATTGATAATTTTAAGAAAGACTGTTTTTCCTTTGACTTGAATATGTAGAATAATGCGTCACTATTCAACAGTTCAGACAAATCAAGGCTTATTCTCTGCTTATAATATTGCATGAATAAAACAAATATATATATATTCACTTGAGGTGATGGAAAACCTTTCAAGCTTTGCTAAATTGCCATTGGTTGTTAAGCATATTGTTCATTTCAATGAGAATTAATTTCTTTTCATTTAATTTTTGTAAGGTCAACTAACTTTGAATAGCTTAGTGAGAGTCCACCATTATCATTAAATGTGCACTGATTGGACCTGGCCTCGACTGAGCAGTTTATAAGCTTGAAATAGAAACAGGAAATTGTGGGTGCAAACCCCCTGGGAAAATGATAAGAAGAATCCTCTCTTTTTAATGAATCAATTGTGTTTCCTGCAAAAAAAATTAATTACATACCTAAATATCGCTTATTGAAAAAGACAAAGAATTTAAACACTCAGCAATCAGTCGTGATAGAAAGGCACTTAATTTGTCATATAAATGAAATAGTGAATGAAACATCATTAATTAGCAAGAACAATAAGAGCAGTTGTTTGAAGAATACGGTGAAGGGCAAAGGCATGCACTCTTGATCAAAGCTCTTGAGTTAAATGAAAGTTTCGGATCAAACGAAACACTTAAATTAACAGCTCCTTTTAATAATGGATATAGAGTATGATTATATGCACATGCAGATATGCAGGAAGAAAACAGAAATGTATGCAGTAGTACAGTGGATAACTAATGGTGTTTGAATCATGTTAAGACATACATCATGTCTTTATCATATCATTAGGAGTCCTGATCTATACCAAAGTCTGATTCATAAATGTGTTTCTTTCCCTCCCTGTCAGAATTTGGAGTTATGAAGATGTTAGGATTCTGCCAGTCACATGGACTGCTGAGTGTATCCTTCCTTCTCTAAGGAGAAGAAAACATATTATGACAGAGGGCTGTGTTTTCCTTCCTCCCCGACAACGTGTCATGCATTTTATATACGAAACCCTCCTCAGGTGAAACAGCAGGACTGGAGATTCTACAAATCTGGTTCTCCGGCTGAATCGTTAAATAATTGCTGAAGCACCGTTTGTATTAGCGAGGCAGAGTGCCCTCTTAAACCAGGGCTCTGACTCTTAGAAAGCCTCTTTAAGAGAGTCACGCCATGAAGGTCATCACTAATTCAACACTCTGCACCCTGACCAAGCAACACAAATATCCCCCAGAAAGAAAGGAGAGCTTCTGTTTAACATATTTAATTCCAACCGTGTGTGCGGATCTGATCATACCCATTCTCTTTGAAACCGTAGAAAATGGTAATTAATTTTTCATGGTGTGAATAAGAATCCTAATTTGGAAATGTGAGATCAAAAGAAACCATTTCAATAGCTGGCTAGTGGAAGTAATCCTTAGTGGCCAAGGACAAGAGGCTGTGGTGTTCAAGATATCCCCCGTGGCGGCTTCACAGCAAAATGTAAAGAGCGATTTACTAGTTTTCGCTGAATCACATTAATAAACCATGTACCTATTAAACCATAACAACATTCATAGGAGTAATGAGTCATGCTTGTTCTTTCAGTTAGTTATTTTTTTAAAACACCTGCCTTTTAAAAAAAAAATAACTTCAACAATGCTGCATTTCTAAATTGGTCAATTGGCTCTAGGTAAAAGGCTGTAGTACATGTTAGACAAGTGGCAAAATGAGCAGTGCACACATTCAGTACATCGCAATAGGAGATATTGCATTAGGTCGGGATCAGTTCTGCTGGATAGGAAGGTCGCCGAGGTTGTGAATCACGGAGGAATCCTAATCAGGCCTTGTTGCAACTCTAATTAATTACAGCCCAGAGGGCACAAGATCATACAGAGTCCTACAAGATAGCAGCACACATGCTAGCAAATTCAGAAACACACACTCAGAACAACTATATCCTTGGATTCTTATACACAAATCAGTCTGTGATGCTGAATTCTCTCCAAGAGTTAGTTGATGGAGTGTAGCTTGACCTTAGCACTTTCCTCAGCTTGCTGCCCCAGTTAGAAATGTGCTGTGTTTCCAGATAATGACTTTTGACAATCTTCAGAGCACTTGCCTGGACTTGTTGCATCCAGCTGTTTTATGTGTGGGCAGCAGCAAGACAGCGAAAGTTTACACTTGAGAAACCATGAGAGTCACAGTTACTGGAAAGACAGGAATCAATTCAGAAATCAATACTAGTATCTTTCAGAGCGGTTTTCATTGTGCAAAAAAAAGTGAGAACAGAGAGAACATTTTCTTATTAATGTTGAAAAATATTAATACTGTTGATATATTTATTTGTGCTGTAGTTTCAGCCATGAATAAGCACAAAATGATATCAACAATAAATAGGGTTCTAAACAACAAAACGGATCCCGAAATGGACTGCTCTTTAAATGGCAGCTGAATTTTGGCAGTGTTTGTCCGCTTTCTCAGAGTTTTTTGAGGAGATCAATGCCAAACTCATGTCTGAAAAATAAATATAAGCCCAGCAGACTGTTCAATTGCAGTAGTTTAGCAAAGAACAGGGTCTAAAATGTAATATAATCTAATATGACATATTAAGAAAAACCTTTTGAAAGAGATGGGTTTCACCGTGTCAAATGTTGAAATCACTAACCTATAGCTCATTGCCTTTTATATAAATGGCCTTATAGTTCTTGAAGTCTACGCCATCAATTTCCTTCTGTCTTTAGACATTGATATCATGAGAGTGGCTAAACAGTTTATTTACCATTGAAACTACTTTTGAAATGCCCATCTACCTTAATTTGTTACGTTTTTTTTCTGTGAAGATAAACCCTATCATCTCTTACATTGTTAGACTTATAAAGAATACACCCTTGGAGGCATGACCCCCAAAATCGTCACATCTGCCTACCCAGACATCTGAAGTTAGCCAACACAATTTCTCTTTTATTCAATTTATACTAAAACAAAATTATAATGAAAATAGCTTACAGTTGTACATGACCTGGATTCTCTTTTCTAGGAACATTGAACTCATTCTCCATCGGCTGCTGCCAGTTTCATGGTGATGCTGATACTGTTTTTTCCAGATGGCGCCTATATGCAGGTTTTTTATAACATTGTTCACCATCCGCTAGGAATAGATGACTGACTTCTTTCCTATTGTTAGTAGACAATATCCCACTTAAACATCACAAATGCACAGGAAAGCAGGGCTTGCTAACAGTATAAAGCAGTAACAGTGGTTACTAGACTTTTAAAACCGGAGTTGGTGATTGCTGAAACATTTGAAAGACCATAGATTGTATGGAAGAACTAACACAGACAGCTTTTTATGTTGTTGACAAGTTTGAATGTTTTCAGAGGATCGGCAATGAAGTCTGGAAGCTTTGGCATTGGCAAGAAGACATTATATGTTAATGTTAACAAATGTTAATTGCACAAAAGGGGCGAACATAAATGTGTCCATGGTTCCATCACTGCCCAGGAATGCCAATGCCAAACAGAAAATAAAAAATGTTAGTGGGTGCTAGTATTTTTTTCTGTCCATTAAGAAAGGGGCTTAACACTTTGAGAAGGCCCTCATGCAGATTAAACAACCTAAATAGACCTTAAGCATGTTAACTAGTGAATTTAAGAGGTGCTTGTAGGCAGATTTTGTTAACTTCAGAAAGATCCAGGCAAGCTGTTTCCCCTCTTTACTGTCTTTATGCTTAGCTAATCGCCGCCTGGCTATTAGTTTAAATGTACTAGACACATATGAGAGTGGTATCGAACTTCTCATTTAAGTCTTGGTAAAAATGCAATATGCCTATTTCTTCCAAAGTGTTTGTATTTTTATATTACATGAAACAATAAAAACCTTCCCTTAAAGGTCCCCTATTATACTGTTTTTCATCAATATGTAGGTCTCAGATACAAATATGTTTCTGAAGTGTTTGGCTCCAAACACCAAACAGATCACTGCAGCATCCCATAATCCCCTCTGTTTCAGCCCTGTTTCCAAAGTGCTGATTCTCTGTCTGTTACTTTGGATGAAAATAAGGAGCCACTCCCCACGCCCCTCTGAGAGATATTTGTTCAAAAAGAACACAATGGTGCTCGAGGAGGAGATTCAGGTGATAAGGTGGGGGTGGGGGTGGGGGTTACCTTGGTTGGTGATTGGCTAATGGTTATGACATCATAAAGTGGCCAAAATCTGATCAGCTCATTTTCAGACAGGTTTTTATATAAATGGATCAGGACAAAAAGTGAGAGAATCTTTTTTCCTGAAACTTTCAGAATCTCTCTACACAGAGAGACATGTTGATGTAGAAGAGACATGACAAAGTGGATTTTGCATAATAGGTGACCTTTAAATAAACACACGGTGAAGCACATAGACTAGAATTAGATAGAGACTTAGCTCCACAATGTAAAATGAAGGCACATTGCATATTTATTGCTTTCAGGAAGCTTGTTGTCTGTCTTCATATTGGACACTGCACGTGTGTTTGTGGCAGCAGCATTAGAAAGGCCAGTGTGTGGGAGCTGTGATTAGCAGCAGAGAGGCCAGCCAGAGGCTTCCAGTGCAGCTCTGTTTGCAAACAGAGAAGAGCAAGGGCAGGCCAAAGCAGGATATCAGTGTGTGTGTGTGTGTGTGTGTGTGTGTGTGTGTGTGTGTGTGTGTGTGTGTGTGTGTGTATGTGTGTGTGTGTGTGTGTGTGTGTGTGTGTGTGTGTGTGTGTGTGTGTGTGTGTGTGTGTGTGTGTGTGTGTGTGTGTGTGTGTGTGTGTGTGTGTGTGTGTGTGTGTGTGTGTGTGTGTGTGTGTGTGTGTGTGTGTGTGTGTGTGTGTGTGTGTGTGTGTGTGAATGTGAATGCATAATGACATTATTTTGTAAATTAGACAGAAATGAGTAAGACTTTGCTGACTCATATTCTGGAAGTCACGCCCTGATCATAATTTGCTGTAAAAGTGTGATCTTTGACAGGCCTGAGATCAAAATATACTGATCCAAAAGAGATGATGGTGATACATCATTGACTAACAAAAAGGATGTCCACTGTGAATATGTTAACCTTGAGTTTAACATTTGTGCTAATGTGCTGAGTAGGATAGAAAACACTGACTTAACTTCAATAATGCCAAGTTCTCAAACTCATACTGATGCAGAGTACATATTTTCCTAATCGATTCGGGAGCAAATCCTCCACTGAAGGCAAACAGGACTTTAGTATTCATGGGGGCATGTTTGCCTCTCGCTATGTTAATAATGCTGTCTTCAGACAGGCTCAGGCTATAATGAGGATTTGCGAATTCAAATCACAGTCGGCTACATATGTCAATGCCATCAATATACCACAGCTCAAGCCTTACAGTTTCCTCTCTGTTTCTGACACGGGTCGACTCCTTGACCTTTCCCAGCCCAACAAGGAGGCGGTGAGGAAGTTATCACTGCTCCCATCAGATAATGACAAGATGGCGACAAGATGATGATTGGCCTCTAGCCCCGGCTTCATGGTTTACAGGAGAGCAAAGGGCAAAAAGGGATAACAAATAGAAAGAAAAATAGGTCTGAGCCTTACTATTACTAGTCTACAAGCAAGGGAATATCGTTCAGATAATTCAATAACCTGCACCTTTGGATAAAGGCTTAAACTAGGCCATTGTCCTTTTGGCTATACAAATGTTATACTTTAGGTTCATTCTCTGTTTGGCCTGATTCGTTTTCACAGTGCAAAAATTAAAGAAGATACAATTCAAACAAATTATTTGCTGAGGGGCTTTTATAACCGAGTAGGATGGGGAATGTCCTCGTAGAAGTCTTTCTTAATGTTCAGAAATTTGGCATTGGAAAATCCAAACTTGGTAATCAATAATTATGGGTGAAACACTTCTCCTTTTCTGAAAATAACTTCATACATTTCACTTTTTGTGGTATTTATTTAGCATATTCTTTATGTTCTCTTTTAATAAAATGTCAAGCAAACATTGGACTAGCACTCATGTTACCCTGTGTTAATTTTAACAAAAACACGCCCATACGTTTTTGCTAGGTACTTGGTTGGATTATGTTTTCCCTGCAATAACACCATACTATTCACCTTGAAAATGGCCAATGACCATCTTTCACAAGCGGTTTTGGACACGTTTTTTTGTTGCACACCAACTGTGTTAACAAATGCCCAAACAGTTGTCTCAGGGATTGAACAAAACCAGGGGTTAAACCAAACCTGATTTCGATTACACAAACACATTTTGGCTTGTGAACATGACCTTCATTTCTATTTCAGTTACACTGTATTGCTTGTTTTTATAATGCTTTGTTTTTGTGCGGTGAGACAGAATCCTTGCTCTAACTATGTTCAATAAATGTTTAATAGAATGGGTACATGAGAGTCAATCTACTTTAGCCTGCCCGGTCTCTGTGTACTGAACAGTAAGTGTTTATGTAAATTCCTGCTGGCTAGCAACTCTCCCTCTGGTCTGGTCTCAATGGATGCTATTTATTCACATGAAAAAGAGGGAGTTTAAAAAGCCATTGTTTAAACATCAAGTCGGATGCACACGCGTGAATTGTGATTTTGTTTCATGCTGCAGTGTTGGCATGTGATGTAGGAGAGCACCGGGCAGATTAACTACATTTCCTCTATTCATCAGTTTACAAAGGACTGTCAAGTTGCAGTGTTTATTTACTACATTATCCTAAGGTCTCTCTTTAAGCTTCCCTTGCTACTTCTCTCTATTGCACTTTAAATTCTAAATAGTTACTTTGAAGAATGAAGTTCGGGTCATTATAGCCAAAGTACTTGATTAATTAAGTAGTTAAAAGAGAAAACACAGAGCAATGGTTTGTTGCCCTTTGGTCAACACTTGTTTGCTGCTGTTTATTAAAAAGGATCCTTCGGGTAAGGAGACCTCTTAAATGGGGTTAGAGCTTGTTGAAAGCAGCATTTGCCGGTGAATAATTGGATTGTCGAGTTGAGAACGTGTGTGTTTAAATGTTGGGATCGAACAGTGCCTTGGGTGTGTTTACCTGAGTAGGCTCCATCTGCCCCCTCCTATCCTTCTTTTCTCCCTCCCACCGTCCATCGCTCCTCTCCTCCACTCTAATCAGTCTGATAAAGGATATCCTCTGCAGTCCCCCAGCCATAGCTCTGCAGCAACAGATTAGGCCGTCTGCATGTACCTATGCACACACACACATTGTCTGCTGCGGGGAGACGGTGAGCTGCTGGAAATGACCAGGCAGAGGCCGACAGAATTACAGACGGACAATAATACAAGGTCGGAAAAAGTGCAACTACCCAGATTTAGGATTTGTCCCCTTTTTTATAACCGATGAAATCACACACATTTATATACACACTAGAATTAACTAACTCTCAGGCTTGAAGTACTCTGCTAACAAGTAGGAGAGAGTGGCTCTGACAAATTGGTGTGTGCTGATGAATCGCTGTGTGCATACTTTGGCTAACAACACTTGGAGTAATGAGCAGGTTGCCCCTAAAGTAACCTCTGCACGCTGAGTTACAGAGACGGATGCCGCCTTACGTCTGCGGCCAAAAGCACATGCGTACACATATGTGTGGGTGTGGGAACGTGCTTTTGTAACTTTGCAGAGGAGCAAGGAGGATGAGAGGACTTTATAACTGAATGTGAATCCTCTCGGGGTCACAACAAATGTGCGGGACTATTTATGAGATGAGTCCAGCACCGGGCTATTTGTGTTCCTGTAAACACAGAGTACAGCAGAAGAGCTCGTTCAGTGGCGTTTGCTATTCTAGGGATGTTATACGGAGACTGTTTGCTCATCTACAAATGGTTTGCGAGATGCCAAGTCACCAACATTAGTAGATGGTGTCACTGATTTCAGCATGAAATTGCACCATTCAAGCTGTTTGCGGCACTAGAGCTTCTGATTTTGTAACCTCCTGGTGGCACTCGGAGGTCTCCAAACCCATTGTCACAGAAATACACATGCCAACACAGCTGCCTCTGTGACAAAGCTATCATGCTTTACTTGCAATGGCTTTTATAACTTCACAGAACAGGCCAGCGGAGAATACTTTACAGTGGCGTCTGTCTGGCTGTACGTTCATTACCAGCCAGCTCGCCGTTTTATGCCATTCTTTATCAAAACAATGAATGCAGGCATATTCAGTGTGAGGTATTTATATTGGACAATGCTTGTTCACTCAATTTACTCCGTGTTAGCTCCCAAGTGAATCCGCTTGTGCCCTCATTCAGACCTTCCTGTTGCTGGATGGAAGCTGTTACAAGCCCCGGTTCTCACAAGCAATCGGTTTAAATCACAAACCTTTATGACTCAGCTTTCTACCCTGACACACACACGACTGAGTAGGGTGACATGCATTATAATTGGAGAATTGCTGCGCCTGATTCACCTCTCAGTGAGGTGCTGCGTCTGTACGTGTCTTTAGATTTACAGTTGATGGAGTCATTAAAAGCCAGTCAGTGGTGCCTTCAATGCCTATTGTCTCATGTGAGCTGCTATAACAACTTGACACAAAGAATTGAACACTGATTCACGGTGTTGGCAGTGATGGTCGGGGCTCTCCTTGACACGCTGGTTTATTTAAGCAATAAAAATGCCCTGTTAAAAGTCAGAGGTTGTGAAATTAAGAAGTTACCTTGAAACAGAGAGCAGGCAGGTTATTTGAGCTAAGCAACATCGAGTAGTGCAACAAAGCTGAAAAGGAAACTTCTTTGTTGTCCTTGGAGGATACTGAACAAACCCCCCCCCACCCACCCACCCACCCACCCTCTCCACAAGCAATTGGACAGACAGCGGAGCTCCTTCTCCAACAGACTGCTCAAGCTCCGCTGTCACAAGGACAGATACAGGAAAACATTCCTGCTTACTGCCATAAATCTGTACAACAACTAGTGATGTTATGTTCGGGAACGATAGGATTATTTTGAACGGCTCTTTGGTACGAACGAAGGGAACCGAGTCGAACTTGGTGAGAGCCGTTCTTTTTATCGTTGGTTCACTGGCCGTTTCTCAATCGCGAGGATGCCTGCTTGGTAGTACGTGTCTTCCGAGTCACTTGCTTCAGAAGCGAAGCAAGAATCCTTCCTGGCATTCGGAAAACGAAGAGTGGAACAGGCTAGCAAGTGTGCAGGTGTGCGTCATATGAGAGGCCCCGCCTTACATTTTCCACCACAGATTTGGGGAAATTGGTCCGTGCGCAAAGCATTGTGGGGATTTTAAGACCGCGGAGTCTACACATGTGTAGCCTCGAAATTACCCCCAAACCAAGGATGCGGCCTCGGTGGAATTCCAAGTATGCTGGAGATTGGAACAGTCCTTCGGCGGCACTCGATGACGTAGCATCCTTGAAATATTGTCTTGGAAGCCAGTTTCCTCGCGATTGAGAAACGGCCACTGCCTGCCATAAATCCACTCGCCTTTACGGGAACTTGCTTTCCTGAATGCAAAAAAATTGCCGTAGACGATGGCATAACGCATGCTGCTTGAGTAGTAGTTTGGCTGGCTGAGAGATGTAGCAAGTTATACATTATTCTGTGAGTAAAAGTAGATTTCTGGCAATACAGTCAATCATTATCCTGGTGATTATTTTGCAGATAAACCTAGTAACCCCGCCCCCTTAAAAAAAAAACTGCTCCTTTGAACGACTCTCGGAAAGGAACGGAGCCATACAATCCGGCTCCCTTCAACTAAACTCTGGCTGGCAGAGAACTCATATAGCTACTCTTTGGTTAACTGGTAAACTTTAAAGGAGACCTATTATGCAAAATGAACTTTTTGATGTGTTTTATACATAACTATGTTTCCCCGGTGTGTCAGAGAACTCACGCAGTGTCAGAAAATGAAACCGTCTCTCTTTTCCTCCATACATAAATCTCTAAAAACGGGGGAACAACGTAGCTGATCCAGATTTGCGTCCGATGTGGCGTAATATCAGCAATGTGGACCCACGGCACTATCAGAAACGTTGCTATCAGAATCAATGCCCGACATATTTTGGAAGTAATATGGTATTTTCTTTACATTAGCAAGCCTCGCTAACACTCAGAGCTAACCTGTACTGGAGAGAGCACATGTGTAAAAGAGAAGGAACCAAAGAAAGGAACTCATCTTGAAGTAAACCTGCAAGAGAAAAAACATTTGAGCTCCATACTGTTTCAGAAATAATCCTTGAAGTGGTGCGGAACATGATATGGCGTTTCATCACTGCAGTATCTGCCGGTAGAATCTCCCGCATGAGCAGGCATAATCTCGGCCCCCTCTTTTTTTTCAAATATATATTTTTAAAGCTTTATACCCCGAATCAGGACTTTAGAAATAGGGCTGAAATAGAGGGATATGAGACATGGCTAGAATGGATGAACTGTTTGGTATTTTGAGCAAAACACTTCATAGACATGTTTTTTATATATTTGTATATATCTGCGACCGATGCTGAAACCTAAATATAGCATGATAGGTGACCTTTAACTTTACAAGGTACATTGTAAATGCATATTTAATTTAATATTCCATTCCTTACACACGTAATGTAAATATTATCCTGCTTTATATTGTGTTAACTGAGAATTGGTCCTTCTTTATTAGTCAGATAGTTTATAGATTTTTTATCTTCACGGTCAACTTGTTTATTTTCTACTCTCTAATGCCGGTTTATTTCTATTTTGAGATTTTTACTTTTAGAATAGTTTATTTCTACTCTTTTCATTTCTAATGTGCAATGCCTTGTTTTTTTATGCTGCTACAACAACTAAATGTCCCACTTTGGGATCGATAAAGTACATCTTATCTTAGAATGGAAATGTACAAAAACATGTCGAGAAAGGTTACACCTTTTGAAGATCACAGGTTCACTTTTTTCCTGCGATCATGCCTGCTTTTACACGTAGCCTACATGCAGATTCTCTTTATTAAGGTCCTGAACTTCATCAAGACACACAGCATGGTGGCATTATCTGCACCCAAGGAGCCACGCTGGGGCCCAGTGGCTGATGGGATTAGGGAACAAAGCAAATCCTGGGATTAGTTGGGTAAGGCGACCATTTTGTTTACCTTTGTGTCCATTCTTTTATTCCATTTCCTCTATGTTGTGTTGTGACTCCCTGTCGGGGGGCAGGCAGAGAGTGATATCTTGTTTGGCTCCTGACAGCACCACTTGGAGAGGAAAATGAAAAGAGATGGTGATAACACGCAGACACACGCATTCACACACACCTCCTGCAGGCCTGTCCACCCCATGCTGTTCATAGGGCAATTCAGGCCTGGCAATTTAGGGCCGAGTTAAAGTGGAGGGAAAAGCCTCAAATAGTGAGGCTAGGGGGAAGAGAGGGGGAGTAGAGGGTAAAAAGGAGACCTGGGGAGTGATCGGTGGAATGGTGAGGGACAGATGTAATTTTCAGACAGCGGCAGGGAAGTGATGTAATTTTCTGGATGCAATTTGTGTGTGCTTGTGTTTGTGTGCATGTCTGTGAGGTGCGTAATGTGGAGCAATGCAGATGCTAAAGTAGCACTTGGATGGAGGAGTCATCAACAGAAAAACAAAACATCCCCTCTTGGCACTCAGACTTGTTGGGAGGCAAACATTAAATGCAGGTTTTTCATGATATAATGGCCACCTTCAAAATAAAAAGGAAGGTTTTATTCTGTCTGTAGGCTTAACTAGTTTGATCACAAACACATTTGTCTGCAGACGATATTAAATGAGCTTCCACTGAAAGATTGATGATTGTCAAGTAACTATATTTTCCTGTTTTTCTTCTTGCTTTTCATTTTAATAACCCGTGATAAAACCACATGAACAGAAACTCTAATCTGCCACAAATTAGGTTTACATTTTGGGAAGGACACAATTGATATCGCAATCAATGTGAATTGTGTCTTTTATTTGGCTTTCTCTGTTGGACTTGCCAAACTAATGTTGTGCCGGGACAACATCCTTTGATGCATTATGCTCCTGGCTGTCTAGACAATTAGTCTGACAGATGAATTAAAGAATACGAGGCCATTTTCTGCAGGAGATGAATCCCTCCTGCCTAAGCACATATCCATTTATGGGGGGGACTTATTTTCATATCATAGGAAGGAGAAACATTAACATTTTAGCGTTTGGTAATTGATAGTTTAATGGCAGCACTTTCAAAGTGAATCAAGGACATCTTTGTTTTTTTATTTCAACTTTGAAAGCAAACTTTGAAGGCAATAACACTGGTCAAAAAATAATTTTAAAGGATAGGGCCAGCTATATTTTTTATTATATCCCATTAAAAAAAGCAAGATAGATTTATTTTATAACAAGTAAAGCCTGTACAATTCAGTGAGATGTTTACTAAAGGCAACTTTTATATTACCCCTCCTAATTTAAATTGATGTTTTTTAATTACAACAACTCCCGCTGTTGTGGAAAAAAGTAATACAGAAACTGCAAGTTTAGTCTAAAGGAGGAGGTTCATTCTATGGCTTTGTTTGCCGACAGGATTTCTGAAAAACTCCCTGCCTGATTTTCATGAATCTATTTCATTAACCAAGGAAGATCGCATGCCATTTTAGAGCGGATTTGAATTATGGATTGGATATACAAACTGTCTTTCACTGTTGTGCTATGTTTGGTGCCGGAATAATCTGTAATAAGAGTTTCCAACTGTCAAAATCGGTGCGAACGCCCAGTTATTTCGGAACAACCACTCTGCGTTGTTTAAAAGCTCTGAGCAACAAAATACAACATCTCTTCTTAGTAGCGTGAATGTTGTTCCCATCTTACGAATTAAAGTTCATGAACACACCGAAGTCGCAAGAACGACTTCCCAACTCTGGAAATGTGAACATGCGAGGAGCTTCTGAATGCACCATCGTCGGCCTTGGTGGTAGTCTGCCTTCTACGAGAGTGATTTTAGTTGTTCCAAAAACTAATCATTGAATTTCTTTTTAGATGTATAACAATCATAAAACCTCCAAGTATTTACGACTCCCAAGAATGTATCCATTGAATTGCTCAATTCAGTCAGATATAAACCTCTATCACCGCTGAAGTCTGATTTCTCCATAGTCCACTAAATTCACTCTCCAACCTTTAATTAAAATCAGGATTTAAGGCAGGTGTTTTATTCCTAACTCTGTGACTGATGTTGTCCAATTTATCCATAAACATGGAAGGACGGTCCCCTGCTGTTAAACTGTCCTCTTACTTTATCTGTCTCTCATTATGCAGACAGCAGGTCAGCCAGGAGGTCATAGAGTGTCTGAAGCGAAAGACAGATTCTGCTTGTTACACACCCTTCTCTCAGTGCATTAAACAGACTTGATAATGCTTTATTTGGCTGTTCATCATAGGAATGAGTAGTTGATTTAATAAATCCTGTTGCCAGAGATTATAGTGAAAGTCAGATGCATCACAAAACCCCTCGTAATCTGCTCGGATAATTCGGTGCTTTAAAATAAGACCCTATAACCAATAAGCGATATATGCAATTTTTAAAGGTGTAAACACACAAGTCATGACCTTGTGAAATCACAAAATCTTTGCAGCCGAGCACATTTTATTTGAGCGCTCACCTGAAGATAAAACAGCGTTTATTGGCTCCTCCTGTGACCTCCACGTCCTTGTGAATCTCAGCGGGACTGTAAGTGTCTTGATGGAAGGTTACCTCCTAATATAAAACACTCTGCCTCTGCAACAACAACTTTATAGAACACCTGTGGGAGCGGGATTTTATGAGCTCATCGGCTGCATGATTTTACATTTTCCAGTTGGCAAAGTGACATATGCTGCAGGAAGCAAACACTGAGTCCTCGAGACACCCGAGCTGCATGCAGATGGCTTGAGTCATGTGGTCCATACCAAAATGCTGTGACCTTTGCCGTCCTGTTTATTACAAGGAATATACATTAAAAAGTCATCTTAAACCATGGGGCTGATCCTTATGAAGGATATTTTAGGATCCTGTATCCACCCCCAATTGTGATATTACATTTTTCCATAATAAACAACACTAATAAAGTCAAAACGATGAGTCAACAACAATAGTCTAAAGTGTTAACACTCAATTAACACTATTTTTGAGAGGCCTCCAATAACCGCTCCCATTTGCATGCATTTTGCATAGCCAAGCAGGCAGAAGCCAACACAGAAATGCAAAAGTTATATATCTCTTGCGGCAGAGCACTCTGATTCTTTTGGGGGCAGTTGAAATTTTGCAGAAGCCCAATTTTTATTTTCCTGGCTGCATTTACATGCTGTCCTCCTGTCTGCCCCTTTGAGTTATATCAGGGGGCTTTATCACCTGAAATAAAGCAGGGATAAATGTTGCTGAGAAAGTGTAAAACACAAGCCCCTTCACAGTATAATGTGTATTTTGTGTGTGTGTGTGTGCCAGTGGGCATGTGTGCGTGTTTGTGTGTCTGTGTTGTTTAATGCTCTAAATCTTGAGCCTGTGTGTGTGGGGGTAAACTATGAGCATTCTGCAAACTCGGCTTCTTGCAGCGTTCTCGTGGTTCTGCTGAGGATGCGCTTTCGGCACGGGGCTGCAGGAGGTCACTGTTCACACACACACACACACACACACACACACACACACACACACACACACACACACACACACACACACACACACACACACACACACACACACACACACACACACACACGCACACACACACACACATGCCCACATTTGTATTTTTCCTGACATTTGACACAGAAATGGATCCAGCTGTCTGTAAAAGAAGACATTCCCCTGGTGACATTTATCTGGGGTTATCAGAAATCATTAGTTAAGGTCAGGTTTATACCTTCTGAATAAGAAGGGGACTTGACATACAGTATATTCCTTTCCATGGATTGTAGAGAAAGTGTGATCGCACTGAGCTACATATGATAAATAGATCTGTCGCATTTTAATGAACACTGTGTCTCTAGAAATATAGCTCTTATCCACCAACAGACCGTGCTTATGCAGTTTGAAACTTTAAAACAGTTTCTGACTGTAATACCTCTATTAGGGACCTATATTCTGTTTGCCTGGCTGCACACATGGTGCCTCTGTTTTGTTGTTTGTACCTAAACAGCCTTCAAAAACTTAAACTCTTTAATTTAGGGATGTTTTTATGAACTTTTGAATTCCTCCTGAGAGGCTGACTCCACTCCCTCGGAAAACCCAGCTCTAGAGAATAACAGGGGGAAATCAAAGTGCTTTGCTCTGAAATATATGGTAAATAAACACACAATTGTGTATGGGTTGTGTGTGTGTGTGTCTCTATATGTCTGCAGCTGAAAAATAATGAGTATCAGTAGAGGGATTTAGAGGAGGCTGATGCACAGAGGCCTTTCTGAATAATTATTTTTCTGACTAACTCACTATTCCTGATAGAAAACACATCAAATCATATGCCCCCCTTTTTCATTCTAAATACACAAGCTTGATTTCTCAAAATATATCTATATACAGAAGAGCTTCCACTAGCTTGGTTTCAGTGCAGCTGTGGTGCATAGTAATAAGGAAGTGCTTGCAGAAAAGAAACCCAAGCCTTAACATCTTACAGATGCAAATGCCATCATCAGAAGGGAATCTTATTGGCGCACTCAGTTCACAGGAATGGACAGAAATATTCTGATCATGTAGCACTGGCGTAAGTTATTTCTTTCTCTCTCCCCCCCTTTAGCCAATGATCCAACTGACTAGACTGGAGTGTCCGTGCAGTGGTTAACCGAAAACTGCATAGGATCACTAGCCATTTACTGACACACTATAACGCACACTGCACAATTCAATTGAATCGTAACTGCAGGGTTATTGATGAGGGAAAATTATAGACTACTATTATTCAAAGCCTTGCCGGAAACATATTTTCATGACTGTGCTCACTGACCACATATAAGCAATGTCCGCAATTACACAAAGCTACAAATGCATGCAGCAGGAAAAAAAGGGTTATTAAAGAGGACATATCATTCTCATGTTCAGGTTCATATTTGTATTTTGTGCCTCTACTGTTACATGTTTACATGCTTTATTGTTCAAAAAGGCCTTTATTTTTCTCATACTGCCATACTTTCCCCCCTCTTTCTGAACCGATAGACCAGTCTGCTCTGATTGGTTAGGTCTTTTGTGATTGGTCAACCGCTTAGAGACGTCCCGCCCCTTAGCCTACGTACAATGTATGGGCCCCCCAAAACCATAATATGGCCCCTTTAAGAAATACACACATTTTAATTATGTACACACAATTCTCCTTATTCTTATTTGTGGAAAACATACTTTTTTCCATCACTAGTAAAAACAACAAACTGATAATTTTGCCAAGCTGTTCAGGGCTGAGTAGTTGCCAGGATACGTGAGACAAGATTGGACTAGAAATGACTGGATTCCCTTGTCTTGTCGCTGGAAGTCAACTTGTATTGTTTTTGCGAAGGAGGAATGAATGCAGGAAGGTAGGAACTGTCCGTGAGCTTTAGGCTCTGAAGAGTGTTCTTCCTCTGCGCTCAGCACTTCCTGAGGCCAGTGGAAACAAACTCTGTTTGGTCAGACACAAAAGAGATTTCCTTTCTGTCAGCACAATTCTCTGTTTTGTTGGGTCAGAAATAGCCTTTTTAAGGATACACAGAATCACACCAACACAGAGACAGTGGAATTCTATATCTGTCATGCGACCATATAGCTTACATTCAGGCTCATGTCATTGTTTGTGTACACAGTGATGTGAAAATGTGTTCCAGAAAATGAAACTGCATTTTCAATAAAGAAACAACAAGCAGTAAGATTCAGGGAGTCCTGCTCTTTGGGCAGGAAAGAAACAGTAGTGAGGTCTCAGTAGGGCTGCTCGATTATGGCAAAAATCATAATCTCGATTGTTTGGGTCAATAATTGATATCACGATTATTAAAAAAGATTATCCATTTACTTTGAAAACATTAATTTATTGGAGAGAAAAAATGTGAACAGTATGTTTTCCCCGAACTTTAAGTATAATTCAACTGAAGAACCAAAAAAAAGAAAATGTATTTGAAAAAAATAAATAAAAAGTAATAATAAAAAAATAATCGTTTTATTTCGATTATGTTGCTTTCGTAATTGTTGCAAGCCATAATCGTAATTGCGATTAAAATACGAGTAATTGATCCGCCCTAGGTCTCAGGGAGCTGATGGAAAGGATCATTGAGGAATCTTTGCGGTATTCTCTTTGTTCTGCCTGGGGTCTCCCTGTGACATGTTGAATAAAATACTTCAAAACAGTATTTTCAAATGACTTGATAATTATACGGTTAGAGTCCTTATTAAGGTTACAAATGCTAAATATAAAAATTAACCTTCACATTGACTCAAACAATTAATGCTATAATATAACCTCAATATAAAGTGAATGAGGCTCCTTTGTCGTGGTGCACACACGCATTTCTACAACGTCCTGCAGGGAGCTTTTTATTCTATAAAACGTTTTTAAAATCTACTTTATAGCTTGTAGTAACTCATGGGAGGCTTCTTTTATTTTATTTGTATTCATAATAATTTTTATTTTTCGTCAGAATGTATTATGGTGCATTATTTACAAATGTTTGTTCTCAAAAAACGGTGCATTTTTATTAAATTAGTTATTTTTTAAGGAAGGCCAGAGCTTCAGCTGTGTCAACTAGATTGTTCCCTTTAGTTTACGTTATTTAAAAGACAATTACATTCATATTTGATCATTAATAGTAATAATAATCATTTTTTTTTATAACAACGATAAACCAGAAGAAGATGCCGTCGTTACCACGGCAACGTTATGTCGCGCTTGACGGCAGTGACGTAGCCACGTGACGTTGCCCACGATCACGTCACTTTCATTCATTTCATCTCACAACGGACTACAGTAAGTATCTAAAATCAAGGGGAGTTTATTTCTTTAAAACACGAAATGATATTACTTTTATTTATTCCAATGTAGCACAGTCTCTATAGCGTTTCATTCCTGGATATTATGTTGAGTTTTGTAGTGTGTTTAGCTTTTACAATAGGCTACGCGCAAGCTAGCGGCCACGTTCAGCTAGCCTCCGGCTTTCCGGTCAAAGTTTGTAGCTGGATAGCATTTATAGTTTATACAGCTAAATGACATTAGCTGTCCCCGGCACAGTTGGATAGTGGAGGTGCCTGTTAGAAAAATATGTTTAAATGCTTGTATTTGCCCATGTGTTGTAAAGACAGCTTTCAACACAGAGTTGTAATAGTGGAATCGGCGATGGAGTGGAACAAAAATGTGGACCTGGAGATTTTCCAGAGGATTTGACTGGCCAATGGGGACATTGGGATTGTTACATTGTAGAATTAAAATATATAGTAGAAGATATAAGATATATAAATTATACTAAATTATTATTGCATAATAAAGTAATGCACAGATTAATTATTATTGCACTCTCTTCATTTTGTGTATTGTTTGTATATTGTGTCTGTATTGTTTGTATGCCATATCCCTCATATTATAAGAATATGCACAGTATAAATTATACTAAATTATTATTGCATAATAGAGTAATGCACAGATGTTACTGTTATTCTAAATAATCCTAATCATGTTTTTATTTTTCCTGTTTTACAGCTGCTTTACAACTCTATATCACCAACACACACATATCCACACACACACACACACACACACACACACACACACACACACACACACACACACACACACACACACACACACACACACACACACACACACACACACACACACACACACATAAAACCAACGGCACTTTTAAGAGCCACTCTCTCTCTCACTGTCTCTCTTTCTATCACTCTCTCACTTTCTCTTTCAATCACTCTCTCACCTTCTCTTTTTCAATCACTCTCTCTCACTTTCTCTTTTAATCACTCACTCTCTCACTCCTACAAATGGCTGGAGGGTCCCAAAAAAAGATCTGCCCAAGCTGTAGGTAAAGTATTTACTTTGGTAATAAAATCTGCCCAGTATGTAACCATACACAGCCCAAAAATGTGAGACTGAAAAAGAAAATAGAAAAATTCCAAAGCCAGTAGCAGCAGTGGTTGTCATCAATGACAAAAAACCGAATCAAGTTCCACGTTATTGATGACGCCGCCATTCTGGAATGTAGTTTACAGAATTATCTCATTCACCAAAAGTGTGAAAAGTAGTTTTATTACTTTGTCAGAGGATTATAAATTAACTGGTATTGCTTCACATCCACAGTATTAATTGTATCATTAAAGGTAGGGTATGTCAATTTGAGAAACCAGCTCGAGTGCGCTAGGATTTGAAAATACACAGCCGTAAAAAATCTGCCACTTCCTTACAGAGTTCCTCCTCCAACACACACGAACGCGCACATGACCAATGAGGGCACGAGATAAGCTTGTGCACAGATGGAAGGCTGACAGGCAGGTAGGCCGTCCAGTTATACAGCCGGGCCGGTTAAAATAATTAGTCATGCTCTTTACAGTACTACGGCTTCCACAGATGAATTTTTTTTATGGACCTTTTTTCAAAATACTTCGGATATTCATAGCTATTGGGATGTTAAGAGCATTCAATGGAATATAACAAAAAGTGTATCTCGAGCCGGTTTCTCAAGCTTACATACCCTACCTTTAATGAGAATATAATTCATGATTAATGATTTTCAAACATTATGAACTATTATGTGTAGGAAGTTTATGAAATGTCTCATAAGTTAAAAATCCCAAATGTATTCAACAAAATATTATGAACAAATCATTGTTTTTATTATGATGCCAGGATATTAGTGTAGATGATTTATTTTGATGCTACTTCAGGGCAAGCTTGTAGATAAATTCAACAAATGTAAGCAACATTTTTGTGTATTTATCTAATTGATCTCGTCCCGCGGGCCCACCACCTACGGGAAACAGCGATGGGGTCGGGTGCGCTGCCAGAAGGGTGGCAGTGAAGGCAGAGGGTCTCGACGGACCAGACCCGGGCGACAGAAGCTGGCTTTGGGGACGTGGAACGTCACCTCTCTGGGGGGGAAGGAGTCGGAGCTTGTGCGGGAGGTGGAGCGTTACCAGTTGGATCTGGTTGGGCTCACCTCTACGCACAGCGTCGGCTCTGGAACCTTACTTCTGGATAGGGGTTGGACTCTATTCTTCTCCGGAGTTGCTCAAGGTGTGAGGCGCCGGGCGGGTGTGGGGATACTCACAAGTCCCCGGTTGGGTGCTTCGTTGTTGGAGTCTACCCCAGTGGACGAGAGGGTTGCCTCCCTACGCCTGCGGGTTATGGGGGGGAAAACTCTGACTGTTGTGTGTGCTTATGCACCCAACAGCAGTTCAGAGTATACGGCCTTCTTGGAGACCCTGGAAAGAGTCCTGTATGGGGCTCCTGAAGGGGACTCTTTAATCTTGCTGGGAGACTTCAACGCACATGTGGGCAATGATGGAGACACTTGGAGGGGAGTGATTGGGAGGAACGGCCCCCCTGATCTGAACCGGAGTGGTGGTTTGTTACTGGACTTCTGTGCTAGTCATGGATTGGCCATAACAAACACCATGTTCGAACATAAGGATGCTCATAAGTGTACGTGGTACCAGAGCACCCTAGGCAGAAGGTCCATGATCGATTTGGTTATCGTATCATCGGACCTGAGGCCGTATGTTTTGGACACTCGGGTAAAGAGAGGGGCGGAGTTGTCAACTGATCACCATCTGGTGGTGAGTTGGGTCGAGTGGCGGGGGAAGCCTCTGGATAGACCTGGTAAGCCCAAACGTGTAGTTCGGGTGAACTGGGAACGTCTGGAGGAGGCCCAAGTTCAGGAGGCCTTCAACTCACACCTCCGGCGGAGCTTTTCGGGCATTCCTGTGGAGGTTGGGGACATTGAACCAGAGTGGTCGGTGTTCAAAGCCTCTATTGCCGAAGCCGCGGCGGGGAGCTGTGGTCTCAAGGTCCTAGGTGCCTCAAGGGGCGGTAACCCTCGAACCTCCTGGTGGACACCGGTGGTCAGGGAAGCCGTCCGACTGAAGAAGGAGGCCTTCAGGGATTTGTTATCCCGGGGGACTCCCGAGGCAGTTGCAAGGTACCGACAGGCCCGAAGGGCAGCAGCCTCAGCCGTGGCCGAGGCAAAGCAGCGGGGGTGGGAGAAGTTCGGAGAAGACATGGAAAAAGACTTTCGGGCGGCACCAAAGTTGTTCTGGAAAACTGTCCGACACCTCAGGAGGGGGAAGCAGGGAACCATCCAAGCTGTGTACAGTAAGGATGGGACGTTGTTGACCTCAACTGATGGAGTGTTAGGGCGTTGGAAGGAGCACTTTGAGGAACTCCTGAACCCGACAACTCCGCCCTCTATGTTAGAGACAGAGCTGGAGTATGAAGGGGGATCGACACCAATCTCCCGGGGGGAGGTCACTGAGGTCGTCAAACAACTTCACAGTGGCAAAGCCCCGGGGGTGGATGAGATCCGCCCAGAAATGCTGAAGGCTCTGGGTGTTGAGGGACTGTCATGGTTGACACGTCTCATCAACGTTGCGTGGAAGTCGGAAACAGTACCGAAGGAGTGGCAGACCGGAGTGGTGGTTCCCCTTTTCAAAAAGGGGGATCAGAGGGTGTGTGCCAATTACCGAGGCATCACACTACTCAGCCTCCCCGGGAAAGTTTACTCTAAGGTACTCGAAAGGAGGGTCAGGCCGATTGTCGAACCTCAGATTGAGGAGGAACAATGTGGATTCCGTCCTGGTCGTGGAACGACGGATCAGCTTTTTACTCTCGCAAGGATCCTGGAGGGTGCCTGGGAGTATGCTTATCCAGTCTACATGTGTTTTGTAGACTTGGAGAAGGCATATGACCGGGTTCCCAGGGAGTCACTGTGGGAGGTGCTGCGGGAGTATGGGGTGAGGGGGTCTCTACTCAGGGCCATCCAATCTCTGTACTCCCAAAGCGAAAGCTGTGTCCGGGTCCTCGGCAGTAAGTCGGACCCATTTCAGGTGAGGGTTGGCCTCCGCCAGGGCTGCGCTTTGTCACCAATCCTGTTTGTAATATACATGGATCGGATTTCGAGGCGTAGTCGTGGGGGAGGGGGTCTGCAGTTCGGTGGACTAAGGATTGCACCACTGCTTTTTGCAGATGATGTGGTTCTGATGGCTTCATCGGTCTGCGACCTTCAGCACTCACTGGATCGGTTCGCAACCGAGTGTGAAGCGGCTGGGATGAGGATCAGCACCTCCAAATCTGAGGCCATGGTTCTCAGCAGGAAACCGATGGACTGTCCACTCCAAGTAGGGAATGAGTCCTTACCCCAAGTGAAGGAGTTCAAGTATCTCGGGGTCTTGTTCTCGAGTGAGGGAACAATGGAGCGTGAGATGGGTCGGAGAATCGGAGCAGCGGGAGCGGTACTGCAGTCTCTTTACCGCACCGTTGTGACGAAAAGGGAGCTGAGCCAGAAGGCAAAGCTCTCTGTCTACCGGGCCATTTTCGTTCCTACCCTCACCTATGGTCATGAAGGATGGGTCATGACCGAAAGAACGAGATCGCGGGTACAAGCGGCCGAGATGGGTTTTCTCCGCAGGGTGGCTGGTGTCTCCCTTAGGGATAAGGTGAGAAGTTCGGTCATCCGGGAGGGACTCGGAGTTGAACCGCTCCTCCTTCGCGTCGAAAGGAGCCAGTTGAGGTGGTTCGGGCACCTAGTTAGGATGCCACCTGGGCGCCTCCCTAGGGAGGTGTTCCAGGCACGTCCAGCTGGGAAGAGACCAAGGGGTAGACCTAGAACCAGATGGAGGGATTATATCTCTTCTCTGGCCTGGGAGCGCCTTGGGATCCCCCAGTCAGAGCTGGTTGATGTGGCCAGGGAAAAGAAAGTTTGGGGCTCTCTGCTGGAACTGCTACCTCCGCGACCCGACCACGGATAAGCGGGAGAAGATGGATGGATGGATCTAATTGATCTCTCTACCTCTCAACAATTACTTTCCCAGATGGAAAAGTTGCATGCCCTTGGCTTGAAGCCCCTGCTGCTGTTGGCGTATCCCCCTAGCAAGAGGGTGGCATCTAAAACCAAGGTGTTGATGCCCACGCATGCCCAGCTGACCACATACGCCAAGACATGCCTCGAAAATGTGGAGGTCATCTACAATCTGCTGGTTGCCGGTGAGATTGCATTTATTTAATAACCATCTGCACGAGTCACTCATGCATATATTGACTATCTGTTATACAATGTGTGGTGTTGATTTGTCCTGTTTATTTCAAAGCAACAAAGAGAGTCATTTGAAAGAGCTGGGGTCTCATTTATAACTGTTATGTATGCACAAAACAGGGCTTGAAAGAGGTGTATGCCACTTCCCATGCAAAAGTTGTAATCTATATATTTTTTTTAATTGACAGAAGATTATGGTGACAGGGGAAATTGTCTATGCATATTGTGAGGTGGTGAATTGAAGCCAGATTCTATAAATACATGTTATAAGCATCATTATACATATAACCTCTCACATATTTAATTTCAGTTAATATCACACGTTTCTTAAAGATCCTACATTCAAACCATCAGTGTTATTTTTGCATATGCTTATGAGCCATAACTAATTCCATAAGCATCTTTCAATTGTAAAAGAAGTAAGCCAACTCAAATCTCAAATCAAATTCCAATTAGTATTTCATCAGCACTGTCTCGCCATCACATTCCCCACCATCGGAGCGCAGAGGAGACGGTTGAAACAGTATAGTACTGACACTCGTGGTCAGTTGTGGAGCGCACCACAGCTGATGAAAAAAATCCAAGATAACATGAAATAGCAGTAAACAATAGCAGAACAGATGCAAGTGACAGACTGTGTCTCCAATGCGTTCTGTGGTGCACAAAGAGCGCACTGAAGACACTCCGGCCCCCACACACGTCTTCTCAAGTGACCTGACCCAGCACATCTTTCCCACCTACACATATGGATAGCAAAGTCTAGAAATAAAGCCAGTGACAGCTCTCGCACAATCTCACATATGAGTCCTAATTATATTGCAGGCCAAAACTTAAATAAATACATTTTGTTCACTTATCAAACTTCCATTTTCCAATGATAACCCAGTGTGGGGGATACCATTGACTTTTGCAAATATTGAAGCGATCAGTTTGATTGCTGTAAACATTTATAAATATTTATAAACATACTCAATCAATTTGACTTTTTTAACAGTTTAGGTAGATTAGGGTTGCCATTTTTTGCATGTTTTGCACATTGGCCTAATTTCATATTTTATAATGTATGTGTGTGTATTCCATGTTCCTGTTTTCAAACATTCAATATTCAAAGGTATTATTGTCATATGCACAGCTACAGCGTAGTTGTTGGAAATGACAATCTTAACTCCCAGGCTCCTCCAACAATGCAGCATACAAACAGTACAAGAAGAAATAAAATAGTGCAAGAAGAAACTAGTCCAACAACGTAGGTACAAAACTAACATGCAGGAATAAGTCAAATATATTCATCTAAAATAGAATAAGATGAAACAGAAAGTAAAATGAAATACTAATATGGGGAGTAGGGATGTGCATCTCCATCACTGAGGCCGATGCGATGCGCATCTCGATACGTTGCCAACGATACGATACATTAACGATACATTTGAAACACCAAGCGATGCGATACGATACGATTCACCCCTGTTGCGATACAGTTAGATACGATTTGATTCAACATTATGCGATACAGTTCGATACGATTTGATTCAACATTATGCGATACAGTTCGATACGATTTGATTCAACATTATGCGATACGGGGCGATACGATGCGATTCAACATTATGCGATACGGGGCGATACGATGCGATTCAACACGATGCAAAATAATGATACTTCAATATGGTACGACAGAGGATTTTTGTTTTATTCCTTATTATGCAGCTAATCATAAATTAACAAAAAAGTGCTTTACATATTTGGTTCTCTCTACTAGCACTGCACATCCCATCATGCTGTTTATTTTTTTACCTTTTTTACCTTAAAAAACTCTCCAGAGTACAATTGTATAACACCTCACAGTTAAACAAAATGTAAGGATGCATTGCTCATGATTAACAATGTGCAAATAACAGCTACCGTAGTGCAATGCCCATACAGCTGCCAGCCTGATGTGCTTCACACTCATCCATAGGCTCACTCACCAGTGAGCAGAAAGCAGTGGTTTCTCTATGAACAATAAAGAATACAAATAACCTTTCACAAACAGCTCTGTCATAACTGCTTACAGTAAGGAAGACATTTAAATTATTATTGGCAGTCACAATCTGCTGTAAACTAAACACCACTCTCTCTGACAGAACACCTCACTGAGTGATTTAACTCATAGTCTAACTTTCAGGTTTCTCTTTTCAGCCGCAGCCATGTCGCCTCTTTATGTGCGTCGCTAAATTCCTCGTACTACTAAAGCGGCACGGCATCGTTTACAATTTGCGAGCGATTTTTCAAGTTGACCGTCTTTCTTGAAAAATCCGAAGTGTTGTCAAACGTTTGATTTGTAGGTATTTTTCGGTACACTGTGTTTCTCTTTCTCTTCGACTTCCGTGTGTGTTGATAACCGAGACTCTAGGCTTCCGTAGTGCGAAGCAAATATCAAAGATCGTCTCTGCTGAGTGCTGACAGGATGAGGGGATTTTATATGAATGAATCGTTTTTTTACTGATGCAAAGACGCTACAATCGATGCATCGCGAGTTCAACCCAAACTGTAGCCGATGTGCACTCTTTCAACCGGTGCACTCGCATCTTGAACGTTTATGCCGGTGCACCGATGCGAATTGGTGAATCTTAACATCCCTAATGGGGAGGCATGAATGAAATGGTTGTATAAACAGATGTGGATATGTATAAATATATATGAACAGATAACTAACCAATGCAACATTTTGGTATTATACATAATAAATAAATAAATAAATATGTTGGCTTTTAAACAGATTTGTACTGCAAACTCAGGGACAACACTCAACCCAGATCAAGAAGAGACCCCTGACACACCAACACCACCCCAAGACCCACCCAACCCAACCGATAGCTATATCTTACATTTGGTGCCATGTGATCAGCAACCAGGGGAAACAGTAGACCCACCACCACACCAGGCTCCCATCACCCACCCACCACCACACCAGGCTCCCATCACCCACCCACCACCACACCAGGCTCCCATCACCCACCCACCATCACACCAGGCTCCCATCACCCACCCAACACCACACCAGGCTCCCATCACCCACCCACCACCACACCAGGCTCCCATCACCCACCCAACATCACACCAGGCTCCCATCACCCACCCACCACCACACCAGGCTCCCATCACCCACCCACCATCACACCAGGCTCCCATCACCCACCCACCACCACACCAGGCTCCCATCACCCACCCACCACCACACCAGGCTCCCATCACCCACCCACCATCACACCAGGCTCCCATCACCCACCCACCACCGCACCAGGCTCCCATCACCCACCCACCACCACACCAGGCTCCCATCACCCACCCACCACCACACCAGGCTCCCATCACCCACCCACCATCACACCAGGCTCCCATCACCCACCCAACACCACACCAGGCTCCCATCACCCACCCACCACCACACCAGGCTCCCATCACCCACCCACCATCACACCAGGCTCCCATCACCCACCCACCACCACACCAGGCTCCCATCACCCACCCACCACCACACCAGGCTCCCATCACCCACCCACCACCACACCAGGCTCCCATCACCCACCCACCACCACACCAGGCTCCCATCACCCACCCACCACCACACCAGGCTCCCATCACCCACCCACCATCACACCAGGCTCCCATCACCCACCCACCACCACACCAGGCTCCCATCACCCACCCACCATCACACCAGGCTCCCATCACCCACCCACCACCACACAAGGCTCCCATCACCCACCCACCACCACACCAGGCTCCCATCACCCACCCACCACCACACCAGGAACCATCACACCAAATCCCACCAAAGCAGCAGCAACGTAAAAGAACCATCAAAATGAAAGGTATGTTTAGCTTATATTCTACTCACATTCAGATGCCACATAAGCATCAGTAAGTTAATGTTGCGATTTTTGTAGACGTTCCAAACATTGATTTATGAAAGGCCGGACTCATATTTGCCTTCAAATGTTATGCATGGATGCTATATTAATGTTTAGCACATATGCACATTTTGGAGTTAAAACAAAGACACAACAGAGTAACCTGTATGTATGTTGTCTGATAAGCTGAAGTCACATTCATTAAAACCTTTCTATACTTTATAATTGAATAGAAAGCTTGCACATCATTGCTTAATGTAATATGGTGCTACAGAGCCCAAGTCCCAGTGTAATGAATATAAGACTAAAACATATCCACTCAGTAGCAAGCAATGTAAGATGTAATCAGTCCATTAGCAGACACAGCAACATCCCGAAGGAATGGCAGAGAAGCTAAGATTTTGAATAAAAGCATGTGTTGACTCTGAAACTTCTGTGATTTCTCATTAGGAAACACTAAATGGGCTTATGTCACACAGTGGAAATGTTTGTGCATTCTGAGTTGAGCCCTATACAAAACGTACTTTACCTGTTAATAATGTATTCCATACAATTACAGATTGCTCTCACAACCATCTCGAGGTGTTCCCTGTCCGCAAAATAATAAAGACAAGGAACCGAAAGGTAGGATAATGATGACCTGGATGACAGTGTTTGCTGTTGGATAACTTTCTGAATTTGTATAGCAATTACTTTATCTTACCTTAAAGGAATGCTGTTGTCCAATTCACAATATTAAGCTATTTGTGTAAACATCCTGTAAATCGCTCTAGTCTGTCAGATGTCTTTTTTCATGACTATTTTTTTAAATATATGCAAACTATTTGAACAATACATATATCATAAGTACTTGTGAAAGTACAACGTTCAAATAACATACAGATGTACAATGTCTTTGTCTGCCTGCCACAGAGGGGATGGAGCACCTTTACCAGTGGGAGCCCTGCACCATTTGGTATGTTAATTGTCTTTTGTACAATTACATCTATGTGTGCTGTTAACATTTGTGGTAATTGTTGGCACGCCATTATCTTAGGTGGCATTTGTTAAAGAAAAATGCAAAAAGTTCTGCTGTCTGTAGCACCAGCTGTACACAAGTTCATTAATCTACAGATGTGCAAATCAACAACAGTGACAATCAAGTGGTGAAACCGTAAACTACAACAAAGGGTAATATATCAGTACCCTATTATTGGGCAGATCAACTTGTAACGTAACAAACGCATCTATCAAATGCTATTTGATCCCTTATCTTGGAATACCTTAACGTACCATAATGTAGTTGTTTAGAGAGTGAGAACAAAAACAGTGTAGCTGAACTGTTAAAAGTGACATTGGTTAAAGGTGGGGTAGGTAAGTTTGAGAAACCGGCTTGAGATACACTTTTTTTATATTCCATGGAATGCTCTTAACATCCCGATAGCAATGAATATCTTAAGTGCTTTGACAAAAAATCTATACAAAAATATCATCTGTGGAAGCCGTAGTACTGTAAAAAGCACCGGACTCCCTGTTTCCTGTGAAATCCGGAAAACTTTTTTAAAAATAAAAGAATACTTTATTCCGAGTTTGCTTGCTTTTCTCTTTGGAGGTCATGACATAACGGCAATATAATACACGGTTCGGCTGCATTAAATATTACACATCTGTCGTAGTTCTGTATTTATAGAGCCCTGATGAGAAGGCTTCTTCACAAACAGAAAGAACTGCCCCCAAAACTGAAAACGTGACGTGAATCATAAATATGTCAGCAATTAAACAACATCTTAGATTTATTTTCACACAATACCTCTCCTTTCAGTATCAACACTAATTCGGATGACTTTTATATTTGATCCGATTGGTAGATAGGCGATATTTACACCATAACGGTGCACAGCTGATAGAAAGCAAGCCTAGTGGTTGAAGCACGTTATTGAATTTTAATATTTGTATTATTAGATATTAATAGGAGAGACAGACAGACAAACTAATAAGTGAGAATGTGTTGGTTTGTTCCAATCAGAGGCACATTTAGCAAATATGGCAGTAGCCATCGATCATCATAAGATAAGATATACTTTATTGATCCCAAGTTGGACATTTTTTCGTTACAGCAGCATGTGTAACAGTTGTAAATATGCAGTGGTGTTTATTTGTAAATCATTTAGTATAATCACACAAATTCTGTGTTTTATATTTAATAATTCTGTGTTCTTTATTTATTGAATGTTCAATACCTAACAGTATAATACATATGTATAATATCAGTTAAAATAAGTGCTTAAACATAGCCTAGGCTACAGTAGTTAACATTGCAGGAAAGCAATATATCAATACTTTGTCAGGCTTAGATATTAATAGGAGACACAGACAGACAAACTAATGGTCTAAAGGCTTCTTTTGAATAAGAAAAAAGCTATCTGCTATACTACTATCATATATCAAAAGAATCAAAGGAACAGTTCAGCGCCCCACAACTTCCTTGCAAACAGTTACAACCTTGACTTTACATCAGAAAGAACAAACATTAAAGAAGTGACTAACTGCATCAATTAGGGTTAAACGTGTATTCAGCTAAAAAATATACATCGCTGCAGTTATTATCCAGTGGAAAGCCCTTACCTACTGGCCTAGTTGAATGAAAGTGGTTACTTTTTTTACTTTTTTGTGGCAGACAAAGCGATTATAGTAGGAACCTGCGACCCAAGTTTTTCATCTCCAACCTTTTTCATCTCTGACCTTGTTAAACATTGAACATTCAATAAATGAGGAACAGAGAATTATTAAATATAAAACACAGAATTTGTTAGATTATACTCAATTATTTACAAATAAACACCACCGCATATTTACAACTGTTACACATGCTGCTGTAACGAAAAAATGTCCAACTTGGGATCAATAAAGTATATCTTATCTTAAGATGATCGATGGCTACTGCCATATTTGCTAAATGTGCCTCTGAACCTTGACAAGTGCATGTTTCAGGCTTATCAATTAACAACAGGAGGGGTCACAGACATAAGAACAGTTGTTAAATAAAGCTCTTCTGACCTTAGCTGTCATGTCATATTAATGATGCCCATTATGGACACAAGCAATTTTCACCCATGTATTAATTATATGTTTTAAATTTGAGTGTTTCCTATCCCCTAAACCTCCAGGGATGTAGACAGTTTAATAGTGGCGACTTCTAATTATGGGAAATACGAAAACGTCTTTTAAAACTACAACTCCCAGTAGAGACGTGCCATAGAACATGTTGCAAAACACACAATAGCCAGCATGTGTAGTTCTGGGGACGGGGTGGGGGAGGGGGGGGGTGGACCCGTCCGAGTCCAGTTTTGGATAGTCTGCCGTGGTTCCATCCCATTTCAAAGTGCTGTTTGACACTCGGCGTAACGGGCGTAACCCTCGGCACATTCCAACATCCAATCACAGCTTGAGGACTAATCACGGAGCGGAGAGAATACTTACTTCCGGGTGTAAAATTCTCTAAAGCAACTTCTATGAGCTGCTCCGACCCTCGGTCCTGACGGACTACAAATGTCCGACATTATACAATCAAACAAATAAATAAACACAAGGATAATTGTGTCTTATTGTTGAGTAAATAACACTGTGTGGTTTAGAAAATAATACAACATTAGAAGTACGAGTTGGGAGTGAGAATGTGTTGGTATTTACCCTGCATTATGCACATGTTACTAATAAAGGATTATGTTATTGTATGGACTCTATTTACAATGTATTCACATTAATAGTTCATAATCAACGAATGACAAAATGCAGTGACAAGAAAACAACCATTGTATAGCATTTGTTTGAGTAATAAGAGGCAGTTAAATATAAAGGCAAGGCAATTTATTTTCATACACATCAGCAAGTCAAAGCGCTTTAAACAAACGGAAGTACAAAATATAAACACATTTTCACATTACTATGAACTCGGGCGAAACAAGTGCATAGTTTCATATCGTTCTCATATATAGTGTTTTATAATGTTACCTTACATTACATTGCATTTAGCTGACGCTTTTATCCAAAGCGACTTACAATAAGTGCATTCGACCAGGAAGATACAACCTTGAAGAAAACAGAATCATATAAGTACATCAGGTTTCATAGAGCCAAACATTTCAAGTGCTACTCAACTGGCTTTAGATAAGCCAGTCCTTTGTTAGTATATAAGTGCTTTGTTATTAGTACTTTGTTAGTAGTTCTTTGTTAGTAATTATTTGTTAATAATTCTATCGCTCGAAGTGGAGTCTAAAGAGAGGAGTTTTCAGTCTACGCCGGAAGATGTGTAAGCTTTCTGCTGTCCTGATTTCAATGGGGAGCTCATTCCACCATTTTGGAGCCAGGATAGCAAACCCACATGTTTTTGCTGATGGGAACTTGGGTCCCCCTCGCAGTGCGGGTGCAGCGTGCTGTTTGGCCGATGCAGAGCGGAGTGCACGTGCTGGGGTGTACGGTATAACCATGTCCTGGATGTAGGAAGGGCCAGATCCATTCCCAGCATGGTACGCAAGTACCAGTGTCTTGAAGTGGATTCTGGCAGTTACTGGAAGCCAGTGAAAGGAGCAGAGGAGCGGCGTGGTGTGGGAATGTTTTGGAAGGTTGAAGACCAGACGAGCCGCTGCATTCTGTCTTTATTTTGTATGGCTTTAAGTGTGTTTTAAATGTGTTTTGTCATTATTATGGCGTGCACCAGCCTGTGGACGTGACACGTCGCTTGTGAAAGAGCTCTCCAGTGCCTCTGTGTTGCTTGGCAGAAACCTTTACAGGTCTTCTTCCTCAGACTCAGGGCTAGTGTAGCCATTGTCATCCGATTCCTCAATGTCCTGCTGTAATTGAAGATCATGGCATTCCAAAGCGGCTACACCACTGTACGCATGTACAGCCTGTTTGTGTTGGCATTTGAGGAAGTGCCACCTCCGACTGAGGACACTCTTGAGCCCATGTGCAGCTTCCTCTGTCAGGTCACCGAAATCTGTAGAGGAATAATCACACAGAAAAAGGGCTCAATGTAAACAAACCATGACAATTGCAAATCTCTTTGCATTGTACAATGCTGCAAATGTAAAAACACTACAAAATAGGTAAATCCATCTTAAACTGAAGGATGTTACTATATATTGGGTGCCAAATGGGACATGTTGATTAATGTTTATATAGTGCTTAACAAATAGTTAATAGACAGAAAATAATCGATTATGATCTTGATAATGAATAGTTTCAGTAATTTACTATTTCACTTCGGCCTGACACAGTGACAGATGTTTTCTACTTATGTAAGACATGTAATGTTTTGAAGAGTGGATGAAAATATTCAAATGTTAAGATCTCAGACATACTGCTGGTTTTGATGTCCTCCAAAGTCTGTCCTCTGAGTGCTTCCACTTCTTGCACTTCCTTCAGAAGGAACATGATGTGCTGCCACATCTCTTTCACCAGGATGCTCTGCTCCTCCTCCAAACTTCTGACCAGCATTACCTGTTCAAAGACAGACCTCTTCAACCTGAAGGTGTTGCCTTTAGGTTGAGGAAAGGAATGGAGTAGTGGACAAGGAATATTTATTCATATATTATATCATTACAGAATGATTTTCATTTCTGAGACACAAATCTTTGTAGCGATAGCATTGGTTCTTTCATATTTTGGTATAGACTAAAAAAACAACAAGCCAAACTATTTTTATCCTACCATGTGCATGCCTCTCCCATGGTAGGATGTAGCCCTCTGTCAGTCTGCAAGCCAATGCCTCGTCGATGTTTTCGAAGTGTAATTTCAATAACTACGTTTGACAACAAACCATGCTGACGATATCTTGCTTCCTGCGCAAAAGAGTGACGGTGATGTTCTCAATATCCACCCTCAGTCCTTCAGTACACCCTGGGGCGTAGACTCTCTAAATAGTTGCAAAAAAACAATTGGAGAAGAGATACAATCAGTGACAGTCTCAGTTTCAACATATGGCCAACTTATATTGTGTGTCTAAACTTACAGTAATGAACAGATGTATATATGGAAAACCTGTGGTATGTCTTACCTGTGACCGCTGCTGTATGGTCTCCTGATCAAGGTTGTGCTCCTTTTTGAAGTCGCTGAAGCTGGCAGCTTCCACCTTTGCCCTCTCTGTGATCTTTACAAAAAAAGAAAATGTCAGCTAAAAGTACCATGCAACACCATAATGCAAAGAACACCAGTTTTCAGCACAAGACCTTCAGAAGAACAGTTGAAACATTCCATGACACCATCTGACTTGCAAGAGGAAGTGTGGATAAGGGAGAACATCATGTATATAGCCATGAGGTTACATTGCAGACATCCTTCGTAAATATGTAATGTCAGATGAGAAGAGAATTGTAATTTGCCCTTACTTTGACATATCTGTGGGCTAAAACTTGATGAAGGTTGTCCCTCTTCCTTCTGTTCCAGCCCATGGCCTGTTGAGTGAGCATGTTCACTCTTCCTAAAAAAGACAACAAATATATCCACAAACAAAAAAGTAAGTATTCACATCAAAAAGCAGTACTGAGTGAGAAACCTGATAGACATGACTAAACCCAATCGTTGAAAGGTTGTTGAACTGGTCATTACAGTAAAGTAATACACCAATAATGTTTTTAAGGAGGGAACTCTCTGTAAAATACTTATCAGGGCTGCCTTATCACACAGTGATAGTGTTAATACCAACCTGCTTTTCTCATGTATTTTGTGACCAGAGCTGCCCTGGAGAGAAAGCTGTTCACCTATAATGAATGTTACAATTAATGTTCGTTCACCATCACATAACAATATTACCTACACATCATAGATCTTGAACTGGATGGTTTAAGAGAAAACTTGTGTACTGACTTCCTACAATATGCATGCATTTAGTGTTGCTGAACATATGAACTGCCTATCTTTCATTTGAACTCAGACATAAAGAATATGCTTGAAACTAATCAACAGGCTTGTCACTGAGATGACACATACATATTTGTACTGCTTTCTATTAAGACTTCTTGTATCCATACAGTTACAATAATGCCATTAATAACATACCTGCTCTACTTCCTCTCCCACTGTGTTTCCTGCTCCGTCCTGACTTCTGCCACCCCATCTCACCTGCAACACAGCGCAAGTAGTGTTATGTAGCATTTCTTTAGAAGTGTTTGATATCCAATAAGGCATGCCATGCACAACATTTAAAAATCCTTTGCATTAAAGATGTTATGTACCTCGCATTTTGCTGTATGGGCTTTAGCATGCATCACGCTAAGAAATGGCCTCATTTTGGTCAACGGCAGAAGCTCTGGTAATCCCCTATTTATTTTTTTTGTTAAGGTATGGCCAGTACCTAAGAAGCAGGAGCAGCATTTTGTGATTGAGTGTTACAAAGATAAACTTTTAATTGACATGACAACAATATCAATAACATCTAAAATGACTGCTGAGGCATAGGCCATTTTAAACATGTTTGTGGATGTGCAATATGACAGTGAGGATTACCTGCATGTTACATCCATACAGAAGAAGTCAACATTTGCCTTCTTGGACATCTCGTTTTGGAGAAACATTGGGTAAGCGTATATTTCTCTACGGAAGTGGTTCAGTCCTCGTAAGAGAAACCCATGTCTGATTAATCAGAAGAAAATCTAGTTGTTAATAATAAACTGACACAGCAAGGCCTGGCTTAAGCACTCATCTCTGTCATCTAGGTGGCTATAATAAAAAATAACACTTGGATGCTACAAATGATGGATAAATTCCGCTTCACCATCAAAAGTGTTTAATGCTTCCAATTCTTACAAAGACTTAGACTTGGATTGCTATTAAAACTGAAATAATGAGACCAGACTCAAGAACCAAACACATATACACACACAGACACACTTACAAATACATACCTGCAAACTGCCACTTGAATGCCCTCCTCGTCTATCTGGGCACGAGACTTTTTTGACATCTCTCTGCCAGCGGTGAATTTGGCAGTACCACAGACGGCACTGTCCTTTCCGTATAAAGTCACTTTATTACACACAAGTTTTGACATACACAAAAAAGAACACCACAGGTTTAACTGCAACTATCATAATAAGAACAAAAAAGTACACTTTTCATGTTGCCTCTGACAAGGTCAACAAATGTTGCGACTTCCTCGTCCTTGGCCAGGAACAAGCCCTCATAGATTGGCGGTTCCTCAGTCCTGTCCATGATAAGTTAACATACAAGTCAATAATAAAAATCACAAAGCACTACATTACTATGATTTGTTTTAATGTCTGTTATGGCTACTCAAACACAACCCCAAGGGCTACTATTTGTATTAGTGGTGTGTTCTTTATCATTTTCATTAATACCTATACCTACCCTTTTGACTTGGAAAAGCGGTAATGCTTGCGGTTTCCATCACAGCAGACAGCCAACATGTCTGGAGAACATGCTGGACAAACAAAGTGATGGACCTGGCACATATCCTCTTGTTTGTACTGACAGAAGAAAAACTCCAAGAAGCTTCGCTGAAATGTATCAGCACAGATACTACCTGTCTGTATATTGATTTAAAAAAAGTGGATTAGTAATTGTTTTGAAAGCAATGCCAACAATTAATGATATGGTATACAGTAATATGATATTGTTTTTTGTATGTTTCCGTGTGATTCAGGCAGATTTACCCGTCCAGCTTGAACAGATCTGTGCTCCAACATTTTCAGAAATGCCTGCCTGGACATGGCTGGTGCTGTCACCTTCATGTGCTCGAATGAGGTGAACACATCATATTTGTAAAGCGTCTGGCAGCTGGTGCTAGCTAGCCAGTACCGATACAAAAGCAGGTCTTTAACCTCAGGAGTCCATTCTGCAGAGCAGGATGGACAGGATTTCCGAGGCAAGCAGACATTGTATCGTCCTGTGAACAAATGGACAAAGTAAAGATATTTCGGTAATAAAACTGTGAGTTTGCCTTAACATATTGTATTTAATACATAGATGTGCATATATGATGTATTAGCTATTTGACATGGCATTTGGATGTTGTCTGAAAATGACCAGGTGATAAAAATCTTTGCGTTGCACAAAGTGGTAAAACTCTGCTGTACAATACTACTTGTACAAAAAGAAGGGCTTTCAGAACAACTTACCGTTGATGGTGACCACAGAAATATGCTTCCAAGGAGTAACTGTGACGTCATCAGAGCATTCACAGATTGACCTTGGAGTAGGAACAGGCAGTTGACATACTGCAATATAGAAAATAAGTTAGGAAGGTTGTATTTACAGTTTTTCCTTAATTCTCCAGATTATCAAGATATTCAATCAAATGTTGCATCATTTCCACATATCTTGCAGCCCTAATCAAAACCAATCATACTTTTTTCAATCAGCTATGTACACTTCCCATTCACACTTAATTTTGGGAACTACACAATAATGGGACATTGTAATGTAATGTTAATCTTTACATACTTTGTTCACAAAACTGAGGCTGGCCATTTTCATCCACCACAGCAGTTGTAGGGGGAATGGGCTCCAGAAATCCATTGAACACAGCCTCTCTGTCATGGAAGATATTCCTCTTGTGGGCCTCCATGTCACAGGTTACACAGAGGAACTCCATGTCCAGTGGAACACAGTCCAGGCACCTAATAGCCGCTTCTTCTGCACAGCATCTGTGGCACTTCTGAATGGCTATTCTCTCAGCTGAGAGTTTTGCATCAAAAAGCATTGGCCTAGCAGTTTTCATTCTCACATCTGTGAGAAGCTGCCTTTGTGCCCAAGCAGAAACCGTTCCGTCTGTTGCCTCCAGAACCTGGACTGCAGTTAGGGTGTCTCTTAACTCTTGGAGATGTGTTTCTAAAAAATAAAACAGCTGTTAAGCCGCCACCCTAAAACTGGTATGATGGATATTAAGGTAGTATACTGAAACACTTTTGAGTTGGAAAAATATATGCGGACTAATAATAGCAACATGCTATGAATCATTATATGCATCCAAAGCAATATTAGCAAGTGATACTTATACCAAATATGCATTCACTTGTCATGAAACAGTCAACACTCAATACTTTATTATGATTAACTAGATGAGTATAAAAATGGAAACATTGGAAAAAACTGTAGTGCCAGTCAACTGCTGTTATAATCAATATACTCACCAAGACTACCAAACTCTTGATGTTCTCGCTGAAGGCCTTCCTCATGCACAGGATCGTCTCTTCTGGCTTGTGAAGCTGCAGAGACAGTCCTTTTTGCTTAACCCTTCAATCAATCTAAAATGACACCAATTAATTGTAATATGAAAATGCTCTGTAAGGACTGCAGGTAATGAAACTAAGAACATATTACCACAGCATCACAATGACAATTTACATTTGCCATACTTTTATCCAAATCGAGGTACACATGTTCAAAAATACAACACAAGCAAGGATTATCAGTCACAGGCTCTTACAATATCTGGATTTAATTTGAAAATGTTTTAAACATTGCAACATATTTGTCAAGAGGTATCTTTACATTACATAATTTCTTACTGTGTACACCAAAATAACTTTGTTATGAATTATCTTTATTCTTAGACTTAGAAATCATGATATAGTAAAGAACAAACCTGATGCGGAGCGTTGTGTTTCCCGTTGTCTCTCACGTCTGCTTGTGACCACTGGATTAGAAAGGGGTCTCTTCCTACTTTTTCTTTTCTTTTTCGGAGGGATGGCAGGGGTTTCAGTGGCCTATATTTTTTCAGAGGTTGAGATCAACAACAAAGTTGTAATACAACATAAGACAGCAGCTCTTATATTTGAGCAATTATTTAACGGTTGCATAAAAAGGTCTAACGGACCCTTTACATTACATCAATAAAAAGCAATAGCAATGATTATATTACAGACTTGGGTATTTGCTTATCATGAAAAGCCTCACCCTGGCCTCATAGACAAGAGCCTCGCTAATCAATGCAGCCATGTACATCCTGGCCTCATTGGGATACTCAAAGACCCTCACTTCAGGGTTGAGGGACATGGCATACAAAGAGAGAGTGAGTGATTAAAAGAGAAAGTGAGAGATCTATTGAAAAAGAGAAGGTGAGAGAGTGATTGAAAGAGAAAGTGAGAGAGTGATAGAAAGAGAGACAGCGAGAGAGAGAGTGGCTCTTAAAAGTGCCGTTGGTTTTATGTGTGTGTGTGTGTGTGTGTGTGTGTGTGTGTGTGTGTGTGTGTGTGTGTGTGGATATGTGTGTGTTGGTGATATCGAGTTGTAAAGAAGCTGTAAAACAGGAAAAATAAAAACATGATTAGGATTATTTAGAATAACAGTAACATCTGTGCATTAGTCTATTATGCAATAATAATTTAGTATAATTTATACTGTGCATATTGTTATATTGTGAGGGACATAATATTGCATACAAACAATACAGACACAATATACAAAATGAATAGAGTGCAATAATAATTAATCTGTGCATTACTCTATTATGCAATAATAATTTATTATAATTTATATATCTTATATCTTCGACTATATATTTTAATTCTACAATGTAACAATCCCAATGTCCCCACTGGCCAGTCAAATCCTCTGGAAAAACTCCAGGTCCACATTTTTGTTCCACTCCATCGCCGATTCCACTATTACAACTCTGTGTTGAACACTGTCTTTACAACACATGGGCAAATACAAGCATTGAAACATATTTTTCTAGCAGGCACCTCCACTATCCAACTGTGCCAGGGACAGCTAATGTTATTTAGCTGTATAAACTATAAATGCTATCCAGCTACAAACTTTGACTGAACGTGGCCGCTAGCTTGCGCGTACCCTATTGTGAAAGCTAAACACACAACAAAACTCAACATAATATCCAGGAATGAAACGCTATAGAGACTGTGCTACAGTGGAATAAATAAAAGCAATATCATTTCGTGTTTTAAAGAAATAAACTCCCCTTGATTTTAGATACTTACTGTAGTCCGTTGTGAGATGAAATGAATGAAAGTGACGTGATCGTGGGCAACGTCACGTGGCTACGTCACTGCCGTCAAGCGCGACATAACGTTGCCGTGGTAACGACGGCATCTTCTTCTGGTTTATCGTTGTTATAAAAAAAAAGATTATTATTACTATTAATGATCAAATATGAATGTAATTGTCTTTTAAATAACGTAAACTAAAGGGAACAATCTATTTGACACAGCTGAAGCTCTGGCCTTCCTTAAAAAATAACTAATTTAATAAAAATGCACCGTTTTTTGAGAACAAACATTGGTAAATAATGCACCATAATACATTCTGACGAAAAAAAAAAAATATTATGAATACAAATAAAATAAAAGAAGCCTCCCGTGAGTTACTACAAGCTATAAAGTAGATTTTAAAAACGTTTTATAGAATAAAAAGCTCACTGCAGGACGTTGTAGAAATGCGTGTGTGCACCACGACAAAGGAGCCTCATTCACTTTACATTGGGGTTGTTTGCGTGGTGCCGACACGTAAATATAAAAGATTCCGTGACTCCACCACGCAATGCGGTGTTAAGGAGTCGTGGAGGAGTCACGCATTCTGGTGAGATCAGGTTGAGACTGTGACAGGCTTTGCAAAAGACAAAAAACACAATGGCGGATGTACAGACGAAGCTATTTTAAGAGAAGGCTCAAGGATTCATATTTTGGAGGCATAGCTGGATAAGTTATTATTCTGAGATCTTTGTTAGTCGTTAACTAATCTTGGTTTTAGGCTGTGTCATAATGTTCAACATGGTATTGATGGGGCTAGCCCATTTTAAGCTAGAAGCATTGCGAATAAGGATGTTCTTTTTAAACTTGTTGTTAAAGTTGGTGAGTGTGAGTGCTGGAGACTGGGTTCATAGAATGTGTGTGTGTGTGTGTGTGTGTGTGTGTGTGTGTGTGTGTGTGTGTGTGTGTGTGTGTGTGTGTGTGTGTGTGTGTGTGTGTGTGTGTGCTGTGTAACTTTTTGAGAAAACAGACACAAAACACTGCCTGTTGTAATGCCTCTGCCATTAAGTTGCTACATTCACTGTTCCTACCTTTACAAGCTTCAACGTTGTATTATATGATTCAGTTATAGTATTTTAACATTCTGAAAACTAAGGCTTTTTTAAAATGTACAATCAGACTTAAACCCACTGTCCTGGACCTTCCAGTGTTCATTTTAGACTGTCATTTATTATTTCAGGAAGTTGTAGGGAAGGAGGGGGTACGGCGCTGATCACAGGAGACAGAGATAGCTGAATTGTCTTTTGGGCTTCAAAAATATATTTATCATCTGAATATTGCAATACACGTTTAATTCTCTAAAGGCATAAACTTTATTTTTTTTAAATCAAACAAACCCCAAAATGACAAAAATACAAGTTTTTGACGTATTTCTTACACTGATGGTGTGTGTTTGTGTGTGTGTGCATAGACGTCGGAACTAGGGGTGCGGGGGGTGCGGCAGCACCCCCTCCCGTCAGCCTCAGGAATCACAGGATTAGCCTACGTTAAAAAAAATAAAAATAAAGATTCTGAATTTAAACTCAATTTGTCTGACTTACATGTATTTCTTAATACAGATCTTTTGATGTGATATGCACCCTGCCTGGCTCAATACAGCAGCCTGGCTGGCATGGCATAGCTGTTGCTATGCAGACTGCATCTGACAGCTCACTGTGACGTTGGCCTATGTGTAAAAAAAAAAAGAAAAAAGTAGCGGGAATTTTTTTTATGTTTGCTGTGTTCGCGGCTCTCATTTGTTTTTAGCATATGCATAGGCTACATGATTTGAGTTCAACTACGCCAGCTAGAACTAGCCTATGTCTCAAAAACGAATTTCAGATTTTTTTACAAATCCGCCCGACCCAGCTAAACGTCCGAGAGAGACACCTAGAGGCTGTGTGCCATCAACCGGACAGCAGCAGCAGGCAGCCGAAGGGCCCGGCGGCCCTCGGCCTCGTCCTCCCTCCCCAGCGCCACCACCAGCACCCGGTGCTAGCCAAGAAGAGGCAATATCATGCAAACCACCACAGGATTACAATTTTCCTTCCAAGAAGTTGGGTGAGAACTTCACTCGTTCCTGCAAGGCCGCCTGGTTCAGAGAGTGGCCGTGGCTGGAATACATCGCGGTCAGTGATGGCATTGTGTGTGGTGTGTGCAGGTCAGCTGTCAAGCGCAAGTTGGTCGGGTCAGAACAAGCTGACAGTCCGTTTTTGAAAGATACGGGCTTTTCAAACTGGAGAAAAGCAAAGGAGAAAATCAGAGACCACGAGAAAACACGCATTCATTTAGATGCGACTCAAAGATTGGCTGCATTGAAAACTACGCCAATTAATGCGCTTTTGTCTGAGGCTGCTGCTAAAGAACAAATAACAGTCCGGAAAATGCTGGAGCTCGTTTTCAGCAGCGTGAGATTCCTGGGGCGCCAGGGACTCCCTCTGAGAGGAGCTGCAAATCGGGATGGGGTGTTGTGGCAGCTAGTGGTCGAGAGGGTACGCGCTGATCCTGACCTGCAAAACTGGATGAAGAGGAGGGACAATTGGATGTCGGGCAGCATCCAGAATGAAGTTCTGGAGCTGTTTGCCCATGACATCCAGAGGAAAATCGGAGCCAAAGCATCCGAAAGTCCTTTTTTCGGCTTAACTGCTGATGGGACCACCGACGTCAGTGGAAAAGAACAGTTCTCATGCAGTATACAATTTGCAGATGACAATCTTGAAGTCCAGAATTTCTTTCTGGGCTTTTACAACGCTCCAGACACAACCGCCGAGATGCTTTTTCTGTGCATTAAAGATGTCCTTGTTCGGCTAAATCTGCCGCTGGAGAAGCTGAAAGGCTACTGTTTTGATGGAGCCAGCAACATGTCAGGGAGGTTCAAGGGAGTGCAGGCAAGATTAAAGGAAACATGTCCTGACTCCTTGTTTGTCCACTGCGCAAACCACTCTCTGGATTTAGTGTTGCAAGAAGTGGCAAAAGAAGTGCGCCTTGTTGCCGATACACTGAACTTTGTTCGGGAAGTTACAGTTGTGATTAATGATTCAGCAAAGAGAAAAACGTTATACCAGTCTCTTTTTGGATGTGGAGAAGTGATCAACCTGCTTGCCCTGTGCCCAACTCGGTGGTGCGTCAGAGTTGTGGCACTGTCACGGTTGCTGGCATGCTATGGAGAGATGCTGCAGACATTTAGGACCTTGGAGAGTGACAGGATTGTCAAGGGGGAGACGCGTGCCAAAGTGGCAGGATTGCTCAAAAAGGGCACCACTACGCGCACAGTCTTTGGTTTGTTTGCCTGCGTTACCATGTTTACGCCATGTGAATCCGTGGCTCGGTCACTGCAAGGCACCAAAGTCACAGTCCTTGGATCAATGGAAGCTGCCAAACTTCTTTGCCAGCGACTGAACACACTCAGACAAGATGACACCTTCGCTGACCTTGTGGCCAAGACCAAACAATACACAGAGCGCTACAACTTGAAGCCTCCTCATCCAGTGCGCACCAGCAAGACCCCAGCGCGTTTTCGCCATACAGCGGAGGAGGAGGAACGGGAGTTGGAGAACGAGGGTAAATAAATAGGCCTAAATAAATAAATAAATAATGCCAACAGTATTTTAAAATTAATCATAAAGCTCATCGGTCTGTAATGTTGAAAGAATGCAACAAATACGCACACAGAGCGTGCTCTCCAGCATTTGTGGACAGATTTGATCTATCCATAGAAAACGATATCATAGTTCATAATAATGTACTACATCCATGTACGCTTATTTGCGAAATTAGCCTGCAATTAATAATTCATTACAACGGTATCAACTGACTAAATAACGTATAGGCCTACTTTCATAACAAACCATATTCATAATTTGAATTTAAATTGAAAATTTAAGGTTGACCCACCCAGCTTAAATAGGCAGCCCATATGGAAACTATTTGTTGGTTGTTGTTTAACTGTTATATTTAACTATTAAAGAATATCCAAGCCTGTGGAAGAGGGAATTGTTTGAGGCCCTGGACTTGGTGCGCACAGAGGTGGAGCGGCGCTTTGACCAGGAAGGACTCCGCGTAGCTGCAGGGCGAGAGCAGGCAGTTCTACAGGCGGCCCAAGGGAAACGAGTGGATGTGGGTTCCCTGGAACTGACTTCCTTTTCAAGAGAGCAGCTAAGCCTTGAGCTGGACATCCTGAGCGACGTGTGTAGGGGGCGAGAAGTGAAAACCATTCAGGATGTATTGGCCATTCTGCACACCTTGCAGCCCCAATCCCGCTCCATGCTGTCGGAAGCGGAGAGGCTCATAAAGCTCTGTCTGGCTCTGCCCATTTCTGTCGCGACATCCGAGCGCTCGTTCTCGGCGTTGCGCAGGTTGAAAACGTGGCTGCGCAATACTATTAAGCAGGAGAGACTCACTCATTTGGCCATTATGAATGCGCATAGCGACCTTCTCGATGAATGCGATGTCTCGACCCTGCTTAAAGAATTTATCAGCAGAACAACGGAGAGAAGGTCTACTTTTGGAACAGTTTAAAAGCCCTTACGAGCGCAAAGTAAACCGTTATTTTTCTGAATGTTCCATTAGGCCTATGTTCGTAAAGGCTGTATTATTCTGTTGATTTTCTGAATGCTGTAGGCCTATGTTATCGCCTATTAGGCTACAGTATGTTCCTTAATAAAGGCTTGATTAATTCATTAATTCATTTTATTTCATACATTTTCGTAACAATTAAGATGCTGCGTGTGTTTATGTAGCCTATATCTGTTATGTATAGGCCTAGGCTATTAGGCCTACGTGTCGAGTTCGTTAATCATTGATAGTGTGAGTTTCCCCCCCGACCCTCCCAGCAAAAATCCCGCACCCCCCCCCAGAAAATAGTTCCGACGTCCCTGTGTGTGTGTGTTTTTTGTGTATACATTGGGTGTGTGTTTAGCTGAGCCTCTTACTTCCCCTTTCATCTCTATAGGCTTAAGGAGAAGACTGAGTCCCTGGGATAGGTTTCTGATCAAATTGAAACACTTGCGTGTGCTTTGCATCATCCTGGGCGAGTTGGTGTCCAAATGTGTCGCTGCATTGAGGCTGTAAGAACTGCATCGCCTCAAAAGTCATCTTTCATTCTTTCTGAACCAGCCCAGTGTTACGTTCCTATACAATACAACTGTTTCTGTTTCTGATACTGCTTAGAAAACCAAGGTGGTGCAGTGCAAGTGAAATGTTTTTCGTTCAGTACAGTACGATACCAGTCACCTCTGTGGAAACATTGGTATAACTGCCTTTTTTCCTTTATATTTTGAGTGTTGTATATCTTTTGAAAATGGACCTAGAGTCTCTTCAAATAAAGCTGATGATGATCAGAACTACACAGTTCTACTTCAGGAGGAAGTCGGTGATTGGATGAGTCAAACAAACAGGACATTGCCCCATGACACCACTGTTTGTGTCCTCTTCGAAACCAAAAGTGAAAGTTCCATCAATTTCAATTAGTGCAGCTAGGCTATACAATTCAAGCCAAACCAAATAAACTAAATAAAGTAGTAAAATGTATTTGCAATGTACTGTTAATCTGTATTGTTGAGATATGTCAGTGGGGAACTCACAGATCCAGTCAATGGCAAGGCTAGAAATGCAAATATGCTCATACATCTTTAAATGCATTTTGTATGTTTTATCTTTCTGTCTTTCTATATATCCACTCTATTTATTCACAGGCCAAAAATGATGTTCATCCGGCAGAACACTCTTTGAAATCAAAGAACGATCTGCATCACAAGCACAAACAGTAGATACCCTATGGGCCATACACACCATGGATATGAACTTTAGGAAAACGTGAATTCCATCTAAAATGGATCCAAATAGAATGAAACAATTGAAAGGGTTACTGTGAGGACACTTGTGAATTCAGCTCCTTGGTTTGTTAAAGTGGTTTATTACCTCATTCACACCAACGCAACTCCGGTTCAAGCTCCGTGTTCAGGTTCAGAACCGGTTCTTCGGTTTACCTCCGGCTCTTTTCACACTGCCCAGAGTCCGACTGGTGCTGCGTCATTGCGTCATCGTTTGCGTCATGACGTAACCGTTTGCGTGCCTGCTTCATAAAGCCAAACTGCGCGGAAACCCCTCACAGCTGACACAGACAACAACAACAATGGCCAATTGTGCTCCAGCTTCCTCTGTACCTCTTCGGAAGACCAGATTCCCAGTAGCTAGCTGGTCTCTTCAGTGGACCACTGCTGCTTGTTAAGTTTCTCCATCGTTGTTTACAAACTAGATAAAACGCCAGCTTTTTGTTGTTGTTCAGTAGTTGATCCCGCCCCTGCCCCCGCTTCGACGTAAGCGTGACGTATGCGGTGCTTTTGCTCTGGTCGGACAATTTTTTGGTGCTCGAAATGAACCGGATTCCGGAGCTAAGAGGCTGCTCCGCCGCGGTGTGAAGAGGAAAACCCGGTGCTTTTCAAGCTCCAGCTCCGAACCAGCCCTGAAACACCGTTGGTCTGAATGAGGTGTATGTCAACTGATTTGTACAGCTATCCTTGCAAGTAGTTTGTCCATGGGAGATCTCATATTTTTATTCACATCAATACAACATTTGCTGTTTTTTGTTTTCACAGGAAGGAGTAAGAAAAATGTATTTTGTAGAGCGTGTTTCACGTGAGAATTGAATCTCTGCATGCATTTATCAACTTTGTCAAACTTGCCACAGTACTCCACAAGGGAAGTTTCTTTGGTGCGTTCACTGAGCAACAATGTCTCCCTGATAAATTATTGGTCTGCTTTCTTCATGTAGAGACGGAGAGAAGGAATAGTAAACAGTAGGCAGACAGGTATAAAGTTATTGAAGCCAACAGTTATTGATTTAGCCCTCATGGCGAAATCTGGAGCTCCCAATCCTGGAGTGAACTTATTTACTTTCCAATGGCCAGCGGTTGGCGACTCCACTGGTTGCAAAATTAATTGAATAGAAGTCTATAAGATAATAACCCTACTTCTCACTTGAATTATTACCTCAGGAAACAGTTCATGATGTTCAATTGGGAATGTATGGGCCCATTTACTGTTACAAAGCAGTGCTCTGGTTGCAAGAAAACAAATTGGTGACAGCTAAAATCCAAGATAGCCAACAAAATTGATACCTGGGAAGTCAGGGAGATACAATCCACTTCTCATAGACAGCCTTTGATTTGACCATATTATTATTGGCGACCTTTACTTTGAGAAGTTGTTTGCAAAACTTGAGTAGCATTTACTGATCTAATAGTAGGCTCACTGTATCATGTTTCTGTTTCTCTTTGCTTTTATTCCCTTTCCTTTTTTCTTTATACAACTTAAATGGATCCTTTCCCACATAATGTACAGTAAATACTCCTCTTCTCCTCCCTCCGTGTCCACCTCCAACCTCACGTTTTATTTTTGCCCTTTGTCTTGCTGCCTTCAGCTGAAGCCAACACCCCACAGAACCTTTCTGATCTCCCACCCTGTGTGTCCAATTCCCTCAGGACGACTGAGAGCATATATATATGCTTGCGAGGGTGCACACTTCCCCTTGCTGCAGTAAAGTCATGTTTCTTTCCCTGGGCCTGGAGCCAAAGGCCAGCGACGGTGTTTTACAACAAACCACCGTGGAGGAGCGGGTGGAACTGCAGCGACAGCACTTTCCCACCTCAGTCCCTGGCCTCCTCACCACTTCCCTCCAGCCCTGCAGCCCCCTGGGGATCCGTGGAGATAAGGATTAAACATCTCCGGATGCCACTTTGCATAAATGTTTAATAGCAGGGAAAACATTAGCATCAGTAATTAAAGCAGTAATTTAAGCCTAGGCGCCATCAACAGGCAAGCTACTTCCACACTGGAATAACACCAGTGAAACACAGTAATTAGCTTTGAGCTGATTGGACTGGAGACTGGATTCATAGAATGTGTGTGTGTGTTTGTGTGTATGTGTGTGTGTGTGTGTGTGTGTGTGTGTGTGTGTGTGTGTGTGTGTGTGTGTGTGTGTGTGTGTGTGTGTGTGTGTGTGTGTGTGTGTGTGTGTGGTCACTTGTGTACATCTGCATGCACATTACAAATGAGGACGTACTTTTCGTGTTTGCCTACCTTCCTTGCAGGAGAGCTTTGCAAATAGCTATTGCTTGCACTGGTTCCACGATTGATCTGCTACTCCCTGGCTGGCCTTGCTCCAGATTGATCGCATGTGAATCTGTGCACATAAACCCAGTGCATGAACGCATGTTGAAATGGCATTTGACATTGGTTTGGACAGTGTTTTAACGTTGGCCCGAGGAGGTCAAATATTGTCTAGGACTTCCCTAAGGAAGCTGATGTTGTCCTATGTCATCATCCCTGTCCTGTGAGCCTCTGCCTGCCTCTAATTCCCCCTAAACTCTAGACTCTAACCTTTCTATCTGTCTAGGACCTCTGGGACAGTACCCTGCATTCTTTTTCATTAAAGTGCTATGATAGCAATATGGCTGTGAGGGGCGGATGATATGTTTTTGCTTTTTTCGACTGGCATCAAAAATCGTTAGGAGTGCAAGGAGGTCAGCCTCACTCGTATCTGGCTTTTAATGGCTCCTTAAAGCTAGGCCCCAGGGATGGGTGTGCACACACACACACACACACACACACACACACACACACACACACACACACACACACACACACACACACACACACACACACACACACACACACACACACAACTGCAGGGTGTCTGAAACCAAGCCAAGACCTTGCTCTCATCTTGTGTTCTTTTCCTCATTCTCTCCCTTTCTCTTGTAAAATAGCCTCAGCCTTTGATGTATTGCAAAAGACTATTGCAGGAGCATCAGCGCAATTGTATGATTCTTATTCATCCTTGGCGCGAGTTCAAGCTGCACTCATGGTTGTTTCTTTCTCAATTCCATTCAATCTTTTTTCTCGTCTTTTCAAAGCATGCCCCATTCATAGTGTATTTCCATCAGGCTGCTGTCAGAATTGATTGTATCTTTTATTATAGACACGATTAAATGTATGACCTTTGACCTTTCGGGAACTTTTTTACTTTTGGCGGAACCCTGCTGCTTCTTCTCAGTATGCTGATAGACTCTGTGTGCAGTTTAATTAAGCGTATTGAGTTTGCGTCAGCAGTGGGGTGTTATATGGCCAGCTGGATACGCACACACTCGCATCAACATGTGCGCAGGCTTGCCAAAGCTCCGTCCTGCGCTGCCGTGCACACTCCTATCCATCCCAGCTGACAGCTTGTTAATTGCCAGGGGGTTAACTGGAAGTGGTGGTGTAATTGCATCAGAGTTTTAATTTACCCAGGCCTCTTATTTATTTACCCAGTCGTAGATTTCAAAGCAGCATTAATCGTCTGTGTGCGTCAGGACAAAGTGGAGATCGACAGGCAGGAGGTGAAGTCCCGACCTCGGCCCAAACAATCCTTGGGTTAGACCTTACAAGGAGAAATGAACTTTAATGTGACTGTAATATAGTGCAGCATACCTTTGAGGCAGCTTATTTAAAGCTTATTGGAAAGAAAATAATACTTGATTCACTGTGATGTTCTTTAAGGCTTCAGGGTCTTTTTTTCTTCAACAGCTACAGTGTTTATAATCTATGGCAGTGATGAATGACTTGCCTCTGCATAGCTGTCTTATTATCAATGCTTTGTGCAGCTCGACTTTTCTGGAAAATACTGAATATCGCTGCTTATGAGGCCTTGATGCTTGAATGCGTGGCATTTTATGACTGCATTGACTTTTTTTTTTCCCTCAATGCTTATTTTCAAATCTGACCTCGGGGAAATAGCAAAGCGGCAAGGCCTTGGTAATCAAATGTATTTGACAGGGAAGAAACTTAAAAGCTCTGCTGCAGACTCGTCTTTAGTTCAAGGCTTTGAGATGTAAGAGAGGGAGACACTCGAATACCTATGAAACACACTTGAGAAGAATGTCGTCCCCTTGATCTATCTGACCACACTGGCTTTGAAAAATCACTAGATTAATTGGAAAAATTATAAAAAGTGTTGGAGCTAGGGTTTCTTTTTTATGTTGAAGGGCTTTTTGTATCAGTGCGTGTGTGTGTGTGTGTGTGTGTGTGTGTGTGTGTGTGTGTATGTTCATGCTTTTGTGTGAGCTCTACTATGTTTGCTCACATTGAACATCAGAATGGCGCTGGGTGAAGAATGTCATGAAATAGGATAAATTCCGAGAAGCAATCCAAATCTACAGCTTGATGCCTTTATCTATCCGACCCCTACAAGACCCCAACACACACGTACACACAGAAACATGCACACTCCCTCCTCTGAGCCCATCCATCCATCTCCTTGACATGATTGTTCCTCTCTTGTTACTTTATGTTCTAATCCATCAGCTATGAGTAAAACGGCAATTACACCCGGCCATCGATGCAGCCGGCAGACAGAGTCAGAATTATGGCATGGTGCATTACTGCAAATTGCTATTAAAGTTCCTTTTTTTCTCCCTCTCTCGAGCATGGGGAGCAAGTGGAGAGTAATGGACACTCATAATAAGGCACATCATTAGGATATAATTAGTCATCCCACGGTTTTAATTGCAGCCTGCACATTTCCAAAACATGCAAGAGCATCCTGCAGAGTTTGAGTGGGTTTCTTCTTCCTGCCCAGTTTGCTCCCAAAGTCAGAGTTCTTAATTTGTCTTAAACGACTGTGCTGCTTCTGCCCACTTCTATCACTACTTTCTCTTTAAAAAAAAAAAATATATATTGCCTATGTATGTGCGATCAACCTACAGCAGCTGGAGAAGCATCGTTTACAAGCCGACTGTTCACAATCTCATCTGGACTAATGCATGCTAACATTTGAAACTGCAACATGAAATATGGCTTCAGCTCTTGATACATCCATGATACATGAAACTCCGCAAGATCAGTCCCGAATGTAATTACTTAATGAGCAACAGAATAACCTACTAGCATCATGCGTAGACGGGAATAGTCGGAAAGCAAGGCAGCGCGATGGAGGATAGATGGAGGGAAAGGTGAAGTGATGAGCGTTGTCCTATCAGCCTGTGCTCGAGGAGATGGATGGTGTGTGTGTGTGGGTGGAGTTGTCCTTGGTATGGTGCTGATTGTGTATGAGGTGGTGCTCAGCAGGACAGATGGTGCTAGTGGGCAGATGAGTGAATAATGATGTTTCACCACAGAGCAGTAATTACCTGCTCCCAGGCCTGTACGGGCACATGCATACGTGCATATGGATGCTTGTACGCACACATGCATGCCCTCATGAATCTTTACATACGTATACACATAATTACTAACATATACAGTACTGACAACGCCGTTTCCCCCACCCTCGAGGGATTGATCGAGAGACTTATCCGGTGCAACACTCCCAGTGATGTGCGTGGTGATGGGAGGTGTGCGAGAAGTGAGCATGAAACATGAAACATGTTTCAAATCAGGCTAAATATATGCACCTGCATGTAAATGTAAGGCATTGAAATATGAGCAAATGGTGATTTTTATACCTACAACACTGTCAGTTTGGTGTTTGTGTTCGTCATAACGTAATTCAAACAGACAGAAGGTAGCATAAGCGTAAGAAATGTATTGAGAAGTTGAGTTTTTCAAGGTTTTATTTGTGTTCACCTTAGTTTCAGTGTGATTGTGGCCATTTCAAATTAGATTTTTGATTCTGTTTTGCTAACCTGTAAACACTTTGATAATGTTTCCTGGTGGGAGGCCAGTGAGGGATCATGTCCTTAATGCTGGACTAGTCTAGAACATTTTAGAACAGTTCTAAGCTGAACATAAAAAAAGAAGGCGTACCCATTAGTGATCAACGAATCAGACTGTACTTCAATCAAGGTAAGACAGAAAGTGGTCTGAAAGTCTTTAATGGACTGAAATGATACACTTAATTATTCATTATAAGTAATTATTATTATTATTTGTTTTACTATGTTTATAAAAAAATATGTTTTCCTTGTTTAAAGCAGCTATAGTTCATATTTTTATATGATTCATGATATGATGATAAAATGGAGTGTGAAAAGATATTCCTCATGGTGTTGAATCCACATATAATAATTATCACCCCACTCTGCATTTCCCCTCAGCATATGGAGCATTTTAGGTTCTAATAAGTAACTTTTTTGGTTTTATGATCTGCAACTCTACTGGTTTGATTCCCTCTCACCACTCTCATCAGCTTCATTTCCGCTAGAAGCAGGCAGCTGTTTTCTGTGAAAAAGCTCTAATGAATCTAATAAACCTGCTCAGCACCAAAGGGCTGACAGACAAAGTCAGCGACTAGCCGGTGAACACAGTGAAGCATTTAGCGGCTAAAGAGCTGGATATTTCCCAAGTGCATATAGCACTTACCAGGTGGCCCAACACATGACTTCAAATGACTGCTAAAATTGCTCCATGCCTGTTTTATTAAGCCATGCCAACCTAAAGAATGATTTATGTCAGTGTTGTGTTTACAGAATATCAACCAACAGAACAAGTAGTTCATGCTGCTTTTAAAAGTAATTGAAACCATCGGAAAAATATATCCATATTGTGCCATTCATGAGCAACTAGGCCCACAGTCAGGGACGTCATACCAAAGACCCTGGCCCAACACCCAGATTATGATACATTGTGAACAAAAAGTATGTGTTTTAACAGGGGGAGAAATAGAACAAAGCTGAGTTGCTCTATGAGTGATTGCCAGCACTATCCTGTTTTGTGTGCAGCGGAAGCAGGCTGCGAACGCCAAGAGATTCAACAAACTCAAAACAGAACCTCACCAAAAATATATATTTCTGAGAGGGAATTATGACCAGTTTAACTTTATAACACTATAGCTCTAAGCATCTTAAAATACATAATTAAATAACCACCATAGATGACAGCAACACATTTAAAGAATTACATTTTGAAGTTTTGACGGTTTACCCGGATTTTTGTGGCAGTGATGAAAAATGTAATCTGGGCTGAGGGGCCCAATTTGGAAAATGTTGTTCCTCTGGTCATAATAACTCATGGCTGCCCTGCAACTTATTCTCAGCACTTTAATGGAAGCATATTTTAGGCCAACTTTTGTGCAAAAAAGTCTTCATTCGGTGAAAGTTCAATTGAAAAATAGGTGAACTTTTGGGGCAGGTGTTTTGGAATGTTAATAATGTTTCACTCTGATGCCCACACAGTATTGAGGGACTACCAAACAGAAGGTTTTTTGTCAGCTAGACTCATTGGGAAAAACTCCCAGTGTTTCAGACAGCATACCCTGCTCCTCAATAGTGCCGGGCCTCTCTACCCTGATCCCTGTCCTGGGTACAGATGAGTACAGATATTTATATAAAAGCTTCACTTTTTCTTTATGTATTTACCTGTATATTTGCCTGCCTTCTAGGGTATAACCAAATGTTGCTGTTGCCCTATTAAATGGGGTTCCACAGCAGCCCTGGGATAAATGCTCCACGGTCAACATTTCACACATTTTTTTAAGAGGCACCAAATAATTTGATTTGCACACAGACTACCGACCAGCCTGACAAGTTGACATGCAACAGGCCATTCACCGTTTTAGCTGCAGCTAATGAATGTCCCTGAGCTGCAGATCTATTGTAACATTTTAAAACAAGCTTATATTATACCCTGTTATGTAGCTTGCTAAAACAGCTTCTTGTGGCTTTGTTTGCATTTAATTTTTTTACATTTCAACTTCCTGTCAACTAATTTGCATAAAGTTGAAGTTGGTGTTGTATACACTGGGGATATGCTTGTCCATTAAATATTGCTTGCTTTGCTATAGATTAAGAAGACACTTACACATAATGAGAAAGGGTCTTAAAAAGTTTAGTTTGTGATTTATTTTCATCAATACTTTGCTCATACACATTACTATAGACACCAGATGACAGACTTTTATGGTTGATAAAATATTTAAGTAGTTGCTGCAGCACTGACTACTCCCAGGTGCTATAATGTGGAATTATTTATGAATCTCTTGGCTGAGGTGGATTTTAGAGTCAACCCTTCACGTATTCTGGCTTATTCATATGATTGTGTTCAAATATCAGTTTCTCTACCATTTGAAGTACTTTGTTTCTAAATTGGAAGAAAAAGTTGGAATAAGCTCTTGAATTTGAAGTGGCATGACTTTTTCTAATGCTGTGAAACATGTTATGAAGTTTGGGTCTAAGAGTCCTGGGGCGTCATTTATAAAGCCTTGAATAGGATTGGCGTGGGAAGGTCGCCTCCTCTAGGGGAGTTCGGGGGCATGCTTCCCCTGGAAGATTTTTTTAAAATATTGAATCTAAAAGCATCAATCTGGTGCACTTTGCATCGTTAACCCTACCTTAATAATACCTTAAAGCGGACAAAGGGCACTGGAGAACACTTATTCATTAACACCCTTTAATGAAGGAAACTAATGCCTTAACTCACTCAAATACAGTCGTTCACTTATTTCGGTGAAACGAATGTGCGTTGAGTTTTAAAGGATGCGGATAGTCTCACCTTGATTTTGGCGCATTGCTTATCGTTTTATTGATCTATTCTCATCCACCATCTTTGTTTGTGACGTAAAGAGTGTAGAGTCACGTTTCTGAATCGGAGACTCTGAGTGGATGCAGTCACAGCCAATCGGAGTCTGATTCAGAGTGTTGCATTACATTACATTACATTGCATTTAGCTGACGCTTTTATCCAAAGCGACTTAAAATAAGTACATTCGACCAGGAAGATACAACCTTGAAGAAAACAGAATCATATAAGTATCAGGTTTCATAGTGTGTTGCCTGTCAGTTCCGTTGCTATGGTTCCGTTGTTATGTGTACTGAAACGAGAGCCGGTATAATTTCACACGCGAAAACCAAAATAAAAATTGGAATACGTTATTTTAGTGTCTTAAAAGTAGACTGAGGTATGAAGGGTTAACGTTACATCTTAGGATAATTTCATGTCATGTTCTGTATACATAATAACACATAATGGTATACTTAGTGTGGTTACTCCATGTTTACTAGCTATAACATTAACATTACATCACTCTTTTTCACTTCTTACTTAGTCAGCCAGAGTGCAGATATCACCATTAGATTCACAAACCTGAAACATCATCCATTTCTTCACTGCTGGTGATGACATTGTTGTTAGCTGCTGATACTGCTGCTGCTGCAGCTTGTGGCGCCTGCTTCGATGAAAATAACTTTCTAATATCCATAACTTTATAGCTTAAAACTCGTCAGGCACTAGGAAGGATCACTTCTTCTTCAGGGCAGGGTAGGCTACGCAGTACGGAGGCTACTGTCCCGCAGCGGCTGCCTCTCTGGTGGACTCCGGTACTGCACATTACTCCCGAGACATTTTCAAAAATCTTGTAATTTTTTTAATTTGTTTAAGTGAAACATCCGGGGCTTTTCAGAAAACATCCGGGGCTTGAGCCCAAGTAGCCACCCCCTAGCGAAGCCACTGCGTAGGACAAAGCAAATAAATACGCACCGACACTTTCCGATTCATAAAAGACTGCGTACCGGCACAGGGCTTTCGTATGGCACATCCTACGCCGGTTTCCCTTTATAAATCACAATCAACTCGAAATGCGGCGCAGCTTTTGTGGGCTTCACGTAGCGCCCATATTTGCCTATAAATAGTCAAAGAAACGCCCATTCATTCATTCCTTTTGATTGAATGCATGAAGAAGATCGCAGGAAATGACGACAGCACAGCTAAAAAAGACATCTCACGTGTCAGATTTTTGTTATTTTTGGGAGGTGGAAATAAATCATATTGTTTGGTGGATGCAGTTTGAACAAGAGTAGGAGCATGGAGGTCGGATCGTCACCAAAATAAATAAATAAGTGGTCCGAAAAAGCTTAATTACAAAAAAAATACACATAGCCTGACCTTCCTCAGGCAGTGTGTTTGTGGCGGGGACAGGAGACGCCCCCTTGATGAGAAACTGTAAGAAATGATCGGGGAATCCCTCCGGAGTGGAGTCATGAGGACTGATTATGTTTTTGTATTTGGTGGTTTGTGTTCCAGCTTTCGATCAGCAACTATATCCAAAATCCACCAGTTAAAGGAAATACAACTAATGTGTTGTGTTATATTAGCTGTACAATTGACCACATATGGTGTTCTTAGTTTCCATACCTCCTGTGTTTTACGAGCGAGTTATCAAGTAGGCTGTGAACGGCATAAAACATGATTAGACATGACAGTATATAAAACCATCCTCGTATACAACCTATATAAATGCAAAACAGTGTCAGTTTAAAGTAATTCTGTCCTTCTGTTTACCGCATCATTTATGAGAATACATTTCTTAACAAGAGAACACAATCGAGGGGTGATCAATAACATTTCCGCATTTATTTATTTCTCCAAGTTATGTTTTTGTGTGCACTGAGGAGTCTCAAACAGGAAATCATTTTAAGATTGGCTTTAATCAATTTGTGAAAATGAATTCTTCATATATGATAAATGAGAGGTAACATTTTATTTATGGTATTATTTCCACATATTTCTCTCCATTCTCCATTCTTCCTTCTGCCAACGGTGTCGCATTTTCTCGTCTCTCCCGTTGTTTTGCTTAGTGCGTACGCATGGGTCAGAGTTTGCGTGGAGGACCGCACATTTTCCCGTCAAGTTATTTTTTTATAAACCGCAAATAGTGCGTAGAAAACTGGTGTACGACATCTTTTGTGCGTACGCACCGTTTATAAATGAGGCCGCTGATCTACAATATTAAGTCAATTCTTAATGCTCCGTTTAGGCTGGCATACTTTACACAAATGCAAAAGTTCAATTTGCAATAATTATTATTTGTATGTTGACATTAGGTTCAATGTGGAATACAAAGAATGCTGTTAGTGAAAATTCGAAATTATTAAAATTATAGGCACACTGCTAATGCTATCATTGGTAGATACAGTTCCAAGAAAAAGTATGTGAACCCTTTGGAACTACCTGGATTTCTGCATAAATTGGTCATAAAATGCGTTCTGATCTTCATCTAAGTCACAACAATAGACAAACACAGTCTGTTTAAGCTAAAACCACACAAACAATTATATGTTTTTATGTTTTTATTGAACACACCATGTAAACATTCACAGTGCAGGGTGGAAAAAGTATGTGAACCCTTGGATTGAATAACTGGTTGACCCTCCTTTGGCAGCAATAACCTCAACCAAATGTTTCCTATAGTTGCATATCAGACCTGCACAACGGTCAGGAGGAATTTTGGACCATTCCTCTTTACAAAACTGTTTCAGTTCAGCAATATTCTTGGGATGTCTGGTGTGAATCGCTCTCTTGAGGTCATGCCACAGCATCTCAATTGGGTTGAGGTCAGGACTCTGACTGGGCCAACTGTATATTGTCTTTTAGCTAATGGTTTAGATTTTTTGAATAATAATTCAACTTCATTTCTAGAAGTGGGCTATTTCTAAGAAAAAAATCACATGTACAATACCTGCCTAGCAATAGGCAAACACACAAAGTTAGCATCTAGCTAAGGTACAGAGTTGAGTATTTAGCACAGGGGTGTCCAAACTTCTTCCACGAGGGCCACATACAGAAAATATACGAAGGGCTGGGTTGCTCCCGAGACGAGGTATATTGCCTCATAATTTAGCAAAATGAATCAAATGTAGGTCAATCATGCTTAATACTTGAATATGCTTTAAGAAAAACAACAGCCTACATCACAGCTCTCCATACGGTTTCATTTATTCTATTCCAGCTCATTCCTTAAAACAGGTGCCTCAGATTGCTTATCATAAGAGGAAATAGGAAGAGTTTATTTCAAGCTTGCTATTTAAAAAAGTTATTGGACTTTTTTGTATCAACTAACATTTGTTTTCAGCTTTAACTGACTGAATGTATTTGAAGTGGGCTTCATAACACATGAATACTACTGTGTAATATGTGTTTTCATCTATATTCAAGAAGTACAATACAAGACAAGCACAAGTTTCATTTGTGGGCCATATTTCATTATACATTTTTTATTTGGTGAGGGCCGATTGAAAATGGCTCGGGGGCCGTATTTGGCCCTCTGGCCGTAGTTTGGACACCCCTGGTTTAGCAGCTAATGCAACTTTTCACATTTGGTTGGTTGAGGACACCAAAACAGAGCTAAAGGGAGAGCAAATGTTGATAACTTTGCCAGAAACGTTAATACAAATGATTACTCATGATGCCCATGTCAATAACTGTTCGCTTACAATATAGAGATAATATGTCAATAATAGGTTTACAGCTTGTTGGTCGAATCCAAAATGGCCCACAAAATCAATTCAGGCTTTAGCAAACAGCAATGGCCAGTCCACTAGCATTTCACTATTGAATTATAGGTGATGGTGGGGATGAAATTGTATACCATCCATTCAACAGCAGATACAACCACTGGTTAGTCTTAAATACTCGGAGCTGGTTTACAGGACTCTGCAGGCAGTACTGTATAACACGGTGCTATTCTACATTCTGCAACTGTCGTCCCATGGTCCAGACAGAAAACCACTTCATCATAATCAGCTGCTGTAAAGTCACACAAAATTACCCACAGGAACCTACTACAGAGCTCAAAATAGCAATCAATTACACTGCTATCACAGCTGATGTCATATGCTGTAAACACTGCTGTGCATAGCTTATACTAATGACTGCGAGGGGGAGGAGGAGAGAGATGGTCCTTGGATGATAGCGTCCTTTATTGTGATCGGTTAAATGATGAGGGCTGGTGTGAAATGCCAAATACATTTTGCCGTTGGGACACAATACACTCACATAAGTAGATCACTCGTAAAATTGATCTACAATCCTAGATCCTAGGATTATGGCTCTGCATTGCAATGCATAGAAAAGACCTCAGGGTTATTTCCTTCAGAACATCTTCAAGACAATATCAGGGATCATGTTCACACTTTAATGTGCCTTTGTAGAGTTCTAACGCAAACTATAATTGCCATCATGTACCAGGAAAACTGTGTTTCTTTTTAATCTCTCATCATTGTGATTAAATAGCACTGCAATCTCACATCATTAACAAGCTCTCCTGCTTTCAACAAGTTTGTTGGCTGGAGCGGTTCTAATAGGATTTTGAATCTTTTTCTAGTTCAGCCTCAGCACGAAACGAGGGAAGCTACAAAGAAATTCAGGCTTTGTTTCTCTCACAAGACTTTTTGGAAAATGAAATCGGGCTGTCAGGATGTTTGTGATTAGGCTTAAATGGGGGATGAGACAATGTGAAACTCTGAGCCTGCAGAGGCAATGACCTGTCAACAAGCTAGGCTGCAAAGCACAGCTGCAGACTCCTCTGATCCTCCCCCACACCCCTCCCTGTCTCCTCTCACTCTCAGGGGGGATGTATCCACATCTCAAAGGCCACTGCGTCACTCACTCGACACATGCTATTTTTGGGAGGAAGAAAAAGTTGCCAGTTTGTTCTTCTTTTCATCTTCACTTCCCCATAGGCTATGTAGTGTCGGTGGACTTGTTGTAGATATACCATACTCACTCGTCAACACAGCAGACTCAACTTATATCTTCTAGGAGATCACAGAAAGCTCCCAGGGAAAATAAATCAAGGCAGTGCACCTCTTAGCTGCAGTAAGCTGCTTGAGCAAGTAGTTTGTTGGATAAAAGTGATCTGTGTTTTAAAGCAAAAGCAGCAGGGTACAATTGATCTACCCATTCACAGTATTTGTATTCCTACTTGCAAAAAGCGCATAAAGTCAGATACCTTTTCTTACACTGATTACTTTTGCAGTAATGCTAAAGTACAGCTTTTCTGTATGTTGAAAAATCTCCAGTTTTCCCCGAACATTTTCACGTTTTCTTACTTTTCTTTTCTCCAAAAAGACTCCCTAAAGGCCCGTCCACACAGCGGCGTGCGTTGACGCTTGCCGGCGGGCGTGTCTGAAACTCGACCAACAACCAATCACATGAATCTCCCGCCCCTGACACACAAGCAGCGGTTTGATTGGCTAGAGCTTGTACTGGCATATGATTCGATTGGCTGACGCTTCTGCCGAGGCGTCAAAAGTTGAACATTACTCAACTTTTGCAGCGATCAACGCCAGCAACGCTCCACGTCGCTTCCCACGATGCAGTTCGGCGAAAAGTGACGTCACCCCATTCAAAGTGAATGGGGAAGCGTCAACGCACGCCGCTGTGTGGACGGGCCGCAAGACGGGAACATTGACAGATGGCACATGTATGTGAAAGTAAAGAATGGATTGATTCTGGTAGTGTGATAAAGGTGTGTGTGACTGGACTTTTCTGTAACTGAAGTGGCAGGTCTGATCTTGTAAAGGTCATCCATGACATCAAACTCGGCTGGTTTGGGCTTGATGCGTATTGGTGCTGATAGCGGCAACACTGGTAAAAACTCAGTCCTTTCTTTCTCTCTCCCTTTCCCTTTCTTTCATTCTCCTACTCACACAAGACATGCACACACACAAACACTCATGGTTCCATAAGCAAGCCTCAGGTATTTAGTGCATTTGAAAAGCTCAGTTCCATTCACTCTTTTTACTGCTGACCAGTGGGAGTGTGCAATAAAAGCTTTCATGATGTCCTGCCATGCTGGAGAAAATGTGTGTTTGTACCATTCAGGCTCCTCTCAGTAAGGTGGGGGACAAGTCAGGACAAACTCTAAACAACAAGCAGTTACGCTAATTGAGATTCAATTCTTTCTTTTAAAGTAATTTCCTAAACAGTGGCCTTTAGTTACCTCAATACCGGGAAGAATCTGGCCTTTGGTCGGAAAATATTTGTTATTTGTTAAAGGAAATCAAAACATTATATCTATAAATCCTTGTCAGGAGGTTCAATGGAAAGCGAAAAAGAAAAGGAACTATATATATATATACAGTATATATATATATATATATATATATAGATAGATCAAAAATGTACAGGAAGTGGTACATTTAATTGACGGCATGCTTAATCCCGACGATAATTTATAAAATGTAAGTTTCTATTATAAATGTAAACTTAGAGCAGTTAAGTATGTCATAGATTTGTTTTTGGACTGAAGGAATTCGGGCAGTTGAAATATACATTTTTCCTCATTTAAACTTACAGTAAGTTCATTAAATTTACCATGTTTTAAAACCCAGCCTTTACAGGTGACCCACCTTTATTTGTTGATCCTGGTCCCATCACAGTGCAAACCATCTGTGCCTTGAGTGTTAAGCTTAAGCTGGTAAGCATTTAATATGGTTAGCTTATAATAGCGACCAGCATGTACTGAGCTAGGCTAGCATTTCCTTTATTAAGCTAACTGACTCCAGCGTCACATTAAATAGTGATTTCCCCAAATATCCCAACTATTTCTTTCTTTATATAATTACCTACAGATTTCATGTAAGGATATGGTTAAGTGGGCAGCACTCATGCTTGCTTAATCAGACGAAATGGTGTGCTGACTCATTTCACTCTAATGACTTAAGGACAGGAGGCTTTAAGAGGGGACATGCAAATGAAAGAAAATGTTTCCCATTGTCAACCCTCTTGCTCTGTCCCCCGGCCTGCCTGCCTGCCTGCCTGCTCAGTACACAGTTTGTTCTGTTCTTCTCCATAAACAGAAGAATACTGCCCAGTCAAATTAAGGTGAAAAGCAGAGCGGCGCCGTTAATGTTAAGTGGCTTTTTTCCCAACGGGGAAACTCGAAGCTCTGAATGCTCTAATTTCAGACGTATGGGCAGAATGGACTTGGCTGGACTTTTCCATGGCAACCATACTCATAAAGAAATACCCAGGATGCTTTTTGCTTTGGTGGGACTTCTTCCTTAAGCCTCAGAAGTTCCCGGCCGCTGAGAGGTTTATTTCTCTTTGTTTTGTCCTCTTGCACTTTTGCTGAAGATGATGAAATTTAGAGAAATTTTTGCTTAACCTTCATAAACCATGATGAAGGAACTGCAGCTCCCAAACCATTTTTAAGACAGCTGTGTTAACCCACCCCTACACACACAAACACACACACACACACACAAGCAAACACACAGACACAGACACAGACACACACACACACGCACACGCACCCGCACACACACACACACACACACACACACACACACACACACACACACACACACACACACACACACACACACACACACACACACACACACACACACACACACACACACACACACACACACACACACACACACACACACAACATATCTCGATTTCTCTCACTGTTGTGTCATGATGAAGGCTCTGTCAGTCCATTCTTATTACCAGGAGAGAGGTCAGTGCCAGTTCACCCTTACATCACTCAGACTGTGACAGCAGCAGCACTCACTGCTAAGAGAGAAAAAGGAACAGACGTGTATAGAGAGAGGGAGAGATAGAAGGAAAGAAGTGATTCTACTTTATGGGGGGCTATATCCATCGAAGCAGCCCTGTCTCCCACCGCTAGCCATTGTCGGTGCAAACTGAAGGAGTCAGTCAACCAGCTGAGTCTCTGTTCGCCTGCCATTTAGTAAGATGTGGAGACGCAGAGGAAAAGAGGAACGAGAACAGTACAGCACATATCACAGGAGGAAGCTTGGGCCTGAGTGCTTCTGTGTCTAGAATACCAAAAGGAGAAAAATAAATAAAACACCCACGGTAAAGAAAAGCAGCACAGAACGGAGAAAAGGATCTCCCATATGCTTTTGTAGGAGACTGTTGTTACCCAAACTTCACAGAGCATTGATTTTCAAGGAAGTGGATATGGGGAGCCATATTTTTCCACTTTACCTTTTCAAGTGTTTGTTTGAAGAGTGGGTATTGAAATCCTTCCTCTACTGCACTATTTCCAGCACACCTGGAGGGCATGTAGCGCTGCTGTTGAACATATATGTAAGCTGCTAACCATGCGCTGCTGTTTCTCCACGCTCTCCATTTGATCACTCCTTTCTTCATTCAACATGACCTCTATTTTGAGGATTGTATTTCACTACTCTCTCCAGGACCTGCCCTCCATCCCTCTTTACTCCTTTCCCCTTTAAGTTACTCTGCCTTGCTGACTCTCTTTTACACCCTGTAGGAGAAAGGAAGCTCCACTGAGTTACCTGCGCCTAGGTTTTTTTCTCCATTCTCTAAACTCCCCAGGTAACCACACCTTCTGCTCCTTTCCTTTCCTCTGTCCTCCTCCGCCTCTTTTTTCCGTATTTTGAAAGATATCCTATTGACAGAGGTCCTCTGTTCGCCTGAAGTGAAATGCAGGCTAGGGAAAGGCCAAACTTTGTTTTATTATTGACATAATCCTAAAAGCTTGCGCCTGTGAAGCCAGATACATTCTCTGCACCTTATCCTATTATTAAAAGCTATCCTGAGGGCTAAGGACATCCAATCTTGAAAGTAGAAAGAGAAGCAGAGGAAAAACACAAAGCGAGGAGGATGGAGGCTCACAGCCTCCTCTCCAGCCAGCTTGAGCTGATAAAACATGGATCTAGTATGAATTTGATTTTCCTACACTGTCATTAATAGATGAGCTAGCTGGGGCTGGGGTTGCGGCCTATGGAGCGGGCAGGCCTGCTGTAATACTCACAGACAGGAGTGAAGATAGAGACAATCACGGCTGCTATGAACAACACTTCATCACTGTCACGTTTGGGCAGAATTCAATTTGCAGATGTCGAACTCGCCCCCCTCTGTCTCTGAGCCATGTCTGGATATTGAGAAAGGCACACACAGACTCACGTGTGCATGTGCAAAAACCCCTACGCATACACAAATGGTGCAGGCCATTATGTGCTTCTTACAGTAGAGAGCTATATCAGGCAGAGATAAGTGTGTTGTTCAGAATAGACAATGGGAAAGGGGGGGGGGGGGGGGGGGGGGGGGGATTGAAGAGCAGAGGATGTGCACTCCAAACATTTTCCGGACTATACATAAGATCAATGTGCTCTTTTGTGTGCATCATGCTATAGCAATATGATTTGTGAGGATTGAATCTATAGTCTAATGTGAGTATACTGTGTATGTTATTAGAATGGAAAACACATCGTATTCCCTACCACAGTATAAAAGAAAAACGCAATACACACATTTAAACCCAGAGAAACTTTCGTTTTAAATTGCACGCTGCACAATGTGTAATCAGTAATCATGCATCTTTCACTGCAGGCAGTTTTAGTGTGCATTTTCTTAACAACAATAAAATAAAGCGTTTATAATTTTCTTAATAGTTTGATTTAGTAGATTCCAGAAAATTGGAAACCAGAAAAGAGCCGAGTATAAAAAGAAATCACCCATCCTGCAATTATGGCAAGTGTAATCAGCCGACGGAAAATTACGATGTGACGCTGGATGAGCAGCAGCGTGAGTTGAAATCGTGCTGTAGTGCCTAGACATAGTCTGTGTTAACAATATCAGTCATCTGAATGATGTGAACCCTGGGTGAATTGATGTTTATTGATTATTTCATCAAACTGACAAGGTTTTCAGTGCTTCATTATCAGCGCTTGTTGTGAAGTCTGCTCTCTGCTGACAGTAGCTGAATTTAATATTGATATGCTCATATGCTAAGTGATTAACTGCAGACAAAAATATTTGAAAAGGAAAGACATGGCACATTATCAAGAGTTTATTTGCTTATTTTATTTGCATGGGATATAATAAAAACGTTTAAAATTGAAGCTCTCAAATCTCATTGTAATTTTGAGTAAAAATTGAATATTCTATTGGCGCATACATTTGGGTATTTGACTACAAGCACTTTTGACATTAGCACAAAAATACTAGATAATTACAGAGTGCAAAAGGGACTGCTTTACTTTACAGCCCACATACAGTACCCCCAACGCACACTGTACGCTTTCTCACACATTCGTATTGCTGTGTTCTCATTGCTGTGTATGTTTTTCTCTATTGCTTTGAGAGCCATTCTTTATTCATGCTTTTCAGAAAGAACTTGATACCTCTTTTGTTGATTTTCTGAATGACTCACTACCATTATCTTTTATACTGTATGATGTTCAATACACTTTGATGGAGTTGTCTGTTAGGTAAAGGAAGCTGCACCAAAAATGTTAAATAAATATTACAGCATACAACTAATTCCTATGCAAACAGTTAGTACAGTAAAGGGTTCCGTAGCAGAACAAGCAGTAGCTTTCCTTGTGTGATTGTTGTAATCCAAGTTTCCACATGTTTTCTTTAAATAGCCAGGCCTGCAGCATTAGCATGTTGCATTCATGTGAGTCCCTGTCTGCGGCTGTCTAATGGTTGCCGCTAACACTGCGCTCATATAGAGGCAACCTGATCTCACCAGAATGCGTGACTCCTCAGGTTGTTGTATAGAGGTTACTGCTAATAATGCTGTCATGCCAGAAGGGGCTGTCCTGAAGGCGTAACACCCACCCTCCTGTTTCCCTTCAGGTTAACACTGTTATCCATGTCAGCACTGTTGTCATTTTTTTCTATGTCTGCTATGTTAGCACCGTTAGCTGCTAGCACTGGCTCAGTTGCTGCCATGTTAAGTGCCACATTGAGGCAATCGCTCAATCATTATTTTTTTCTTCTGAATTCTGCATTGAGAAACTTGTTAATAATAAATAAAATAAAATGTATAAGCTTGTCTTCTTCTCTGGCATTATTTTTTATTATCATGATTTTAATACTTTAACTAAATTATAGCTGTCGCTACACGTTGTTAGTTACTCATCTGCATATATATATATATTTATTGTTTAGAATAAATGCAAAAGCTTCCTTTAATGAAAAGAGACAAAAATAATATGACTGTGTTTATTGAAAAAGGTTTAAAAGGATTTTTTATTTCCATAGAAACTATTAAAATGTCTCATGCAAAGGTTAGGCTACAATGAGATGGCCAAATAAAAATTCATGCAACTTGAGATAAGCATTCATGTTTCCCATCGTTACATGGATAATAAAAGTATCAAGGCTGTCAAACTTTTTCAAATAAAATCCAGATCTAATAAGTGTAAATCACCCACTATCTTGGCTTGTTTGCCTTTTATTGCACAGGGGTTTGAAGATTGGACTGGACAGGAAAACACTAGGTTGTAATTCTGATATGACAATGTAACATTTCCCTGTTAAACAAAATCACTTTTTTCCCTCCCTGTCTTATTTCTCCACCGAGATTGTAAAACTACAGCGTTGAGAAAAGTTCATGTTGATTTGTGCATGTTTATAATTTATCACATACAAAGGATCGTTTTTCTGTCTGGGAATTGACACAATAATGGCCGCCTGTGATGTATTTGACCACTTTGTTTCTTACTTTCAAATCCCACACATAATAGGTGGTGATTACGCCAGCCAAGCTGCACAACCACAAATATTTCCTCTAAAGAATGGAACAGTTTGAACCCCTTTCAGCCCAACATAAATGGAATCGATTAATAATTGCCTTTTCTTATTTGACAATGAGTTGTTATTTCATGTTGCCATTTGTGTACCATTTGATTTGTGTGGCTAGCGAGGCAAAGTTTATGTGTGAGTGTATCCGGGGACTCAAGCCTGTGATTTGTTGCGTTGGTACCTGGGAAATGTATTCTTAATTGCATCGAAACCTTGTTACACCGGCAGACTGGCAGGTCACAAATAACTGGCCAGCTGCTCTGTGGCTGTGGGCACACAGGGAGAGGAGAATATAAAAGGGATGGATGAGAGAATGTGAGAGTTCGGAGGGGAGGAGTACTCCATCCCCTCATCAGTGAGGCTGCAGGTATCCTGCTGTCAGGTCTGGATGGGCAGGGTGTGATGTGAATGTCTGATCTATCTACAACCCCGTTCTTTGCAAGAGAGGCTGCCTTCAGGTGTTTTATAGATTTACATTCACTGGATCCAGAACATCTTAGCATGATGCCGAGTTGTAACAGAACAGATTGGTACAGTACTATGGTAAAATGAAGATAAGGCGAGATACCGTAGGCAAAAACATAGTGTTTCATGCACTGGTTTCAGGCTATGTGGCTATTATAACATGTCACCTTTCAGACAAGAAGAAAGAAACATATTTATTTCACTTTGTCTGTTTTTTTATGTAGATTTCTACTAAATTCGCCAAAAGTTAGAACTTAATAATGACTGATTTGCATACAACATATCAGAAAATGCCTAGGGTTGTGTAAAATGTATGATATTTTACAAAACATGACTTTAAAGGCTGTATTCTTAAAATTACTTTTTTTATGGACAGTTACTATTTTCCCTTCATTAGCACGTACATACTGCACACTTTCGGTACGTATTTCTCTCTATATTATCAAGGTCTTCAAAGAAGCTTTTGTTCTTATATTCTTCACAGCCTGATTTATTTTATATTTAAAAACTTGATGAAAATGTAGTTTTTTTGATGCTTTTGCCAGTGTTCTGATTTGTGAAGTGATACTAAGAGTGTCCAAAATTCACCCTATAAAAAAAGTTTGACTTTATCCAACAAAATAAAACAAAAATGTGGAACCTGACTCAAATTAGCACATACAATAACGCCTTATTTGCATATTAATTATAAAACTTGACAAAAAAGTCTGTACACACAAAGAATTTTCCTAAAGTAGGTCATCAACTGGAAACGTTTCATGGTCATATATAAAATAAAAAATGTTTCCCTTGCCTTCTTTAGTGTCTCCCCTAAATGCAATGCCTACCTAGAGTATGGGCTGTCTGTGTCCGTCTTTTTTTTAAGCCTGTAAGCAACATAATTGTTTTTGATTGCATCTCCATATGTTCAGATGAGAAAATGCTTTACCTCACTTCCTTGATCAGGCAGATTAAACACTACACAGGGGACACCCCCTTTAAAATGTCCCATTGATTTCCAGCCCTTTCCATGTCTTGGCGATTATGAACAAGATTGGAGTGTTAGCTTAAATGGAGATGACTGATGTTTATTGGCCGCTAATAAGCTATTACCTCAACCTTGCTGCAAGCTAGAAGGCAATCCATGCTCATTTTACTTGTAAGAAGAAGGGAGGGGTTGGAAGAAGGATGGTAAGGGCTGTGGAGGGAGGTTTGGAAGTATTAGGGAGACAGAGGGCAGAGTTAGATAAAAAGGAAAGAACATCCGTGTTTGTATTTCAATGTGCTGAGAGTAAGCCGCAGCTTAAAGTAATTTATACACCTGTGAAAAATGTGCCAACCATTTAATGGCTGTGGAATTAGCTGGGAATGGAACAGCACCTATTCCAAGGGCAGGGCTGCTTGCAGATAAGCATCACCATTTACTGTAATATTGGAGCCGGAGGATAGTGTCCTGTTACGGAGGAGATTAATGAGGCCGGCGTGTGTGGGTGTACGTGTCTGTGTGGATATTGTATTTATATCTTTCCTGGAAATGTTAGGGTTTCCAGGAGCAAAGAAATTAATATTTCTTCATTTTTGACACAGTACACCACACATTAATTGATTCTAGCGCTTTCAAAAAGGGAAATAAAATCTCATAACAGTGCCATCCAGTGGATGGAGATCTCTTGTGCAACTGTGTGTGCCAGCACTTATGATTGAGCCAGCCTTTTTGACCTGCCCTACTCTGCCTTATTTGCAATATTGGTGCCTTAGATACATGCATGCATGCACTCACACACACACACACACACACCCACCCAGACACAGAACATTTTCCCTATTTTTTTTTTTTTATAAAAATGATAGATGAGAGTACAGTTTCTGGTGTATTGATTGTATGCTTTTATGGAATTACATCTTTGGAGCAGGTTGGGCTTTAGGGAAGACAAATAGGCCTGACTAAATGAGAGTAAGCACAATCCACCGTGAGCTGGCTGGATAGATTGGGCGTGGGGGCACCCAAGGGCCAGGACCAGTTCCAGCACCGCAGACAGACATCCATCCTTCCTGGTCTCCTGCATGTCATCACTCAGGAAAGAAAGATAGTGGTCCCCAAGTGGAGATTTTTTGAAATGGAATCCACTCCACTTCCTCTACGGTACATGCTCCACTCGCTGATATGGCAACACACTGCAGCCCTGAAAGCATCGGTTCAGCTTGATGGGTTTCTCCTATTGCCACAACATTTAAATGGACCCGCTCTATTTCCTTTATTGATTATTATGAAAGCATTTCATTATGCAGGAAGTTATATGGCCAACAAGCAATTATGAATTCAATACTGCAAATGTAAACTGAAATGCGTCTTCGAGGGACGTGTGAGAGGTGAAAAAGTCATTAAGCACGCTCTATGAGCACAAGCTCCCCTAAACACAGACACACACACACACACACACACACACACACACACACACACACACACACACACACACACACACACACACACACACACACACACACACACACACACACACACACACACACACACACACACACACACACACACACACACACATAGGGGAACACCGCCATTTTTGGACATTAACTAATTCACTCACTTGGCTGGCAGTGTGGTGCCGGGGTAATTTGGTGATGGCAGTCCATTTTCAGAATCAGAAATATGGAAATGGCGCTTTTTCCCATGGGGAGGCTTCAAACAGGCACCAACTCCCACCCCCACAACCTCAACCTCCACCCTTAGCAGGGACCAGCTAATGTGAGTGGACACTGAATTAAAAATGATAACACAAATATTGAGTCGAATATGTATCTGAGATGTTAAGACATCCAAGTGAAGTAGATACTTTGAGATGTAGTGTTGCACGAGGTGTTTTATGGACACCATGTATACATCTGAGCATAACCGTTATGTGACTGTAAAACACTTTATTCCAAAGGACATTATAATGCTGCTAATTGTTATGGGAGGGCCCTTCACAAGATATTGGATTATTGGAGAGAGCCTATGGCTGCAGGGATTGGTTTTATTGTTAAGTTCCTTCACACCAAACGGGACAAATTATTTCCTTCTGTAATTCTGTTTTCTGCATAGAGGGACATTTTAAAAGAGAAAGGGGAATCCCCACACAGCCACAACATTGGAAGCACACTATTCCCAGGGCTCCAGGTATGTTCCTCAATCAGATTGGAACATTTGAATGGTCTTTAGAGTCCAACAATTCAAAACTGTCCAATATTGTACAGAGAAGAAGGTCACTAATTGCAAAATAAGATAAAGATAAATCACACAACATTTAAGTGTTCCCTTCACGATCCCTTTATTAGACCCCAACCCCCAGCTTGAATTCACTGGTTTAAACTGATTGTGGGTGGTAGCATTAATATTCCTTAAATCATACTGCTAAAGGGCTCATATTATCACACTGGAGCAGGGAGCATGGTGGACCCAAATGAAAGAGACAAGGGAACAAATGTCTTAATTTTCATGTTGTCTAGTCACAGCAAAACAAGGCAAACAGACCTGAACTTCATAGAAGGGGCCCAATTAGGTATTTTGGGGGTTTCCCTTCCGTTAGTGTGTTATATAGCTTTACAGTTTTTCTCAATCGCTAAACCCACTTTTTAGAATCTAAATTCATTTCTTCAAAACAAGAACATAGCCATCTAAACAGAAACACACTTGCCATAACTCTGAATATCTTTTGCAAAATGCACTTACATGACCAAAACTGAAAATACTGGTCACAAAAAAGAATAAGTCGATCGAAACAGAACAAATTGTCTTCTAATGAGACAAATGTGTTTTCATAACTGAAACTCCGGTCACCATAACAACACATTCTACCATAACAATATACATTTCTTGCAAAGTGCTCTAAGGCACTCAAAACTAAAAATACCCCTTCCAAAACCAGATACCTTCTCCAAAAACAAACATTTGTCAGCTCATTAGAAGACTATTTGAACAGTCATTACTAAGTGGCACACTAAATACTGACTACAATCATCAATACACAAACCTCAAGCTATCGATATTGGAAACTGAACGGAAAACTGACAAGTTGGGAGAAACAAACTTACATATAGGAAAAACAGTGTGTTACTGTAACTATGTCATTGTTTTTATGTCTCATTTTCAGAAGAGCACCGTAACAGAAACAAAAGACGAATAGCAATACACTGGAAAAAACATAACATGGGTAAATGATGTAAATCAGCAGTAAAGCAGAGAATGAGATCTATATAGCTTTACTGATCTGCTCTTTGCCGTCTGTCTGGCCACATAGCCTCATCTACGTAACAGCGTATGTCTTCCCTTGCAAGGCGGCGTGGGAAATATCTCCTTTGCGTGTCGACACCACCCTTGACAAACATCTTACTGAAGTGAGGGAGGTCTTTTATAGGATTCTCACTAATTACAATTACTATAGGAAATTCATTGATGTCAGCTGTGAGCAATTCATTTACATGGAAGTGAAGTACTCAATTCACCCCAATACAAAAAAAAACATTTCTCAATGTGCAAAAAGGAAAAGACCACAATTACTGACTGTAAAAATGTTGTATCAGCTATAGCTAATCCTCCCCATATGAACATCTCAAAGAGCTATGCAAGTCATATCAACACTATTATAGCTTTACCGGCACCATTTAAAAAAATATTTTAAGTACAGTCATGCAAATTCTATCATGTAAATGTTTTCAATGTAACATCATTACTGTAAGGTATACAGTACATTCCATGGAGTTAACTTTTTCAATGGGGTGATTGACTGATAACAAGTGTTAATATTTTGCACATCAAGTGTCAATTAGTGTAGCTATGGTCTAAGTTTATGAGGAAGTGTTATCCACTGTGAGAAGATTATTTTTGTTTTGTAGACATGAGTTACACAAAAGATTTTTGATCTTTGTGTAGAGAATTGTAACTTCAGTTAGAGAATTGTGTGATCTGTTTTGCAAAACACTGCTTAGCATCTGCATTTTGTGTGATATAAATGATAAATGGTATACTGTTGTAGAGAAATGGTTTTCTGTTTCGATGGCTGTGCTGTTGGTTTGATGAAAGGAATTTTGATTCTAAATAGTGGGTTTAGCGATTGAGAAAAACTGTAATCCATGTAAATGATCTAAAAGGCTAAAATCCCAAATTTCTCTCCAGACGGAGTTTCTCTCCCACATTTCCCTTCCTTTCTGAAACGCATTAATTGGACTATTTTGTTAATTTGTGCCACATAGTGACATCACAATGTAACACTTGCGCTTTTGCTGGCTTTACTGACAAACTAAGGGGTGGGAGACCTCTAAGCGGTTGACCAATCACAACAGAGCAGGCCAGCTAAGCAATCAGATCAGACTGGGCTCTGGTTTCAGACAGAGGGTGAAAGAGGTGCTCCAGCACAGGCAGAATGAGAACAATAAAGAGCTTTTTGAACATTAAAGCATGAAGACATGTCCCAGTAGAGGCTCAACACACAAATACGCACTGAAAATGAACATAAGGGCCCTTTTTAACTTACACATACATGGATCTGCCAGAGATAAAACAGAAAGCTGAACTATATAGAGGATAAAGCAGGTGTAGGTCAGGGGGTCGCAGGACTCAAAGGGAACAGATGAAACTAATAAAGCCAGGAGAGACAATCAAAACAGGAAGGAAAACACACAAAGTCAGGAAGTAAAAATCAGGCAGGTCCCATGACAAAATATATTTGAAAAAAAGGCGTGTATAATACTTTTTGTAAGCAGATGCAGTTAATCAAAAATACATTTTCCCCCAAGGTATCAACTTCTTCAATTTTCTGTGATTTCCTGTATTGACTTTAAACAGATATTCACGCATACCAGGGACAAAGTAAGCTTAACTAACATGTTGGAACAATTTAAAATCATGGAAGGATTATTCAATGGATTTACGGCATTAGGATAACTTCTGCATTTAAAGAGTAATTTGGTGGAAAGAACAATCAACAATATTTATCTGTCATGTCCTTCGAGACAAAACAAGGGGTAATGAAGGCAATCCATCCTTGTTTTGCTTCTTACAGTATAAGATGTAACATTTAATGCGCCTGCTTTTTGGACTACTGCTACTGTCAGTGTGGATTTGGTATATTGCCTCTTTCATGTGGCCAATTACCAACATGAAAAAGGCAAATACATCATTAAACAAATTTATCCCATGAATGCAACTCAAATTCCCGCGAGCTGTTTTTCACCCAACCTTATTAAGCATTTGTTGGTAGTATGATGAAAGGACATCATACTTTTAGGTATATTTGGGTGAAAACTACACCCACGTTGAATTCACATGTTATCTGTAAATTCACTACAGTCATAAATGGGAATTTAGACGAGGGAGAGGGGATTCATTGCAGAAGGATATTTAACCTCATTTTTAAACAGGGATTATGCACAAACTGGAATAACTAATGCCAGATAATAAACTGAAAACTGCAGTCAAATGAATGCAAAATGTAATGTTTAAAAAGTTTCCCATTTAGCAAAAAACGGACATGTAACTTTTGTTCGCCATGAGGGGGCAAGGGGAGAAACATCTGAGGTAGATGCAAGGCAAAGAAGGAAGTGAAGATTTGTCCTGTTCTTAGCGCCTCAATCCCCTCGAGTGATCCTGGTAAGCGAGAGCAGAGAGAAAAGGGAGAGATGTTCCTGCTGCAATTTCTCTGCCTGATTTGTAACAGACCGATAAGCTTGGCAAGCATCCCTGCAGGACAACTGACCAATGGCGGCCCACTTCTTAAGCTGAGAAAAGAATAGAGGCGGAGGAAAACACGCACCGTATCACACAGAGCGCTTTCCCCATCTCTCAAAGTCTCTGATTGTCGTACATGAACCGCCTCCAAGGACATACATTTTTAAATATGTGCCGCGCCTGATGTTATTTGTTTGCAGTGATTTGATATTTCTCCATATGAAAGCCTGTTGGGGGGCGCGTCTGCGAGCAACGTGGGGTTATCACATGCATTATACAAATATAAACAAAAGGAAATAAAGCGTAGCACAACAAAGGGAAATCATAGCTTTTGTATTATTTGTCTGTAATGTAAACAGTACTGTTGGTGGTGTTAATGCACTGGCTAAGTAGCCTACATTGTAATGATGCCTGCAGATACCTCGTGTAAATGTAAATGGGCTTCAATTGTGAATATCGAGTTGAAAAAACGAAATGCATTTGCTTTAAAGATGTGGAACGTTTGAAGCCCCCATTGCTCTGGACATAATTGTTTTTTACCATAATCATAGCCCCCATGGAATATTGATATTCGATTTGCTTAACTGAAGTCACTCTTCTTAAATAACATCCGTCATACACTGCCTTTCATTCGGTGTGTGTGTGTGAGGGGGTGTGTGTGGGTGTTTGGGTGTGTGTGTGTGTGTGTGTGTGTGTGTGTGCGTGTGCGTGTGCAGGAGCAAAGCTATGATTCGGAAAGGCTGGTCCTTTATCAGATATATCACCGGGAGCAAATGAAACCACGTGGAGTCAAATAGCCTCAATAAGAGGTCTGAAACGACTCAACACAATATTCTCCTTCCACCAGGAATCTATAAATGGCCCATTTAACATCTGTGACCCCAGTGCCTGCTACTGAAGGAGAGTTATAGCCTTTCAAAAGGAAACTATCATAGATTTTAGTGAAGTAAGAAAATGTCCCCAGGTAGCGCTCGAGCAAATGAAATTATGCATGACCTCCTCATTACTTGACTTAATAAGTGATCTATGCACTGGGAACAATAAAGATCCAGATGTCATGGAGACGTATGAACAGGAGAGATGAAAAGGGGATGAAGAAAATTCACAGAGCATGGCTACGGAGCTTGCATGAAAAGTCTCATTCTTTCTCTTTGTCATTCACACTCGCACATGCCAAGGACTGTGATATCTGTCTCTCATTGGTATTCATTGACCCTGGGATGGAGAAATAGGCATCAAAGTTTTCATTTAATCAGACTCTTATGGGGATCAGCTGTAAGCGCGTGTGTGTGTGTGTGTGTGTGGGGGGGGGGGGGGGGGGGGTGAGTGTGCTCGGTGGACATGGGCTGTCAGCAGATATTAACGCAGACTTGTCAAGGTGGAGGAGCAAAGAGGGTCTGGAACCTGAAGCTGGGTTAAGTAATTGGATTCTTGTTCAATAAAAGTTGGCCTGAGAGTGTGTTAGTGTGTGCCGATGGATGTGTATGTTCATGTGTGCTTGCATGTGTACGTTGAAGGGAGGGTATAATTGGTTTTGTGTGCTTTGCATGTTGTTGAGAGCTTTCCGCATGCTTAAAAGTTGAACTTGAAGATTTGCCCTGCAGGTATTTATGTGTGTTTTGGGGATTATGTGTGTTGTTATGGAAGGAGTTTTCAAACGGTGGGGCGTGCCTCCCCTTTGGGGCTGTGCGAAAGACGTAAAGCAAAGACACTGCATGAGGAGAAAGGGACAGGTGCATGTCGATGTTCTGAAACAACAGGATGTTAGTTATTTAAGTTTTGCCTGCTGATTTTGCCGTTGGAGCTGCAGCTGTGACACAAAGCTCGTTCAAAACCCATAGCAACGTGATTGCGGTAATTTGCATCTAAACTCACACTCTTTCGCTGAGTCATAGCAAATGTGAAACCACAGACGTGAGACACATATTTTTAGATTCAGTGTGACTCCTAGATTAAAAAAGGAACTGCTCTTAAAAAGGTAGGGTGGTTTAATTAAAAATCACTACATTGCAAACTAAAACTTCTAATAAGTTATTCAAGATAGTTTAAATGCTGCCAATTTCCAAAGAAATGTTGGCTAAAGAAGTGTGTCTCATGTTGTTGCTCCCAAAAGAGCTCACTTTCATCCATACCAACATTGTTCTTCCTGCTCATATTCTCCACCTGTAGTTTGAGAACTTTTCATCTGAAAAATAATGACAGGACTGATATAATCCATTCATTTTCATTTTTCATACTATCAAAATAAACGTTGTTCTGGGAAGATGTGATTTGGTGCACATGCATAGGCTTAGCGGATAGGGTTCGGTGCAGGAACAAAGGGCGTTATGGGTTGAGGCCTTTCAGATGCCTGCACAAGGTAATATCTGTCTCTCCTAGGTTCGACAGCTTCTCGCCATTGCTTATATCTATTCATTTAGATATTGTTTCAGCATATATACAAATACTCATCATCAAAAAACTGAAACTAAAAAGAGACTTAAAGGTCACCTATTATGCAAAATCCACTTTTTCATGTCTTTCATACATAAACATGTGTCCCCTCTGTGTAAAGAGATTCTGAAAGTTTCAGGAAAAAAGATTCTCTCTCTTTTTGTCCTGATCCATTTATATAAAAACCTTTAGTCTGAAAATGAGCTGATCAGATTTGGGTCACTTTATGATGTCATAAAGATATTTTGGCTTGTGTAACCATCAGCAACCAAGGTAACCCCCCCTCCCCTTATCCCCTGAATATCCTCCTAGAGCACCATTGTGTTCTTTTTAACCAATTATCTCTCAGTGGGGAGTGGCTCCTTATTTTCATCTAAAGTAACAGACAGAATCAGCACTTTTGAAACAGGGCTGAAACAGAGGGGATTATGGGATGCTGCAATGATCTGTTTGGGGTTTGGAGCCAAACACTTCAGAGACATGTTTTGTATAACTGAGCAACACACTCTCACTCCCTAAACATCCAGGAGCGACGCTTGGTTAGGGTCCTGTGGCGTGCAGTTGGGACGCGCCGAGGCTCCTTTAGCTTCATAAACAGACGCAAAGAGCTTATGACTCATCACGGGGTTTGTCGCAAAGCGGACAGGCGTCGTCACAACAATAGCTGGGGATTGTGGGTAGTGTAGTCTCTTTGGCGCTCCACATTTCAGAGAAAACAAGTTGTTTCTCAGAATTGAAGGGGAAAAACACAAAAGCATTGCACACAATTTAAACCTATCAATGTCGTTTAATTAACAAAGGTAATCTGTTGTTTTTGAGTTGATGAGTAGTGGAGATATCATTGTCAAATCAATCGACAATAATCCAATGGGAATGGACGCTCACATTGCGTTTAAGAGCTGCCAACATAAATGGATGCGTCAAATACCACCGCCGATGGGAATACATTGCAATCAGTTGAAAGCTCTTTGCGTCCGTTTATGAAGCTGAAGGAGACTCGGCGCGTCACAACTGCATGCCAAAGGACCCTGACCAAGCGTCGCTCCTGGACATTTAGGGAGTGAGACTGTGTTGAACTGAGAACTATAGTATATTGATGAAAAAGACTATAATAGGGGACCTTTAAACTAAAATTTGAGGGAAACATCATTAACAAAACACATATTGGATTAATCAATTTTTTCTAGAAGGAAAGTAAATAGTTTGCCTCATTTAATCCTTTGGTTAAATTGTGTTCATGTATAATCACAGTTTGTCTGCGTAACAATGGAAAATTGTATTACACATGAGATGCTGGATTTTAAACTGTTGATACCGAACTCTTGAGGAAGTTTGGCATTTGGGCTTTTTGTCCAGTTGGTCTGTCTGTATTCAACGCTGTAAAGCCCAAATATAGAGAGACATTATAATTTTTTCTCCAAGTCTGTATCCCCTGGCATTGAATAGTTCTTTTTGGATTTTAATTTGAAATTCCAGTCTTTCTAAGGTTGTGCCTTATGCAAAACATATTTACAAAAAATATTTAAAAGGGAAAAAAGTCCATAGAGGGATTATTCTTAATCAAGGTCAGCAGTAACTTGTTGGGATACAAGCGCTCAGAAGTTTTGTACAGTTTGATTTCACTGCCTCTAAAACCTCTTGGAAATAATTAAAAAGTAACTTAGCCTCTTTACTTGCCGTTCTAATTCCTTGCAGCCAGATAGGGAGTCGTCTGCTAGCAAATGGTGGACAAGCAGATCATTATTCATATAATTTATTGTATTATAAAGTCTGAACACACTTATGCTTCTGTGACAAAATAATTTCCCAAATTGGGATCAATAAAGTATATATCTATCTATAAGCAGAGTATCAATGAGGCACACTCCTGTAGGCCCCAGTCAGGCATGAACCTTTCTCTCTCATGCGCCCACACAACCCCTCTGTGACTTGCAATAGAGAGGCGAAGTCCCTCCCCTTCCGGGAGCCTCCATGGGACCCCGGAAGCGGAAAATTATACATTGAATTCAATGGAGAGAGAAAACGTATCTTTTGATCCCGTTTGAATTGTGCCACGAATGACACATATGATGTTTGTCAATTTAAAAGAACATTTTGCAAGTCAAAAAAATTAAAATGTGTCGTAAAACTGTGAAGTAACACATTTTTTTATGTTAAGCCGCTCAGTGAACTACATGTCTCTGGTCCCGCACAATACGCGTCACCAACACAAAGATGACCGTCACGTTGGAACATTTCACCTCATTCTTTCAGAATGAGAATACAAGTATAAAACGAGGTGAAAATCACTACAAGTCTGGGCCCGTTGGGAGCTGTACATACACGAAAGGGGAGTTAGTCGGTTCTGTAAGAGCCAGCATGCGGGACCGGCTTTACAAGGTTTCGGTGAGTAACATGAGTGCAATGTTTAACGTTAATGTCAGTCAATAAGGAGGAGAATGAAAAAGAAGATGATGAACCACAGACCCGGCATATAATGACTGCAGTGTGCAGGGCTGTGTTAATTTATGTTACTGTTATCAATAGCATTAGTTGACTGAGAAAACCGTCAAGAAAAAAAGTTTAGCGATGTTACGAGTCGACTAGCATAATATGAACCACGGCTGTGATTGACAACCTGGACAGCCAGTCAGAAGCTAGAATGCCAACCTAGAGAGCCAATCAGAACCTAGAACGGGTGTACTGTATACGGGTGTGTATGCTGTGGATAACATTAGTGTTCACAAGAACAAGGTATACTCCCGTGTTTTGTTTTAGTTGCTCTTCAGATTGAAGCGGCCAGTTTTATATCGACTATATGTGTGATCTCCTTTTTACATCTCGTTGTGTCATTTGAGTTTATTTGCTGTGTGTAGATTCAAGGATTTTGGTTATCTTGTCAATTTGTTTGGTTATCTAGGCACAGCTGTGTGTGACTCCCTCTGGTACACTGGTATGTGTTTTCCTAATGTAGAGAGCATTGATTAATTCATAAACTACACACTGAGTCTAGATCCTGACCAAATCCTTTTTTGTTGATCAAATGTTTTTCAAAAATGTAATACACATTTAAAAAAAAATACAATGTACAATCACAACCAATACAACACAAATTACAAAAACTTCAGAAAAAACAAACAATAACAACAATCGGACAAGAGGACAAAACAATGGAAAAATAAACCCTCCCACCCCCAGATCTGGACCATCCTTGTATTGCTCATTCAATCTATTATAGCATGTTAACAAACATGGTACTTACTTTATTTGTACAGATCTACATGGGAGAGGATGGCGCGATGCAGAGCGCTGTCTGTGGTTGTGCACGGGGGATGTACAAATGCAGCCACGCTGCAGCATTGGCAATATTTGCCATGTGGCAGATCAGCTCCACAGAAGTTGAGTGCCAGTGGAGGAAGCCTGGCACTTCAAAAGTAGTCCAGCCGGTGTCTCAACTCTACCAACAGCAAGAGGAGACATACAACCCACTGGCCAGAGACATCGCCACTGAGGAAGTAGACTGGTTTAGGTCTGCACTGAGGGGCGCAGCGTGGCATGGCATGGCTTTTGTCACCTGAGCCAGAGCTGCAGCCTCAACATCAGGCCATTTTCAACGTGCCGGAGCTGGTGAAGGAGCATGGGGGTCGGGGGCTTGAGGCAATTCTTGCCTCAATGCGACTGAGCAGAGACCATTAAGCTGCCATCCAGACAGCCACCGTAGGACAGCAGACAAATCCTCAGTGGCAGTTACACAGGCAGGGCAGGTTGACAGCCAGCAATTTTGGTGCTGTGCTGAGGTCGGGACTTTCATCCACTCCATGCGCGTCCCTCATGAAGAGGGTGCTTGGGGGGTACAATTTAGACGGAGTCATGGCTGTCAACTGGGGAGTTGTAAACGAGGTGTGTTTGGCCTTTTAAGTGTGACACATATGTAGTGATAAATGCTTCACCTGACCACTGTTCCTAAATAAAAAAAGTTTTCTGCATCGTCAGTCATTTTTTCCAAATAATTACCAATATTTCACAAATTCTTCATGTCAACTTAAGAGCACAGCTTTGTGTCAGCTTTGCTTGGTTCATCTTACTGGGGGGCAGCTACATGGATGTCGGTGCAGTCCACAATCATTTTGCAGTTGAAGGCAGAATGAATTTATTATTGACTCAGAATGAAGCACAACTTCATGTCATACAATACATTGACTTTATTTGTAATTGTGTCAAAAAATAAAGCATTTATTAGCAAGCAGGACCTGCAGGAACAGAGAACGGTGATGGATGGAGCTGGGAAGAGAGAAGAATAAAGAAAACAGATCAACTTTATTATCGGATATTAATTCAATTTCAAAACAAGTTGCCGCTCCTACAGTTTTCTAGTATGTAAAGATGATTTCACATGACCTATGCAAAATATCACACTCAATACATGTGTCTCTCTGGGGGGTGCATTGTGCCTTTGATGTATATAAATAATATACCATAACCAAATACTATTACGTACAGTGGAAATCAGGTTGCCAGAGCAGGTCAGTGTGCATGTTCCTCAGGGTCTCAGCAGTTACAGGTGAGGTAAAGACAATAAGAGAAAAAGGTCAGTAACAACACTTTAAAGTAACAACACTGAATAATTATCTATTTTAATAATTTTCTCTCAGTAATCACTCAACTACTGTCTTTCCAACAAACAGCTTGACTCACCCTCACTGTCATCACAATGACACATGTCCAGAAGCATGTCATGCAAAGCTCCCTGCCTGCCTGCCTTCCTTCGAATCTCCCTGAACTGCTTCCTTAGCACCCGGTGGAGGGCGCAGTAGGCTACTCTTCAAATGTTTCACGAAATACTTACCATGATGACTACTCTTACTGTTTAACATTTTGGTGTACTTCATGTAATAAAATAATAACTTCATGGTAAGGCTACTAAAAATGACAAGGCTAAGTAATGTAATGCTAACTAACGTGCTCGCTACTCGTCGCTACAAGCTAGGTAGCTAACTTGACTATGTTCCATGCACAACATGTATATTACCTATGATATTACCTGATATGTCTGATCCAGCGACTCCTGGTCCTTTCATAAGACGGGAAGCGATAGAACGAGCAAGTGGTATGATCACTTTTGTGATTACAACATGGTACAAAAGCACACAGGCATCTTGTAAAAGTGAATTTATTGGAACAATCTCTTATATTTATTGGAGGGAATAAATCAGTTATGAAATCTTCTTTTTCGCTTTAATTACGAGTCGCAACCACTTGGAGCATTATCGCCTGTGACATCACATGCGCGACCCAGAATGGGATTTGGGATTTGTAGTCTTTGTAGTCGCATATTTTTCATAGTCTTATATTTCAACAGTTTTACGACAAAATGTGACTTTTTTGACATGGAAATGATTGTTTAAGATTGACAAACATCATATGTGTAGTTCGTGGCACAATTCAAACGGGATCAAAAGATACGTTTTCTCTCTCCATTGAATTCAATGTATAATTTTTCGCTTCCGGGGTCCCATGGACCGGAAGTAGATGGGCGTGACTTCGCCTCTCTATAAGAAAACTGACACCTTAAAATTCCTCTGTGAATAACTCAATGGTCTTGTAATATTTAGCTAATCTTGAGTGTAGCAGCCCCAGTGAAATCCTTGATCCATCCACTGTCCCATCCTCATTAGTGTCAAGCACGCAACAAAGTATGAACACCTTTTTAGCTGCTCACTGGGAGTCACCAAACCAGCTGGAAGTTGTAGACCCTTCAGCATGTCCTGGTTCTCCCAGCAGTCGGCCATGTCGTGTCAACCCCCATAGCAGATTTCGCAGTAGGTGTCTTTACCCTTGTTCCTGATCAGGCTGTATTGATATCTTCAATTTGTAAGACCTATCTCTTACAGTGTTTGATACTATAGTTACGACAATTAATCGAATGTTATTTGTGTATGCCTATATGCAATTTAAATCAAATTGTGTTTATTACATGTAAGTGTGAAACAGTAAGTATTAAGAGTGAAGTCAGGGTAGGTAGGAAGTTGGGGTAGATTGGTGGGTCTAAAATCAATGGACAAAGAAAATAGCTATTCTTGTTCCCTGTGATACAAGAATAGATTAATCTCTCAAGTAACTTTCACATTTTAACGTTTCTTTGGTTGCTTTAACCCACATGTTGACTCATTAGCCATGTAACCTCACCACTTCAGTATAGTACATTTAACCCAACTAAACTAAGTCATTTTTGCCTAAACCTTACCAAGTTGTTTAAGTATAAGTAGGGAGTTCATTAAAATAAAATTGTATGCATGTGACAAGCGGCAATTGACGCATTTATAGCTTTTTGTAAGATATCTTACCAACTGTTGCATGAGGATATCTTGCCTCAATTTTTCTCCCTTGCTCTCTCATTAGTATTAAGAAGTTGCAGCCTGACCTTGAGGCTCTCTCAGATCATTGTGTTGGCAACCAATTGACCTTGGGATAAAACAAGTATGGCTATGTATGTCTATAGGTAAATATTATTCAGTTAAATTTGACTAAGGGTGATGCTCAAACAGAATTGGAATGGGAAAAGGAGAGTTTGGCCTTGTGTCTCTGCTCTCCCTCGGCAGTGCACTCTAATACAGCTGCTGTTTGTCGTAGCCCTTGCACTAAAATGACAGTCAGTTTCATCATCTTCTTCAAGGAGAGAATCATGCTTTCTGATATCAAAGAACAGAGCATCACCACACATAGATGGAGACATCCTGTTACAATTGGTCTAAAGCAGAGGTGCCCAGTACGTCGACCGCGGTCGACAATGCTGGTAGATCGCGAGTCATTCATAAAAAAAAAATGCAGCTCCGTTAAAATAGACAAAACAGGTTTTGATCCCTCCTCCCTTGGCCTCCCTGTCACTTAATTCAGGACTTTACTTGATGGACAGAAAAAGCGACCTATTGCTTTCCAGTCTGTTAACCCAGGATGCAAAGCGATACAAAATCAAGTGCTGGGAAAACTAACAAGAAAACAAGAGACAAACAACAAAATGAGTGCGGGACCGAGCAAAAAGCTAAAGACATACCACTTCCACCCAGAATGGGAGGAAGAATATTTTTTTGTGATGTCACATTCAAAGTTTATTTGCCTTATTTTTAAAGCAAGCGTCGCTCTGCCAAAGAAAGGTAACGTGGAGAGGCACTATCGGAGTGTTCAAAAGGCATATGACAGTAACTTCCCTCAGAGTAGCGAGTTTAGAAAGAGAAAGATCATGTATTATTGCTACACAAACATTATCTTGCAGTCTTAGTGTCGCCAACTCGTTTCTAACAAGCAAAAAGACAAACAAATGCGTCTATGGTCGGTGTATTTTCTATCTTTCCAATCGCGACGAGATCTCTCCCCCGTCTGTGTGCTAGGGGGCGGGGCAGTTTACACACACACACGGCGGCTACATGCAGCAACACACGGAGGAGATGGCGGAGAGAAGCGCTCCAAGGTGTGGTTACATTTTACCCGTCTTGAGGTGGACAATGCCCGTTGCCAAGAGTGTTTAGCATGTAAGGGCGGTAACACGAGCAATTTGTCTAAACATTTAGCAAAAGTGCACCACATTCAGACGGAGGAATGCACCGGGTTCGACTGTCTTTCTAGTAGCTCTGTAGCCTGAGTAACGTTTCCACGTCAGGTATTATGTATGCTAGCAGCAACACACGGAGTTAGCTCAATTATACAAACATGGGTTAATGATTAGAGGTAACAGAGTTACTCTTTATTTTGTTAAAGTTTCAGCTATTCTGTTTACAGTTCTGTCATCACATTATTTAATACGATTTGTTAAAACATTGTTGTTTCTTTTGATGTGAAATATTATTTATTTAATTTAAATAAAAAGCAATGTTCATTTTGTTCACAATTTGTTTAGTTAATTTAATAATAAATATGTATTTTTGAATCAAGTATTCATCTTTATTGTCTTCATTGTTAGTTTCCACATGCCTAAAACAACCTCAAGCTAAATCTAAAAGTTGATGGCTAAATAAGAGCGTTTGAGAAATTGTTCAAGGCATAATAGTCCGAATAGTCGATTAATCGTTTCATTAATCGATAGATTAATCGATTATCAAATTAGTCGTTTGTTGCATGCTAGTTGTCCCATGTATAAATAAAACGTGTTATTCAGCAACCCTTGCAATTTGGGATTTTATTTTTGGTTGGTAGACCTCGGTGAGCTGGTTATTTCAAAAGTAGCTCACCGGCCAAAAAAGTGTGGGCACCCCTGGTATAAAGCATAGGTTAGATTAGTTTAGGTTAGGTGAGGGTTTATTAAAGGAGTCTCATCTGCAGTTTAATACTTTTGTTTTTGGTTTCTGCTAGAATTTGTTTACATGGTTTTATGTGGAAAAATATATTATTTTTCTCATCTGGTGTGTATGAATTTACAGGAGCACCAACTCTTTAAACCCCTTGTTCGAAAAAGCCCAATCTGCTTTTATTGCTCAATGTTAACAGGTTTTCCCCATGAGTGCTTTAATGCTCTCTGCACAATCATTACATTGAGGAAATAATTGTTACGGCACTATGACAGCACTTTGACCAACCTTTACACATATAGTTCAGACATCATAAAGTTACATCATTCCTCGCAGCTCCATGCACAATTACGGGCTAGATTTGTCTCTTTGGTGCTTCCACATTGTTGAAAAAGCCCCTAGACTTGCTTTAGAATACATATTTGCTTTAAAAAACAAATCATAAAAGGTTTGACCTTTGAGAAAAGACACTTAACGAACAGCTACTGTATGTGAACAAGCTTTGAGAGCTTGTCAGAATGTGTGTAATTATGTAAGTTTTAAAGCAGCTTCCTTGGATAACGTTTTCTTCTTTTGTATTGCATGACATGTGGTAAAACACAGATCTGGTCAGAAACAATCTGGCTTTATTCAGTGGCAGCTCTGGAGCTTTGACTGCATCACATGATTTTCCTTAGCTTGCCCAGTTGTGATGTAATTATAGATATTCATATGTCCATGTTTCTGACACATTTAAGAAGTTCTTCCCCTATTTTCTTCAAACACATTTCTTTCAGTTACTGAATAAACTACTGTTTGAGGAATTTATTATCATTCAAGAAGCCTAGTTATTTGCTATTGTGACCTAAATAATGTCTTCAGAGGTAAAAAGACAATTACATAATGTATTTCTTTAGTTATGTAATTCAAATTCCACATTAAATTAAATAATGAGACCTTTTTTTTCCACAGAAGACATTCTGACATATAATAAAAACGAGTCAATGAGTGCTTCAGTTTCAGAGTCACGCTACTGTGCCAGCTGACTCGCACTGTCATGGCTTACTGGAAAATGATGAGTAACAAATTAGCTTTACTTAAAGGTGGGGTATGTAATTTATTTCAGAAACACTTTTTGTTATATTCCATGGACAACCTGGTATCACGGCAAGAGGTGAACATGTGACGATTTACCATGGGAGACGTGAAGATGTCACGATTTCGTCCCTTCAAACGTGACAGTTACACGGTATTGTTAACATGGCCCAATCAGTGGAGATATACCCGGAAATGCCAAGCAAATTTTACCCCGACGGTCGGTTGTTATCGTCAATATTAATATAATAATGATTTTTTTTTTTATAGTCACACTCGATTTCGCCGATTTTCTTGTTGCCCCAGCTGGTCGACACCTCTTTTAGCAGAAACAAAGGCTACATTAATGTATTAAATCGATGTTAATCCGTGTGTGCGGATGTGGAATTAACGGACGTTGTGCGATTGCGTTGCCAGGCAACAGCTCCGGTTCATGTTATTTTACAAACTCTTCAACTAGAACCGTAGTTATATTTAAAAACATTTTAGAAGGCCTCACAAAATACTTTAATGTACATTTAAATTTAAATGTGAAGGAATGTGTGTATAACAAAAATATATCCGTCATTAACAATACCGGAAACAGACGTAGGCAAGGTCCTCAGCTCGGAGATTAGATGGTTTAGCCGCAATGCACGTTGGGAAATGGTGTTTATGCGATGTGAAATCCGAAAAATTCTTTTAAAAATAAAATAATACTTTATTCCGAGTGTACTTGCTTTTCTCTTTGAAAGTCATCACATAACGGGATTGTAATACACGGTTCGGCTGCATTAAATATTACATATCTGCCGTAGTTCTCTATTTATAGAGCCCTAATGAGAAGATGGGAGACACATCTATGGATTCAGAATTTCAATAGCTTACTGTTAAATGACGGATATACCTTTCTGTCTGTGATGTTTTACAAATCAGATATTAGAAGTAAAACGTGAAATGTGAAATAATATAGCAATATCCTGTACAATTAAGTGAAAACAAAAAACTACACATCTTCAGATGTTATACATACAAGTGTCCTACACTAATAATACAAAGTTATTATGGCTGTGTGTACCTTGTGTGCACTGCCTAGTGGTTAAAGCACGTTATTGAATTAGTTGTGTATATAATATGCCAATAAACATTAGCAAATCTTGAAATCTTGAAAGGGATATGCAAAATAGCCATTATATACAGTCTTTAATTAACTATTAGTAGAGAATAACGGGTAATGAATATACTTTATAGGGATCTGCAGATAAATGTTTAGTCTTCTCAAGCACCAACTATCAAATATCTCGCCTGATTGTTGGCATTTGACAATCACCTTCCCTGAATTTTACTCAGGTGTAACTAAAGCCTGATTTAAGGGTTGTTTATATTTCACATCATTAATCCGAATCTGCAAAGTAACTAAAATAAATGTAGTGGAGTAAAAATACCAGGTTAACCTCTGAATTGTGGAGTAGAATTGCTGTTTTGTTTAGTAATGGATATTGAATATGGAATAAAGGTTTTGACAAGACTTGGTGTAACAATAATCAAAAAGGACATTAAAAGAGCTCCAGATGTTAATTATCTAAACAAAACAGCATACCTGAAATGTATATTTAAATACTTTATTAAGAGCAGTGAATTAATTTGTTCTGTATGTTTTTCAAATCAGTGTTATAAGTGTCAGTGACAGTGTTACATTGCTATTATTATCCTTAAAATATATGTAAAACAAAACCACTTATGATCTTTTTATTTGAGTGGTTTACTAATGACAGTTAATTCTGTTTTTGCTATTGATGGTTTCATTTTTGTGAAAAATAATACAATTATAAAATTCAATAACGTGCTTTAACCGATAGGTGTCCCTTTATATCAGCTGTGCACCGTTATGGTGTAAATACAGCCTATCTACCAATTGGATCAAATATAAAAGTCAGCCGAATTAGTGTTGATACTGCAAAGAGACGTATTGTGTGAAAATAAATGTAAGATGTTGTTTAATTGCTTATATATGTATGATCCACGTCACGTTTTCAGTTTTGGCGGCAGTTCTTCCTGTTTATCTAGAAGTCTTCTCATCAGGGCTCTATAAATAGAGAACTACGGAAGATATGTAATATTCAATGCAGCCGAACCGTGTATTACAATGCCGTTATGTGATGACTTTCAAAGAGAAAAGCAAGCACACTCGGAATAAAGTATTATTTTATTTTTAAAAAATGTTTCCGGATTTCTCATCACATAAACACCATTTCCCAACGTGCATTGCGGCTAAACCATCGAATCACCGAGCTGAGGATCTTGCCTACGTCTGTCTCCGGTATTGTTAATGACGGATGTATTTTGTTATACACACATTCCTTCACATTTACATTTTAATTGACATTAAAGTGTTTCGTGAGGCCTTCTAAAATGTTTTTAAATATAACTACGGTTCTAGTTGAAAAGTTTGTAAATTAACATGAACCGGAGCTGTTGCCTGGCAACGCAATCGCACAACATCACGTCCGTTAATTCCACATCCACACACATGGATTAAAATCGACTCAATACATTAATGTAGCCTTTGTTTCTGCTAAAAGAGGTGTCGACCAGCTGGGGCAACAAGAAAATCGGCGAAATCAAGTGTGACTATTAAAACATCCCGAAAGCAATGAATATATGAAATGCTTTGACAATGAATACATAAAAACATTTCATCTGTGGAAGCCGTGGCTCTGTAAAAAGCACGACCAATCATTTTAGCCGGCCCGGCTAAAATAACTGGATGGCCTACCTGCCTGTCAGCCTTCCATCTGTGCACAAATTTAAATCGTGCCCTCATTGGTCATGTGCGAGTTCGTGTGTGTTGGAGGAGGGGCTTTGTAAGGAAGTGGCAGATTTCTTCCGGCTGTGTATTTTCAAATTTTAGCGCACTTGAGCTGGTCTCTCCAAAATGACCTACCCCACCTTTAAGTAAAAAATATCTGCTTAATCTTACATAATTAGCTGTTAAATTATCAAATGACACTGCAGTAAGGTAACGGAAAATATTGTTTTTGTTTAGGAGAGAGACTGGATGGAAAAATGTTGAAAAGATGAAAAATATAAAAGATATAATAAGTAAAAAATGTAAAAAGATAATGCTGAATTCAAGGTTATTACATCGTATTAATTGGCAAAAACTTTACAAGCTGGATTGATCTAATCCAGAGACTAATACAGTATATATTTTGTTTATTGCAAATAATGATTATCACAATTTGATGACTACAAGGAGAAGCACATTTTTACAATACATTCACATTCAATATTTTATTCAGGCAGTGCAGTGCAGGTATTTTGCTTGGTACAGAGCAGCACTCAGTCTTTATTACTGGAAGAGCAGGAGAGTCTGTCTGGAGCCCGGGAAGCTCAAGGTAGCATCATAGATTTGACCAGTCAGTCGTGTAGAGCACTAAGTCCTTCATTTACTCCCCACATTCCCCTGCCTGCCAACCTCACACCAGTGCCCTTATGTGCACAAAAAACACACACCCAAACACACTAAACACAACGCGCAAGCACACAGCCATGTTATATGTAGGCAGTACGTCTGCTCATTCTCTCTCGCACACACAGTCCTTGTTTCCCAACTCGCTCACTCCACCTCTTCACACACACTATTTTAGCGGCCTTGAAAAGCTAAATGGTGTGAAGTTGAGTGTTGGTCCATCTGTCTCTTGGGTGTTTGGAAGGGATGAGAAAGACAGTGAGCAGTGGGAGGGACATTGGGGGAGAAAGATTGGAAGAAGAAAAGGGAAAGGAGGGATTGGGGTCAGGTCCATTGATATGAATCAGAAGCAGAACCCCACAGCGGACCCATCTGTGGTGGTTCTCCGCCCAGAAGCATTTCTCAGCCAAGACAACAGGACATTAATAGGTGAATAGGGGAAAAAAGTGCTTATGCATTTCTGACAGTTTCTGCTTGCGGCTTAAGGTTTCAGAGGCATTACTGTCTATCTAAGATGCAGGCAGTAGACAATGCCATGACAAAAATCAAATGTCACTGCTGCACCTTCCTGGAAAAAGACCCAAAATGGCTGAATAATCTTTAAACTTCACAGTTTTAATGTGAAACAAGTATATGCTTCCTGCTAAATGTAGTTCTCAGTAAGAAGGTTCAGACTTTAATGTAAGAAGCAGACTTGGAGAGCCTTTTATGGTGTAAATGTATTGAGCACAACATTACAATATAGGACCTCAGACTATTGAATTATCCTTTTACAGATACTTGAAACACTAAAGGCCCCTCCAACAGGCAGGGATACAAAGCCAGTGGCCAGTATGTGTCACGCACTCATGAACACACAGGTGAATGTCAGATCACTGAATAATGCAGGCCTACTATAGATATTAAACAAGGCAGAGGGGAAGATTTTTAATGGAGGGTTTTGCTGCTTTATATATCATCACAAACATGTTTCTAAAGGCATTAATAATGCAAAATGCACGAGGAACAAAACAGGCCAAATAATTAGTGAGAAATCTGATTCTTCTGGCAAAGTTTTACAAAGAAATGCTTGTGAAGAAAAGAAAATAGGCCATTGCATAAAGAGAAGCACTTTCATCTGGTGAAGAGAGGTGCTGCAGCATAGGCAGTATGAGAAAAATAAAGACCTTTTTGCATGTGAACAAGTCACAGAAGAGGCACGAAATACAAATGTGAACCTGAAATGAGCAGAATAGATCCCCTTTAACTGAAAAGTGAACCTACAGTATTATTTCGCTTTCTGTTAGCTTTTCCTACATCCGGTTGGAAACTCTTCCGTAGTTGCATGGGGGTTTTCACCAGAGTAGTTTCTTCGTCTGGAACTCCCTCCCCAGCCACGTCCGATCTGCAATCACTCACACATCATTCCAAAAAAGTTCACAAAACTCACCTTTTCACTCGTGCCTTCAACTCCTAATCCACTAACTCCGTGCCCCTATTTCACCTAGCTTAGCATTCAGTAACTTTGTTGTTATTTTCGCTTTGAGCACCAAAAAAAGCGCTATATAAATAACATGTATTATTATTATTATCATTGTTGATCATTTTAAAGCTATAGTTGCCCAAATTTGTGAATCAGTAATAGTGGAACTTATTTTTTATTTTTCGGTAGCTTTAGTAACTTACAACCATATACATTTTTTAAAGTAATTTACCCTCTGTGGTATTGTACTGTTTTGTAATGGAGTGGAGACTCCCAAAATACATTTAAATAATATATGAAGTCCACAGTTGTGAAACATTTATTCTAGAGCCATGAAAAGTTTGAGATATCTCCTGCATCATCATAGCTACAGTATCTACAGCAGTGACCTATAGGATTTACCAATTGGCTTAATGCCTACATCAGTTTGTAATAACAGTCTGATTTACTCACTACAGTACATCTTTCTATTGATTTTTGCAGTAAAACTTGAATACCAGGGTTGGCTGCCTATATTTAAAATACATGCATACATGCATTTCTACAGCATCATAATATTTGTGAAATGTATTATAAGGTTAAACTTCCTAGAGTTATAATGACTTGTGTTATTGAATAAAGGGTTGTTCATCATCAGCAAATAGTTATGACCATGTTTCTTAGCAAAAATGCAAAATGAATTGTTTTGTTTTTGTGTGGAAGATATGGAGTTAACTTTGATGGAGCTATGGCGTACTGATAACATTTGATTAATAATTAAATCACTGAACACTCAAGACAACAAAAAATGAATGATTTCCTTGAAGGACAAGGAACCTAGTTTCCTGATATATTGAAATTGGTTGAGCTCCAGAAATGTCCCATGGCATGTATCCGTGTCTTTCTGAAAATATGTTCCTAGGCCCTCCAGTTTGACAAAGTACCTAACGGCCATAAGACAAAGAATGCAAGGACACAAGCTGAATTATAAACCTTAAAGTTTACTCACAGATGAGGATGAATGCGCAGCCCCAAGGCTCGTCATGAGGGTGATGCATCATATCTACAGAGTGCTTTGGGAGGACTATAAAATGGTGCTGACTAAACAAGGTGGCTTGTGCATCCTCCACATCATTACACTTCAGGAAGTTTTTAAACTGTAAATCTACAAATGTTCCTCAGAAGCTTGTTTTATCCAAGACAAGCTTGAGAAAAACGAACACCTTCTCGGTTTTGATAATCACAAAGGCTGGGCTTCTGCACCAGTAATGTGCGTCCAAGCTAAGATTATATCTCCCTCTGTCCAGTGTGAGCGAAAACATTACTGGGTGTATTTAGAGGAAGCTATCAAAGCTGTCCCTTCCAGACTATGTTCAATTCCAGCTCCAGCCCCCAAGGGGTGGTGTCTGGGAATTAAAGCTGTCTCATTGTCTCTCACCCACCCACCTGCACATAAATCCACACACACAAACACCCCTGTTGGCCATGACCCATCTAGTTTCTTTCTGGTTCTGTTCTTTCCGCTGTCTGAAAAGGGAGACGGAGCTGGTTAGCTGACAACATTACATTTAATTACCCTCCTGCATCCCACCTTCCCACAGACAGGCAGGCAAAAAGCCACACACACACACACACACACACACACACACACACACACACACACACACACACACACACACACACACACACACACACACACACACACACACACACACACACACACACACACACACACACACACACACACACACACACACACACACACACACACACACACACACACACACACACACACACACACACACACACACACACACACACACATGAGCAAGGGATTGTCTAGAACCAGTTTCTTTTTTTGGTAGAGGAGGGGAGGGTTGGCCTGTGAAATGACCTGTCTATCCACTTTAGCTTGTTAAAGTCTCAGGGGAGTAGATTGACTGTGACATGTCTAGTCTACCTGTCTAGAGAGGGTTACATAATGAGTGAGTTTGAAGGTCTTGAGATTGCCTGATGGGTCAGCTCAGAGGATGTGTGTGAAGACATTTCCAGGTTTAAAATGTAACGCTAGATAAGGCCAAAAGTAAAGGCAATGACTAACAAGTAAACGTTTTATACTACTACAGTATACATGGCACATGGCGCTGACGTGCTATGGGCAGTTAGGTGACCTATATTTGATCAGTTTGCTTTACTTAAAATCAGATTAGGTGAAAGACAAGTTTTGGAGGAAAAAATGAATATTTTTCTAGTTTTCTTAGCAATACTCTTTTAGGACACCATAAAGTTCTATATCTTCATCCATGTATCAACCCAAGGTGACAATGTATTTAACCAAAGTAGTAAGTGGAAGACAGATCAACTGACACACCAACCATCGCAGGAAAATGAATGATTTTAATTTGTGCACATCAATGAAAATATTTTACTGTTGTTTCCAGCCCTCACATTTGATATGGATGAATAGATTCTGTGTTCTGGGTTTTAGTATTTTAAGTATTAAGCGTGCATATGGCAGGCTCACATTAAAAATGAAATAAACTGTTTACTAAGATTGCAAAGCAATTTAGCACTGTGACAGCAATATGATTCTTTGCTGCAGTAAAACAAAGGTGTGTTTCCAGAGCCTGGGGCCAACAGTGCTAACAGTTTGGAAAGGCCCCTGCCGAAACACATCATGTGCAGCTTGGTGACCTGGATAAATCAGTTCAGACCCGCCTCAGGCAGCTGTGAAAAGTGTGAGTGGGTTAAGAAAGGTGTTAAAATGGGGTGAAAACCCCTCTGGTTACTTTCACTATTTATGTCAACACCCCTGATCAGACATCAAAGAGCATAGTTTTCAAGAGGCTAAATGGATGCATGTCTTTGCCATTTACCATCTGTTGTATAGTAAATAACTCACAAAATTAAACACCACCAGACAATTTCAACCAAATTACAAACCCAACCTTCATGAGACTCCTCGCTAGATATTCAAAACTTTAACAGCTTACTCAATATGTTCCAGGCCAGAACACAAGAAAAAGCATCTTGACAAGTGTCTCTTGTCTACTTTGAAACCAAATCTGATTCTATCTCAAACAACAATACCACTTGCTTTCAAATCACATCATTTCAAACAGTGCTGAACAACAGAAGGGAAGGAAAACCTCGCTTGGTGGTTGTAGGACCTTAGATTTTTGATTTGCTAACACAAAATTGACTTTGTCAAACCCCTTGACGACTCAAAATAGTACATACATTTTTCTGACAATGATAACATGCTGTTGAAATAAACTGTATTATTTTGACTCTGAATTGAGCCCTAGTAAAAAGAAGTCTAAAATTGGTTGTGTGGAGGGGACTGGCAAAGCAGAATATAAGCGAAAGTGATGGAAGGACAGAGGGGAAGAAATTGACGGCTGGGTATTAACGGAGAATGAAAAAACAGTGAAGTGATTGCTGAGCTGAGACAGGTGGATACTAATAGAGAATGGTGTGAAGGCAGCAGGCTGTGGAGGATATGCATGTCGAGTATCTTAAGCAGACAGGAGGACACATCAGTCAGTCTGCAGGGGCGGGGCAGGACTGCAATCGTTTTCTGTATCTCATCTTTCAGTCAGTGTTAGGGCGGAGCCGGGGTCAACATGTCCGTCTGTTAGGGGACAGGCACATCTGTCAAACAGAAATAAAAACATACACAACCAGAGGTAGGCGGATGTATGAAACAATGTCCCAGGTGACAGACAGTGATCTGTGGGTTTGATAGCATAATATATGTGTTTGGTTTGATTCCAACATTAACGTTCTCATTCCTACCAAGACGTGCGTCCACCCTCACACAAATCCGGCAATGGATCATTAAACACATCAGCACTTAAAGTAACCAGGCAAAGCTGGGATTTTTCATATAATCAGTGGTGCATGGAAATGCTTCCAGGCTCGAGGACAGGCGGGCCATACACTCGCTCACACACACAAACCGTAAAGGACAACTTAGCTCAGGTAGTGCAAAGCAATCTTGGCAGCCAGCCTTGGCATATTCGCAGCCTTTTACACATCAACACAGTGAAACGGAGGGCTGACTCACGGCGCGTTGGCAAGGTAAGGTGTCCTTGGGTAAAGCGACGTACAAACTGCAGACAGGAAGAGATTCTATACCGCTCCTAGATTGTAAGGCCTCACCAGCTGGCTTATGCCTCTGTTAATTTGAAGTTGGCGAAAAGACATCTTTTTGTGTCACTCAGGAGAAAGGCTGATGGAAGGAAGTAAAGAAAGAGGGGGGAAAAGTCAGAGCGAGAACGAGCAAGAATGAACAAAAGCTAGATAGAAAACTCTGACATAGAGCAACAGATGCTGAATATTGTGCTCATTTATTCAGAGCCTGCTGTGTTAATGGCTATGTAAATCTGCTGGTCTCACTGAGTGGTAGAAACTAGCATTGGCAGGTCTCAACAATGCAGCCTAATTGGAGATAAGCCTGAACAACAAGCCCATAGTATGGTCCCATAAATTACAGCTCCTACACCACCCAGTCCATTCCTGTTTATTTTTTACCATTTGTTGTTGGCTCTCTGCTTCCTGCACTAACCTTACTTTTTCTTAGTTTCTCTAATTCCACTTTGTGATAGGACCATCCTCCGCTCCTCCTTCCATTCCTCCCCTCTTGCCCACTTGCCCTGGCCTTCCCTGCGTTGTAAAGAGGGCTGTGCAGATTGAACAGTAAATTAAATTAATGTAGGCCATTTCTCAATCATTTTTCATCCCCCTAAAATGATTAAGGCTGACGTAAGAAGTTCATTAAAACAGAAAACATTAGGCTCATTAAAAAGCCATTAAAACTATCGCAGAGAGGTGATTTATGCCTGAGTACAACTGAGGGAGGAAATGATTGGACGGGGTGGGGAGGCGAGTCCGAACAGGAGGAAATGGGAGACAGAGGAGGTTGATGGCGGGGAGTCAGCTTTTTAAAAGGGAGGCCACAAATAGTCAAAATTAGAGAGGAATTGAGCAAAAATGAAAACAGTGGGTGTTAAACATTAGAGGTTTTTAAGCGGCAGGACTCTTCTCTTCCATTGCACCTAAACCAGAGATCTGCCTGTCAAAGAAAACAGGTCCCTCCATCTTTCTAATGCGCTCACACTAAATCAGCAGAGCCTCCAACCAGACATCATTAACTGTTCTTAACTCTGCCCATTTGGCTCTGGCATTTACCAAACTAAATGTCATTGTTCCTAATCATCATCTGTAAAGCAAGACACAATGTGTATGCACGGGACAGCATGCACTTGCAGAGGCACTCATGCATACTAATGCCTTAAATTTCACCCCAGTCAAAGTGACAGAACTCTTCCACTTGTCTTGTTCTATATATTCCATCCTTTGTGAGTTACATCTGTTCGTAATACAGCGCTTTCTGAAAGATAGCATCTCAAAGCCCATTCTCTTCTTTTGACAAGGCAAAGGGAGAGCTTTCAGCCTATACTGTTGCAGGTACAAAGTGGCAGAGAGATTGGGCAGAGATGGAAAGGCGGAGGGGAATGTTTTGAAGAAGGCCTTTGAAGCAGCAGGCAGCGGTTCTGTGTCGGATAGATTTGGATGCATGCTTACGTTGCAGCCGGTGACTCAGACAGCAGTGAGGTTTCTAGAGCTGCACTCACCTGGAGAGGCTCAGCAGATCGGTGGTAAGATTCTGCTCACTCTCCGTCTTGCTGGAGGCAAGGTTTCACTGATATGTCTGCTGCTATCAAGCAGACATGCTTTCTGTGATACTAATGCATCAGCGCATATTTTACTTGGCAAACATAGAAGACATCCTGTTATTATGGTTTGTAGAAATGTGAGGCTTTGGTTAAAACACTTTTGGGCCATGCTCTCCAGAGGGAACAACATTAACATTACTTTATTTATTATGTTAATCTCTGTTACTTTTATTGGTCTATTTCTTTCATCTTTTACTTTGCACTCATTTTTTAAAAGGGAAATAGTATATAACTAGCTGAACTTATCAGGAGAAGAAATCTTTTACACATTATTCATTCTGATTCATCTAAAGCATGGTCTGTCGGTTTGCAATTTATTCAAACATTCACTGTTCTCTTTGAATGTGGAAATGCATACATATTGTTACCGTCGGACACATAAAGCATGCAGAGCAGTCTTGAAAGGCTGATACACTGCAGCTCTTTTGCTCCCAGGTATTCTCCACTCTGCTGCATTTCCTCCTTTGAAGACAGAAGGAACCTTTAGATGCAAATGTGCTAGTGTGTGCAAACAAACACATAACAGCCTCACACTTCCATGCAGATGTTTTGGTGTTTGAACAGAATTCCAAATTGCGCCATACGATTAACGATAAGCCAGTCGATGCTTTTAACCCTGAAGGGAGACCATTGCAGGCTTCCTAATTGTGTGTGAAGCTGCCAATTGTTTTTTCCTCAGTGTGTGTTTAGTGTCTAACCATCCAGCTGACAAAGACACACTTTGATTTATTGGCAAAACATTTGAGCTAGTTAGCTGTTTGCAGAAATGGACAGAGTTTGTGTATGTGTGTGAGTAGCATATGAAATAAAGGCTGAATATTTTGTGTGGGTGGTTTAGCCCCACACAGAGAGTGTTGAAGATGTTGTTGGCTGCTGGTCACATAACCAATTTGCAACAGTTCAAAGTAAGTTCACTGAGTAGCTATATATCAATGTTGTCTCCAAGAACTTCTGTCTATTGGAAAAGCAATGTTTTGGAGAATACTAATGCTGCCAGGATGTTTGATAAGGAAGAAACAGTATTGATTACCATCATTTGAAAAGTCACTAAATGTTGATATTGAACAAAGCTTTTACTAACTTGGTAATGATTCTCTTGAGGCACTCAAAGCAAACTGGTTAAGGTTAAGGAAATATTGCTATCTAGCGTGAGCGATGAACGAGTCAACAGAGGCTTGAAGCACGAGATATGACGAGTTTGGTTTGACATTTAGCCAAACTCATAATCTTTCACTAACCTTTAGGAGAGAATTTGACATTTTGTTTTTTTTTCTTTTGGGTGAGGGTTAGATGAGAAGATGATTCCATTCACATGTCTGCACCCTGAGAATGCGTTCACACCAAATCAGGCATCCCAGCTATGTTTGGTTCTAAAAACATTCTGAGAATGTTACAGTCATTGTTCGAGGAAGGTTTTCAGCGGGAAGTTTTTGTTTGGTTCCCAGAACGTTCTTCTGAAAGGTAGGATAACGTTCCCTAAAAACATTCTTAAAATGTTTGGTGATAACATTGTTAGAACATTATGCCCTCCTATTCTTAAAACGTTTTCAGCGGGAAGTTTTATTTTGGTTCCCAGAACGTTCTTCTGAAAGGTAGGATAACGTTCCCTAAAAACATTCTTAAAATGTTTGGTGATAACATTGTTAGAACATTATGCCCTCTTATTCTTAAAACGTTTTCAGCGGGAAGTTTTATTTTGGTTTCCAGAATTGTTCTTCTGAAAGGTAGGATAACGTTCTTTAATAACCTTCCTAAAATGTTTTTGATAACATTGTTAGAACATTATGCCCTACTGTTCTTAAAACGTTAAGAGCGGGCACTAACCCACTAACAGGGGTTTCAGGGACGGGCAGTGATAGTCGGTCCGTTCTTCTATATGTCTGTCTTTGGTTTTCTAAGTGTTATTCGATCCATATGACAATAGAGATATGTGCATAAACAACAAAAACACTTGGGGTATAATGTTCGAACAATGTTATCACCAAACATTTTAAGAATGTTTTTAGAGAACGTTATCCTACCTTTCAGAAGTACATTCTAGGAACCAAAATAAAAAATAAAAAACAAATGCAACAAGTTTGTTTTTTTAAAGTCTTCTACAAATAAATCTGATGTTGACCATGACCCTGTTAATATTTCGCATCACAGGAACATTTTATAAAAAATAATAACCTCCTGAAAACATTATCCAAATGTTGCTTTCAAAATGTTCTTCTTTGGTTATCATGTAACATTGAGGGAATGTTCTATAAAAGAACATCTGTAATGTGTTACCTCAACAACGTCCAAAACACATCCTCAGAATGTTGCAGGCAAAACGTTATGTCTTAGTTAACATATCACATTAAAGGAACATTTTATAAAACACTTTGTCATCTCAGGCCTCAATAACATCCTGAAAACATTTTCAGAATGTTGCTTGGAGAATGTTCTTCATTTGTTATTATGTAACATTGAGGGAACGTTTTATAAAGAACATCTTTAATGTGTTACCCCAAGAACGTCCAAAACACATCCTTAGAATGTTGCAGGCAAAACGTTCCACCTTTGTTAACATATCACATTAAAGCAACGTTTTATAAAAAAACTTTCTGTCATCTCAGGCCTTAATAACATCCTCAAAACATCCTCTGAATGTTGCTGTTCAAATGTTATGTCTTAGTTAACTTTAAACCTTATAGGAACATTATTTGAAAAAATAAACATCCTAAAAAGGTTATTTGAACATCAGATTAAAACGTTTCTTTAAAACCTTATTAGAACCAATAGGTGACATTAGCCAAAGTTGTGAGAATGTTCCCCGCTAGCTGGGATTGCATCGATGAGCAAGGGGTTATTATGAGTCAGAGTGGGTGTGTCACTTAATTAATGGCTAAGCGGCTTCACAATTTAAAACAGCTTTGTAGCTGTACTCCCTGAATTGCCGCCGGTTCAACCAGTCTCACGGCATTTTGTGTTATAGTCACGACATTTAATCTATTGATTCGTGTTCACCAACACGATTTTCCCCTTTTTTTCGTGTTACACGGAACGATTTTAAAAGCAATGTATTTCTATTGGTAGTATGTTTCGTGCATGCAACGCGTCTTTTTGTCCGGTCGGGTCTTGGAAGACCGGAAGCTGTGAGGGCTCAGAGCCTCAGAATACTGAAATCTGTATTTTTGTAATCTTTTGTTCCTTCTAATTTGTTATTCTTTTCTAAATAACACACTTATTTACTCAACAATAACACACAATTATACTTGTTTTTATTTATTTGTTTAATTCTATAATCTCTGTTTTTTTTGGCGTCCGTCAGGAACTGGATTTCGAAATAAAATAACCGGAAACAGACACACACCCACTGAACTGATTACCCAAGATCCTCAGCTTTGGTTTAAGCTTGATGATTGGATTGTTTAGCCGCAATGCACGTTGGGATATGGTGTTTATGCGATATGAAATCTGAAAAACATTTTAAAATAAAATAAAACTTTATTCCGAGTGTGCTTGCTTTTCTCTTTGAAAGTCATCACATAACGGCATTGTAATACACGGTTCAGCTGCATTACATATTACACATCTTCCGTAGTTCTTTATTTATAGAACCCTGATTAGTAGACCTTTGGACAAACTGGAAGAACTGCCAGCGAAACTGAATATGATCATAAATATATCAGCAATTAAACAACATCTTCAATTTCTCTTCACACAATACGTCTCCTCGCAGTATCAACATTAATTCGGCTGACTTTTATATTTTATCTAATTGATAGATAGGTTATATTTACACTATGTTTTCTTTGAATAAAATAATATAAATACTGAGTTGAGAGAATAGTCAGGGGTTTTGGGTGATGGGAGACACATCTATAGAATCAGAATTTCAATAGCTTACCATTAAATGACGGATATACCTTTCTGTCTATGATGTTTTACAAATCAGATATAGAAGTAAAACATGTGAAAAAATATAGCAATATCCTGTAAAATTATGTGAAAACATGAATAAAAGTATACATCTTCAGATTTTATACATACATAAGTGTCCTGCACTAATAATACAAAGTTATTATTAGTATGCTGTGTGTACCTTGTGTGCACCTCCTAGTGGTTAAAGCACGTTATTGAATAATTTGTTTATGTTATATTTGATGAAAAAAATATGAAAAGTACATACATAGGGGGAAAGTAGAAGGTCAATGATAGAAATATAGAATATAAAAAATCAAGAAGATACTGTAAGTGATCTTTACAATAAAACAGTTTAGTGCCGGATGTACAAAGATATTAATAGGAGGATGTGCAAAACAGAAAAACTAATTAACCTTTATTTAAACATTAAGGAATACTTTAGATTATGGTCTTCTTTTAAATAAGAAAAAAGCTTTGGGGGTATCTATCTACAGATAAATATTAAGCCTGACAAAGTACTTAACGTCTAATATATTGCTTTCCTGCAATATTAACTATGTTGAAGCACTTATTTGAACTGATATTATACTTAAGCAATAGCTCACGACAGGCCGTGGTATATGCTCATTATATCACAGCTAAGGGGCGTGGTTCGGCCCGACGCGATTCCAGTAGCTCTGGAGAGAGCTTTCGCACCTGTGCCCACTAACGGTCATAATTTCTCTGCTTTGTTTCAAAACCCGTATCAGAAAGCTTTTGAATGGTGGTACTTTTCCAGTTGGTCTACCTGCTCTTCACGTAGCTCTGCATGTCGTCGTTAGGTGCTTTTTTTTCTGGAGATAGGCACTGCTCAATCCACTCCTCCATAGTAAGACCCAGATCGAAGTTAATCTTAAATGTTTCCATCTTATGCTTTGTAAGTTTGTTTCGTAACGGAAGAAATGCAAATATATTTATAAAACTGACAAGTCAAATCAAGCAATCTGATTGGTTGATAGTGTTTTTGCGGACCTCTTTGATTACATATTTGAAAACATCGTTGCTTGCTTTAAAAGTAGCACAATTCATTATGTCAAACCTTGGAAAGTATCTAGATATCCCTGCCCTAATGCCAAAGGAACTGCACACTGAATATGTTTTGCCGTTTGATGTCTATGTCTGGACCGCTGCGTAAAACGGAGGGTTTCTGCCCCGTTACTTCTCCGCTGCTTTCTTGTTCCAGTATGAAAAGCACACTGCAGGCAGTTTGCTTTTCAGCCCAACGGTATACTGTTTTTCTTAGACGTGGAGGGATACTGACTTGATGTGAAAAGTAACTTACAATTCTACCCGTGGTATACGCTCAGTATATCACGGCTAAGAACCAATCAGATTGCTTGATTTGACTTGTAAATGTTAATTGAGCTGGTCCCGTTCGAGTCTGTTTGACGCTCGGCGTAACCTTGGCGTACTGCCACTCCAACATCCAATCCCAGAGCTTGAAGATTAATCACGGGGACTGTAGTCCCAAACGATATCTGAGGATTATGGGTAGTGCAGTGTCTTCGGCCATCCTAAATTCCAAAATGTTTTCGGATTTCATATCGAAATGTCCCATATAGGCCTACTTCCGTTTCCGGTTATTTTATTTTGAAATTCAGTTCCTGACGGACGCCAAAAAAGCCAGAGATTATAAGATTAAACAAATAAATAAAAACAAGGATAATTGTGTGTTATTGTTGAGTAAATAACAGTGTGTTATTCAATCAATAGATAACATGTTGTGACTATAACACAAAGTGCCGTGAGACTGGGTTGATTTAAACTACTTTTAAAACATTGTGAATTTTTGCTTTTATGTGTGATTTCTGTTTGGATCAAAAATTAGATAACGTTATGTTAATTGCGTTTTAGAGGTGTAGGTTGGATGATTTGTTTACTGTTGTACATAGCTAGGCTAGTTGTTTCCCCCCCTATTTACAGTCAGTGTAGCTAGCTGGCTGCTAGCTGTGGCTTCATGTACTGACCATATTTTAAGTGCAGTCTTTTCTTCTAACTCTGGGCGAGAAGGGAAACGTGAATCTCCCAAATTGTGCAACTATCTTTTAAACCAAATAGGTTTTGTTGCCCATACCTAACCTCATGTGAGACTCGCAATGATGCAAACCCTGGTTTCTAACGGAAAGAAGCTGTATCTTTACTTGACTTCTAGGAGACAGGGTTGCATATGTAATGTCAAGTTATTCATTTGATCTCTTTCAGTCTTCAGATTGTTTTGAAATGTTCTCACAACTGTACTTGTTTTACCCTTTCCTTTTATAATGTCCCCCTCTCCCTCTATGCCTTTGCTTTTATTGAATAATTTCTTCACACAATTCTCTGATCTGTTCAGCTCCAAAGGATCCTGTTGACACATGAATTATGGATTTGGACAATGTTCAACATTGTTTCGAAGCCCTCTTTACATTGTGTTACCATGTATTTATTGGTATGAAGTGCAAATCAGAATAAAACACAACAGGGACCCTGATTTTTTGTGGCAAAGTTTGATGCAATGTTTGCTTACAGCTGATCTGCGCAGCTTCTGTGTAGTTTGGCTTTAAACACACTGTTCCCCTACAGAGTTTTGTATAATAATGCATATGCAAACGTGACTCAACGTGTGTCTACCAGGGAAATGCATTGGATCTTTATGGGGTGAACACATTAGAACTGCTTTCGTATTGTCTTGTGGTTTTTTGAGCAAACATAGTTTAGAGCTGTGTTGAGCCCCACGGAGTAAAACCAGACTTGGCTGCATATTCATGGACTGTGGAAGTATACATTTGTGACTCTTTTATTCAGTCTAATTACAACTGATTCTGGAAACAGCTTGTGGTGTGTGTGTGTGTGTGTGTGTGTGTGTGTGTGTGTGTGTGTGTGTGTGTGTGTGTGTGTGTGTGTTTGTGTGTGTGTGTGTGTGTGTGTGCACCACTTCCTGTCAGGAGTGGAGGTTTGGTGGTCAGCATGAAACACAAGTTTGTCCACCCAAACTCATACCATGATACACTTGACTCCACACATATACGCAACCTAGGCTGAGTGTTATCAGTGGACTCCCTCAACCCCAGTGAGTGGCATGCAAGATAGGATTTAGCTTTTTTAATGAATTAGTCATAACTGCCATCATCAATCAATCAATCTATCAATCTCTCAGTCTCTCCATCAGGGCCGCTATGGCCACATGCATAATGTGTTTGTTTGAAAAGGGAGAAAATCTGCTCATTTCACATGCATACATTTTTGTAGATTTCTAAGGCACCTGTGGTAAACGTATGAAGCGTTAAGGTTTGGTGATGCTAACAACGAGGCCCCAGCTGCATGAGTGAGTAGAGCTCTGATGGAGTGACTTGCAGCTACCTTAGCAGACCATCAGGTGATTTTCTCTCTGTTCTCTCTGTCAAGAATGATACATGTCACCCGTGATTTAGTAACTGAAATACGGCTACCTCTTATGTGCTTTTTTTTCCTAACTTTTTTGTGGGAGAGATATATATATTATTGAGGGTCAATACTTTAAAACATGAAAACATTTGAATCCAAAGTCCTCTGATGTGCAATATCACTGATGTGCATTATGTACCGCTTTATGATTATTACTAGTATTACCGGCTGCTAAGTTAGACAATTCAATTACTATAACAAAATCTGTAAACAACGTTGTGCAATATAAACGTTTGCTTTTATTACTGTTATTTTGCTTCTATAACACTACTTTCTACATGCTACAATAATTTTTTCTTAATACTGCAACCTTTTTTGGATATGTAATTTCTATCTTATATAATTATTTAATATTTAGCTATTTTGGGACGATTAAAGGTATTTAGATTTTTGATTTGTTCTGCTGAAAATAAAATAATAAATGAGCATATTACTTGCATTTTACGAATTAATTATATTCCTTTTACTGAGGGGTACAACAATCTCAATAATTAGGGTTGGAGTTATGTTTTCTGTATTTGTATCTTAATGTCGACCAAATGACCAAAATAAACTATGACTTTTAACAATAAACAAATATTGCCAGCACCTGTTGTTTCTGACTGGCTCAATACCACAGACACCCTTGAATACTCATTGGTGCACCACCTATATATTAATCCATGGTTGCTAATCCTCCCCAGGAAATGTAGTATTTACTCCTTTTTATGTTATTTTCACTGGGGATCCCCCATAGTACTTTTTTGGGTATTCAGAACAATGGCACCCAGTTGCCCAGCTGTTTAAAGAAGTAACTTTTTACTTGTCTCAAATAAAAAAACATGTTTGTGTCCTGCTTTGATGTATACTGTATAGATGGTGCAAAAGGTATTAAGAGACAGACTTGTTGGTTTGTCTGATCCTTTTTCCAGGATTTGTTGACTATAAGAAGGTGAGGTGAGGATATTAAAGGTCCCATGTCATGCTTTTCCGGTTATTTCCCGTCCCCTTGTGTGTTATGAAGGTTTTTATGCATGTAAACGGTCTGCAGAGTCGAAAACCCTCAAAGTACACCCTGTACCGAGTAAAACTCTAACACAGAAAATACCTCCCCAAAACGTCTCGGAGATTTATCATTTTCCAATGTTTTCTTCCTGGGTATCGCTACGTAAGGATACCCAGTAGCCAAACCCAGAGCTATGGATGCACCCTCTGCCAGCCTTTCACGAAACAAAGCTTCACAAACCTTTCAGCGATTCATGCCAGATATGTACAGTGTAGGACACTGAAGAACGATGCTGTTCCTACTTTGTTTGGACCAGCGGGAGATTCAGGTACACAACCTGTAAGTATTCATTGTTGTTTGTGTATTTATGATGTTTAAAACAAACAAGGTATCTACCACGACTGTTTAAATGGGTAAACGTTTTTCGGGCTACTACGTTGGGGTCACAGAGAAATGCTCTCCGCAGACCCATTCTCACAGCGTTATAAACCTTTTTCTTACTCAATATCAAGCCACACTTGTTATTTTTACTTCGGCTGTGAGTGTTTGTGTGTGCTCAGGATGTGTTTCACTTGTTCTCCTGTATCGCCGACACGGAAGCATGTCTGCTCCGTTACAGCAGCTGCGAGCAGCAACGAGCTTCTCAGCTTCGCGACCAATCAGAGCACACTGGGCTCACAAGGAGGGGGGGGCAGGAGCTCCAGCAAGCCATTTAGGACAGAAAGTTAATACCGGTGAATACACATACTTTACAGAGATGCTGTATGAGAAACCAATGTGAGTTTGGAAAGTTGCACGGTATAAATCTATTTTAGTATACCTCAACAATGGAATTATGATCAGTAGAAATGGCCATGACATGGGATCTTTAAAGTTCTTAGTTTTGGAACTAAAATCAGAATATATGTTAGGGTGATAATTGCCAGGGAATTAAGTCAATACAGTGTACTTAAGGTAAAGCAGTTCAAGTTTGTATGTCTTAGAAACAAATCTCCCATTTGGAGGGTTACTGCTCTAGCATTTCATCTTAACCAAGCCATAAACAGGACAGTGAGTTGCTGAAAAATTACATAAATAAACCCCAACACTAGTGTTACACAAAAATGCTTTTTCAAAGGGGTTATTCCAATGTCAGTGGATTGACTCTTTAAACATTAATGCTGTAGCCTACTTAAAAAGTGAACGTTGTCATTCACTTATTATTTTCTTTGTTCTGCCCGGCTCAACTCTTCAGAATCACACAAAGCTTGTTATAAACTCTGAGGTCAAACAGCGAGATGAAATAAGTAATGTGTATCCTCAGCAAAAACTGCTTTGACTTGCACACTTCACACCTCGGCCTCCCATCCTGCTTTTGGTGGATTCATAATTAATGATCCATCAATGAATAATGCATTTTCATTTCACCCACTCCAGTAAAACAAGAATTTGTGGCGTGTGACCATGTCCACTCAACTTAACAAAACTGTTTGCTTCCCAACAATGGATCCTCTCCTCTCCTGTTCCCTCCTCTCCTCTCTTTCTTCCTTTTCCTCTCTTGCTTCCCCCGCTCTCCATTTTCGACACACCTGCTTACCTCCAGTCACTGGAATCACCTTTTTTTGTCCCCACACCGATCATCCTCTTGCTGGAACCATCTCCTGCCCGAAAGAGAGACGATCCATTAATCAGCAAATAGTGCATTACCTTTGTAATTAACATTCAACTGAGTTTCACCCAGTAATATTTCATTAGTTTATATGCAAATAATTTTGAGCGATTGCCTCATTTGGTCTGTGAGTGCAATGATGTATCGGTCTGATGACGGAATGTGTGTGTGCATGAGTGTGTGTGTGCGCCTGTGTGTGTGTGTAAGTGTGCACGCACTTATACAGTAGGTTAACGCATTTTTATGAACTCCCTCTATCTCTCTGTCTGTAACACACATGCCCATATACTTTCTCCATATTCCACATATACAAAATTGCACACATGCAGACACACACACACATAATGGATTGCTAGGCCATATATCCTTGTGCTGGGTTTTAAAAGGCATTAAGCTCTTTACTCACATCGAACTAATTTCAAATTCACTGCACTCAATCAAACCTGAGTCGACTGTTAAAGCAGCTCGGTCAATTCTTTCCCGGTTTACCTGAAAAGCAAGGGTTGCCCCTCAAACAGCTGCCACTTTAGCTAGTTTATTTAACTGTACATGAGAAAGCTTTAGAAATAAATAAAGGTTGTACTATTAATTCTGCAAGCTCGGTATCCAGTGTATATTTTACATCATTGCTTGGTCTAGTCATTAAAGGCCATTGAGCCTTGTTAATGAGTCTGCACTTATGTCTGTAACCATTATAATGGTGCTCATTCATTGGACCAGTCGTGGAAAGTAACCATGCACCATCGTAAAATACACAGCAGGGCAGGCTATAACCGACAAGAATTCATCCTGAATAAGAGCTTTTAGTTTGATTTGTTGTAGATTTTGCTGTATTTATGGACTTTTAGTGTACAATTCAAAGTATATGGATTTAAGTATGATGAAGGCGTTTAATAACTTAGATCTTAAAGGTTAAATTCAGACTGCTAGCATAGCTAATTTGTACTCAGATCAGATGTTTAAGATAAACTATCTGCAGTAATTTGCAAATGATGAGGCGTTTGAGGTGTGACATTCAAACACGCTTTGATCTTCACATGTAACCCTCACCATGAGAGTAACACAATCAAAATGTCAAGCTATTCCTTTACATGTTGAAATCTGGGAATGCATTGCAACATTGCTCAAAATATCTAATGATACAAGAAACACAACTATGGTAAAGTGGCAAGGCTTGCCGCCTTATGACTTAACCCTAGTTGGGTTTTGCTGTGCCAGGAGCAATTATGACCAGCATTTCATAATCACTTACCCTAAACCTTTTAGTTTTACCCTGGACATAATTGGCTAAAGTATTGACTTGTTTACTTTCTCTATTAGATCTTCTAAACATTGTTTTATCCGTCAACTGCTATACTTTGTTGTAGCAATGTCAACCTTATTTTACATTTCGGCAATTAGCATAACTGAAAAAAACAAACATAGAATACTAAGAGTTTAAAAAACAAGACCAAACTTGTAAGGTTGAAACTGAAAATTGTACCCAATCTGGTGTTATGATTACGATATCCTATATACGGGGCTCATTTGGAGCGAAGACAGTAAATAAATTATGAACAATAATTGTCCAGATCTATGGTCCTTGTCCATCTGTGGGAGACTCAATCATTCAGGGCCCCTGCCAAACTGCACCCCTGCCAATATGTAGTTTGCTTGACATATGGCTTCTTGTGTTTCTTACTCATCCTATTTTCATATACAAACAGCTAATAAATCATATAGACTGATATTGGAAGACGGAGAGAGAAGGAGTGTGCGCATGTGTGTGTCAGTGTGTGTACTCATTTATAATGCATCCTGTCAAATAAGTGGAATGATATTGGATGTGATGCACGTCAGAAAGTGGTCGTCAAGACAACTCAAGACAAGACTTAACCGGAAGGGACAGATAACTCCTCGGTGTGTGTCTCTTTGTGAGTGCATACATTCCATTATGCCATTTTCCAAAAGGACTTAGTGCATGTGGCTGCACCATCACATCCTTGCTTTGTCAGACTAAATAACTTTATAGAAGGTAATCAGTGACGGTGTGTCATTATATGGGGTCAGGCAAGGTGAGGACAGGAAAGAGATGGAAGTGAGATCACCTTTAGCAAAATGTTACTGCATTCAATTTTATGCCTAGTCAGACATAAATTGCCAGCCTCAATACATTTGAAATGCTGATAGGTGTGTTCAAGCGAGCATATTTCCGTTCTTTCATTCTAAAATGTTGCATTCCTCTGAAGTGCATTGATATTTCGTCCCAGTTGGGGGTTTGTACTGAGTGAACATTATTGATATTGGAAAATAGTTATAAATGGAAGAAACAGCATTGAAATGGAAAATTGTTTTGTAGCGTATGCAATTGAGTCGTACATAAACACTGCTTAAGGTTTACCTATGGCTGTCACGATTCTCATGTTATGTCACGTTTATAAGTTTGTAGGTTTGGGTGTTTTCCCTGTTTTCCCTGTCAGGTTTTCCTCTGGGTTATTGTCTGGTCCTTTTCCCTGTGTTTTTCCTCTTGTCATTAGTTCCCCTGGTGTGTCTAATTGTCTGATTATGTTCACCTGTGGCCCCTGTGTTTTCTCCTCCCTCCTCACCTGTGTCTTGTTGTGTGATCTTGTGTGTATTTAAGTTCTGGGTTTTCTGTCTGTCTTTGGTTCGTCTTGTGCCATGACTAGTTCTGCGGTGAGTGTTCTGTTTTGTCATTGTTTATATCATAGCCTTGAAATAAAGGAGTTTTTTCAGTTTATATCTGCATTTGGGTCCTGCTTCCTTCACAAACCGTGACGGAACGAACCGACTAAAATATGGACCCAGCGGATACGGAAGATTTTGACTTAGATCTTTTTGATATAGACTTTTCCCTTCAATGTTTTCATGCCGAGTGGAAAATAACTTCCTCTAGAAAGGGCAAAGAGGCTATTCTCGAGAGAGCACGAATGGAGGTGGCCGAAATGCCTTGGTTGAGAAGTTTATTGCCGGATTGGTTACAGCTGTTCACAAGCTGTCCTGAGGATTGGTCCGACGCTTGTAACCCTTTCCTCGGATCCGACTACGGTCCTGTTGGAGGTCCACGGAGTCTCCAAAGAGCCTCTAGGAGACGCAGGGCCAGGATTCCAGCCCGTGCTCCAACAGCCATGATCCCGGTGTGGGATTCCCGGCCTGCTAGCCCCAGGCATGCTAGCTCCCTGTCTCCCAATTCCCAACCTTGCACCATACGCCTCGGTGGGATCCGTCTGAAGTCAACCCATGCTTTCAGCTCAAGTACCAGCCCCAGCAGTCATGGTCCCGACTCCGGCTCCTCGTCACCTGTTGACTCATCGGCCGACACCAGCCCCCCATGCACTGTCGGCGTACCGGTCGACTCCAGCACCTCGTCTCCTGTTGGCTGTTCAGCCAACGCCAGCTCCCCGAGTCCTGTCGGCGTACCGACCAACACATGTTCCTTCTCAAGACCCATCTCAAGTCCCCTCTCGAGTTCCCTCTCAAGTCTCTTCTCGAGTCCCCTTTCAAGACACTTCTCAAGTCCCCTCTCAAGTCACCTCTCGAGCCTCCAATCAAGTCACCTCTCAAGTCACCTCTCAAGTCAACTCTCAAGTCAACTCTCAAGTCAACTCTCAAGTCAACTCTCAAGTTTCCTCTCGAGTTCCCTCTCAAGGCCTCTCTCGAGTTCCCACTCAAGTCCCTACTCAAGTGCCGTTGGAGGTTCCGCTGGGGGTCCTGCCAACTCTATGTCCTGTGCCGTTGGAGGCCCCGCCGACTACTCTTCTGCCGGGGGTCCTGCCAACCCTATGTCTTGTCCCGTTGGAGGTCCCGCAGACTGCTCTCCTGCCGGGGGTCCTGCCAACCCCATGTCCTGAGCCGTTGGAGGTCCTGCAGACTACTCTTCTGCCGGGGGTCCCGCAGACTGCTCTTCTGCCGGGGGTCCTGCCAACCCCATGTTCGTGCCGTTGGGGGTCCCGCAGACTGCTCTTCTGCCGGGGGTCCTGCCAACCCCATGTCCTGAGCCGTTGGAGGTCCCGCAGACTGCTTTTCTGCCGGGGGTCCTGCCAACCCCATGTCCTGTGCCTTTGGAGGTCCCGCAGACTACTCTTCTGCCGGGGGTCCTGCCAACTCCATGTCTTGTCACGTTGGAGGTCCCGCAGGCTACTCTTCTGCCGGGGGTCCTGCCAACCCTATGTCCCGTGCCGTTGGAGGTTCCGCCGACTGCTCTCCTGCCGGGGGTCCTGCCGGCCCTGTGTCCTCTTCCGTGGGGGATCTTGCCGACACCGGCTCCTGCCCGGCCTCCGGAGCTGTCCGGTCTTTGCCCTCGGGCCCGGTCCCCTGGGTTCGCCCGCTGTGGTCTTCACCCCTCCTCAAACTCTGCCTTGCCCCCGGGCCGTCCGCCCGAGACCCCTCCTCGAACTCTGCCTTGCCCCCGGGCCGTCCGCCCGAGTTCCCCTTTTTGAACTCTGCCTTGCCCCCGGGCCGTCCGCCCGAGTTCCCCACCTTGGTCTCTGCCTTGCCTCCGGGCCGTCCGCCCGAGACCCTTCCTCCAGACCCCCTCCACCCGCCCTGGAGGACTTAGTTTTTTTGGGACGTCTGGAATACGTCCCTTGAGGGGGGGGGGTTTATGTCACGATTCTCATGTTATGTCACGTTTGTAGGTTTGGGTGTTTTTGCTGTTTTCCCTGTTTTCCCTGTCAGGTTTTCCTCTGGGTTATTGTCTGGTCCTTTTCCCTGTGTTTTTCCTCTTGTCATTAGTTTCCCTGGTGTGTCTAATTATGTTCAACTGTGGCCCCTGTGTTTTCTCCTCCCTCCTCACCTGTGTCTTGTTGTGTGATCTTGTGTGTATTTAAGTTTTGGGTTTTCTGTCTGTCTTTGTCGGTTCGCCTTGTGCCATGACTAGTTCTGCGGTGAGTGTTCTGTTTTGTCATTGTTTATATCATAGCCTTGAAATAAAGGAGATTTTTCAGTAATATCTGCATTTGGGTCCTGCTTCCTTCACAAACCGTGACAATGGCGATGGCTGGGCCTAGCTTATATTGGGGAAATGCACGTGTTGAAAGACTGTCATTGCTAACATGTCCACTTCACATCAGGGTCCTAATTTCTGTTTAAGATAACAAATGTTTGTTGTTCAGAGCTGATGTTAAATGTAACAGACGTCTTTCTATAGATTGATATGACTGCACATGATCCCTTGATCCTCCAAAGCAACAGTCTGTTCTACTAAGCAGCAGTTTGTTAGTGTAAATTAACAACCTCTGGAATGTCCAATTTGACCAATCAGAATCAAGTATTTAACTAAGCAGTGTAATAATTAAAGATAACATCCTAAAAATGTCAGTCCAGGTTGATATAGTTGGGGGTAACAGTACGTGTGGTTTAATACAACAGCTTGCATCTCTTTAGCATTCACACTTTGTACAAGGGGTGTAACGGTTCACAGAATTCGCTGTTCGGTATGTACCTCGGTTTGGGGGTCACGGTTCGGTACGGGTTTGGTACAATAGGAACGCTGCCTCACTGGACATCTTCAAATCCTCACTAAAAACGCACCTGTTCACCATGGCCTTCGGACCCTAGTCCTTTCCTAGTCCCCTGGCTACTTTTATCTTTCATTTTTTTTCTTGTTTTGTTTGCTCCTCATTGCCTGCTTTGTTTTGTCTGTTCATCATGTACAGCGACCTTGGGTCCCGTGAAAGGCACTTTATAAATTCCTATTATTAACAAGAAAAAGCAAAAAAAAATCCCAAATGCATATTTCCAGGTTTTTTTATTTTTTTATTTTGAACAGTAGTGCAAGTTTCAGTTTAAAAATAAGGAACTCTAACATTTTGAAAAATTAACTTTATTACACAGTTAAAACAAACCACAAACAGTACCACACACACTCAGATGGCCTATTATCTATAATGGCTGTCAAACAAAAAGGTTCAATAAGCTATAAAACTAAAAAGAATGTCTTGAAAATATTACAAAATAAATAATAAGATAGTGTTTCAATCACTTTCAATCGCAATCAATAAAAACCGGGGTCCTCTACAATTGCATTAGGGCGCAGCATAGCCGTAGAAAAACATGCCAAAAGCTTCCGTTATTTATTTTGGTCTCTCGGCTTTCATGTCTATTGGCTTCTTAAAAACAGCGGGGATAAACTGAACTGCTGTTGTCTTTTGCGGGGCTCCGGTGATTGCCAAATCTGGGTGATGCCTTCTGATATGATTTAGTCGGTTTGGCGTGTGTTACCATTAGCATACCACACCGCTGTCGAACAACCACACTGTCGTCGTCCGATCCACCACTCGCACACTCCATCGTTATTGTAGACCACAGGGAACCCGAAATGTTCCCACACAGCTGATTTAAAAGAAGCAGGTGGGTTCTAGCTCCTGTGTTATCTGAACTCACAATCCTAGTGATGTGTCGGTCGCGAACGAGCCGATTATTTTGAACGGCTCTTTGGTACGAACGAGAGGAACCGAGTCGTACTTGGTGAGAGCCGTTCTTTTTATCGTTCAATCGTTGGTCCGCACTCACTGCAACATCCACTCGCCTTTTAAAAAGCTTGATTTTTTTCCCCAAACTTATTCTGTGAAGACTCGACCCTACTCTGATTGGTAGGTTT